>NW_028227272.1:9682500-10077500 GCF_978045245.1 Mus caroli
TTATCCTATCACTCATGAGATCACAGGGCCTGGCCTTTGAAGATCACTGCCCGGCCACTGGATCTCATTACACTCTCGGTTTCTGCCTCTGCTGCAACCACCACCACCATGGTCTGAACTGCCTCCCCTGTCATGGTGGAATGAAGTCCCTTCAAAAGAGTGAGCTCTAAGCGCATGAAGGCCTGGGGTCACCAAAACTTGGGAGGTGAGGCTTAGAGGATCAGTAGTTCAAAGTCATGATCAGCGACATAGAGAATTAGAGGCCAGGCTGCATGTATGAGACTTTCTTCTGGAAGGAAGCCTGGTCACAACACTGCTAGAGAAACATATGGGAAGAATATAAATTAATTCTTACACACACACACACACACACACACACACACAAAACACACTCACATTCACGCTCACACACCTCACCTTAGAAAAAGCTATGCTTTGAATTCTCCTGAATTCTTTGGCTGGTTGTAGTCTGCCTCCTATTGTTGTATAGATGCTATATCCATTCTATGTTGCTGTGTATGTAACAATCTTGCAAAAAGGTGCTGATTCAGAACAATAAGTGCTCATTGCATTCGCCATTCTGAGAGTTGGGTATTTGAGCTGGCCTTGTTGGAAAGTTCTTCTGTACCTGGGAGACTTGATTGACATTTAATGTGATTCATGCATGTGCCTGTGATCAAATAATAGCTGATTGGGGTCTCCTGGAGATGACTTTACTCCTGTGGCTACGACAGAAGCAATGAGGGCCTATGACCACATGTGTCCCATCAACAATTATGCTAACCTGGACTTCTTTACATGGTAGTAGAAAATTCCAGACAATAATGAGAAAGCTACAAGAATTCTTCAGGCCTACAGCTCAGAACTGATACCATGACTTTCATTTCTTCCTGTTGGTTAATTCATGTGTCTGTCTATCATAGCAAAGAGAGACAAACCATTCCCCTTGAAAGGTGCATGACAGCCAGTCTCTCATGCTACTTCAGAGACACAAATCCACTTTCCAGAAGAGAATTCCACTGTTTGGAATTCTCAACTGCCTGGTGAATAATGAGGCCACTGTTAGCCACTGATAGGTGCCGAGGAGATGAGAACTTTGTGTGTCCAGGTCCTGCTCTTCTGCACACACTCCATAAAGACATGGCATACTAGACTGACTCAACTGCTTCCTGCCATACCTACAAAACCCAAAAACAACTGAACTCTTTCATCAAAGTGCATATCCCTGACTCCCCACTCATGACATTGCCTGAGATGGAATCCTTATCTCAATAAAAAAGAGAAAATTATCCAAGCTCAAGCATTCATGTCGCTCTTCTTGTCCAGCTGCTCCGAGTGCCTGCCACATTACCCTGCCATGGTGGATGGGACCTGAACCAAGTCCATAAATCCTTTGTTTCCTGTGGTTGCTTTTGTTATTTTTAGCACAGCAAGAGAAATGTAACTAAGACATTAACCTATTTAATCGCTCCGATGACTCTATGAAGTAGGCACTTCTTCTATTCTTATTTCCCACAGGAGGCAAATTAACTCCCTGGAGATCAGTGGCTCAGCCACAACCAAACAGCCATAGTGTGGAAACTAGGATTCAAGCCTAGACATTCTGGCTCTCAAAAGTGTGCGCTAGCCACCATACTTAGCTCATATTTAACAGATAGGTTTCCCCAGTGACAGAGAGTCCAGAGGCAACGTTTGGGATGCTGTAAAGTATGATCTATATTTAATGGAGGAAGTACGTTCAAAGCAATATCTGCTGCAGACACACGGCAGGAAACCAGTGGGATGGATCTGTGGCGTCTTCATCAGTCTGCTTCCAGGTCATGTCAGATGGAAAATACACGATCACAGAAGAATCCTCTATGCAGGGCTGACCTTGTGCACCTATGTATTAAAGACGCCATCTTACCTCTTGTTATCCTGGCATATCTGATGCTGCTGCACAAACCCCACCTGCACCACTTAGTCTGACCTCAAAGTGGATTTAAATCCACAACTACACTGTGTCCTTGGTTCTCCCCCAACCCTGCCAAATAACACATCCAGATAGTAGTTTTCCTTCCCTCTACTCCACCCAGTTCCATGCCCACCCTCCCCACTCCCCTCTGTTTCCCTTCAGAGTTTTTTTTTTCCAATCACTTTTCAGCAAGAATAAGGGATGCTCTGGGAAGATGAGCCGCATCTATCTCATAACACTCCACAAGCCTGGGTGCCAGCTTACCTCTTCCATTGCAAACTTTAGCCTACAAATTATGCCATATTCAAAACCTTTAAGGTTTGTGAGCCAGATACACCTGGGCTTCAGTTCTAGCTCTCTTGTTCACAGGTTGGGTGGAGGACTTTGGATAAAATTCTCAACTTTTTACACCCTCCTATGCAAAAAAAAAGGGGGGGATATTATAAGAATTGAAGAAAGTACCACTGCTGGAGCCTATACCAAAAGAATTTTTAAGAAATATTCCTTTCTTTTCTGTCCTTTCAAACCTTTCAGGCTATTTCAAGCTCTCTCAGCAAGCATAGGTGTGTGTTATGAACCCGCTTACTGATGGATTAATGCTAAGGGGATCCAAGACTTCTCTCTGCATGTTCCCCTTGGGCCCTCCTCCTCTCCATTTTTGATTCAGCTCAAAATAACTGAACTTGGAATGAACCAGTTGGAATCTCTTTGAATCCAGCAGCTCCACAAAGAAGATTAAAACCTTAAACCCCACAGCTGTGGGATAGTCAAAACCAGATTCTGCCTGGCTACTTAGGCACTGTGTATTTTTCTAAAATCTTAAAAACATGTGATTTAATGATTTCTATTTTTAAATTGTTTTAAGTCATACATGCAATCCTTTTTCTGATTAAATAGAATGAAAGAATTTGAAATGATAATTCTCGTTTCTGTCCCCTTATCTAGCTAGTCTCAAATAAGAGTACTAACCAGAGTCTTTAAACTGTTTTTATCAGTTCTCTAAGACCTCTGTTCAAATGCGTTTTGAGTGTGTTCATCCATCCCCCTGACTTCATGTGCTCTTTTTATGAACAACTTGTTTGTGCTGTGCATGTGTCTGGGCATGGTCATGCACTGAAGCCTAATTATTTTCTTCCAAATCTTAACACACAATTATGTTTACTCCAAGTCAACACAAGAATTATCAATATAGTTTTAGATAAGTGTGAAGGCCTAGGTAAAAGATTAAGGGCTAGGTAATTGATACCTGTCTAGTCTGCCATTTTGAGCTGTTACTAATGTCACAGGGACACTTTCTCACATGTCATTACCACTGTTACTAAGAAATTTTCTCATGTCCAAGTTGATTGCATATTCTGTTATATTCTATGCTCTGGAAACCAATCCCAACAGAAGTCAGTTAGAACTGCTTTGTATAGTTAGCCACCATAAGCTTGGACCTGAACCAACCACCCAGCAGCACTTCCTGCACCTATGTGCGAGCTATTATGGTATGTATGCACTGCATAAGTTGCCCTGGGATGGACAACATAAGAGAGACACCTGCACCAATATAAGAAACTATTTGGAGTAAGATTTCTATTTTGAGTAGGTGTCAAGTAAAGTTCAAGTTCCCAAGACCTCCCTGGGAACTGACATCCTACTTGTTAGAAAGAAACATGTCATGGGTAACTGACATCCTGGTTGGCAAGTTAAGACATGAAGGTTAAGCAAGTCTCATCCTGGTAGACAAGTTAGAACATGAATATTAGACAAGGCAAGTCCCCCAAAACAGTTGAATATCCCAACCAATGGGATCAGGATAAGTACAAAGACACGTTCCTGAGGAAATCACCTATCCCTAAATCCTGATTGGTGGAATAACTTGTAACAGATGTTTGTAGATCTCAAGCTTTAAAAGCCCTGTAGGATCTTAACTCAATGTCAAGGTTTAGCTCCCAGGTCTGGATGGTGGCCCTGATCTATTGGTCCTGTGGTGTATGTTCAATAATCTATCCTTGTCTGTCTGAAATCAGTGTTCATGTCATTTCTGAGGTGACTCTGGACCCCAACAAGGTACAATTGTAAGACTGTTCCTTGCATAGATATAAATTTAAATATGAATATACAGATTTAGAGTCTTACCTAAAGGAAACATACTATGTTTTATGGCTTCAATACAATACATTCCCCAAAGCCATGTGTGTTGAATACTTGGTCCTCAGGTCATGGTACTATTTTAGAAGATTCTGGAACTTTAGGAGGCAGAGCCTCTTTGGGGAAATAAGTCACTAGGGAAATGCCTCTGAAGGCTATGCCTGGTACCTGGTAATTTCCCCTGTTTCATTCACTTCATGAGGTGAAAGTCCCCCTCTATGTGATTCCATCACCATGATGTTGGGCCTGACCACAAGACCAAGAAGTCCACAAGGTAAGTATATTTGCCTCTCCTGGAATCTATTATGAACAGTAATGCACTGATATGGAGTATCCTCTGTCACTCACTCTCTCTCTCCATAGATAGATAAACAGGCAGATGATGGATGGGTGGATGGATAGATGGATAGATAGATAGATAGATAGATAGATAGATAGATAGATGGATAGATGGATAGATAGATGGGTGGATAGATGGATGGATGGATGGATGGATGGATGGATGGATGGATAGACAGACAGACAGACAGACAGATGGATAGATGGATAGATGGATAGATGGATGGATGGATAGATAGACAGACGGATGGATAGATGGATGGATGGATGGATGGATGGATGGATGGATAGACAGACAGACAGACAGACAGACAGACGGATAGATGGATGGATGGATGGATGGATGGATGGATGGATGGATAGATAGATAGATAGATAGATAGATAGATAGATAGATAGATAGATAGATGGATGGATAGATAGATGGGTGGATAGATGGATGGATGGATGGATGGATGGATGGATGGATGGATGGAGTGGATTTAAAGAGAAACCTTTTGGAAGACGTGCTCCTTTTTGAGAGTTTAGAGGATAATCTAAACACCACAGCGAGATGGCAGCACCATTTGGTCACCTCCTCTGTTTATCTCCACATTGAGGAACATAATTTAATGGAACATTTCTACCCCTTCCCACTTCCAGTGTTAAACCCTGTAGTGGCTGCATTATTGATAAATCCAGTGCTATGACTCTCCTAGCTTGAATATTTCAGAACTTGATGAGGAAACATGGCCTGCCATGTCTTCTCCCCCACCAAATCTAGCACCATAAATACTTGAGAACACATTGAACACCAAATGCCAGAACCTGCTGTACTATCAAGAAAACAACAACAACAACATCACAGTCCAGAGCTCAAAGGATTGGATGCAGAGCACAAGTTATTGTTGGGCCTGCAGATACTATTTGCTCACAAAATAAATGGTTTGTCCATGGAAAAACCCTGTACTCCACCAAATTGGAAAATCTTTTAAAAGTGGATAACTTTTTCAATTGGTACCACTTCCAAAGTTAAGACAAAAATCATATAAACAATTTAAGTACACCTATAGCCCCTAGTAAAATAGGAGCAACTATTAAAAGACTATAAACCAAAAGCGGCCCAGGGCCAGACACTTTTAGAAAAAAAGAATTCTACCAGACTTCCAAAGAATTAATGTCAATGCCCCTCAAATTATTTCACAAAATAGAAACAGAAAGGACATGGCTTGACTTATTTTATGAGGCCTCTAGTACCAAAACCACATAAAAACTCAATAAAGAAAGAATTACAAACCAATTTCCCTCATGAATATTGATGCAAAAAATATTCGATAAAATACTTGCAAACCAAATCCAAGAACACATCAAAAAAGATCATCTGCCATAATCAAGTAGGTGTCATCTCAGAGATTCAAGGAGTGTTAAATATATGAAAATCAGGAAATATAATCCACCATATAAATAAACTGAAAGAAAATACAAGTGATCATCTCGTTAGATGCAGGAAAAGGCTTTTTGCCAAAATACAAAACCTCTTTATGATAAAAGTCTTGGAGAGATTGGGGATACAATGGACATAGCTAAATATAATCAGGGCAATTAACAGCAAGCCTTTAGGCAACATCAGGTTAAATGGAGAGAAACTCAAAGCAGTCCCACTAAAATCAGGGATGAGACAAGGCTGCCCACTCTCTCCATGTCTATTCAATATAGTATTTGAAGTTTTAGCTAAAGCAATAAGACAACTGAAGGAGATCAAGGGATACAAATTGGAAAGGAGGAAGTCAAATTATCATTATTTGCAGATAATATAGTAGTATATAAAAATAACCTTGAAATTCCTCCAAGAATTTCCTACAGCTAATAAACACTTTCAGCAAAATAACTGGATATAAAATTAACTCAAAAAATCAGTATCCCTCCTAAACATAAATGAAAAACAGACTGATAAAGAAATCAGGGAAATAACACATTTTGCAAAAGCCTCAAATATCATAAAATATCTTGGAGTAACTCTAAATAAGCAAGTAAAGGACTGGTATAATTAAAAACTTTAAGTCTCTGAAGAAATAAATTGAAGAAGATATCAGAAGATGGAAAGATCGCCCATGTTTATGGGTCAGTAGGACTGACATAATAAAAATGCCCACCCAACCAAAGCAATCTACAGATTCAAAGCAATTCCCATCCAAATTCCAACAAAATGGTTCATAGATCTTGAAAGGACAATTCTCGACGTCATATGGCAACACACACACACACACACACACACACACCAGATAGCTAAAACTACTCTGAACAATAAAAGAACTGTAAGGGGTCTCACCATTCCTGATCAAGTTATACTATAAAACTATAGTAATAAACACAGCAGGATATTGTCATAAAAATATAAATATTGGTCAATGAAATCAAATTGAAGACCCAGACATAAATCCATATGCCTATGGACAACTTTTTTTAAGGAATCCAAAAATACACATTGGAAAAAAGACAACATCTTTAAAATAATGGTTTTGGACAAAAGAATGCAAACAGATCCATATGAATCACCCTGCACAAAACTCTACTTTAAATAAAATGAAGATCTCAACATAAAACTAGGTACACTGAACATGACAGAATAGAAAATGGAGAAATTGGCACAGGAGAAGACTTTCTGAGCTTACAGAATAGCATTAACATAGGCACGAAGGTCAACAATGAATAAATGGAACCTCATGAACCTGCAAAGCTTCTGCATGGCAAAGGACACATCAATAGAACAAGGCTACAGCCTACTGAGTGGGAAAAGACTTTACCAAGTTCACATCCAGTAGAGGACTAATACCCAAATTATATAAAGAACCCAAGAAACTGGATATTTTAAAAAAAAACAAGTATTTTAATTTAAAAATTGGGTACGGATCTAATTAGAGGAATCTCAAACTGTCAAGAAATATTTAAAGAAATGTTCAACATCCTCAGCCATCAGGGAAATGCAAATCAAAATGACCCAAAGATTCCATCTTACACCTGATAGGGTAGCTAAGATCAATAACACAAGTGACAACTCATGCTGGGGGATGTAGAACAATGGGAACACTCCTCCATTGTTGGTAGGAGTGCAAACTTGTGAGACAACTCTGGAAATCAATATGGTAGTGTCTCAGAAAATCAGAAAATCAGAAATTAATCTAACTCAAGACCCAACCATACTCCATCCTACCACAAGGACACTTGCTCAACCAAGTTCATTGTGGATTTACTCATAATAACCAGAACCAGAAACAACTTAGAGATCCCTTAACAGAAGAATGGATAAATAATATGGTATACAAAATGGTAAACAAAACAGTGGTACATTTACACACTGGAGTATTACTAAGTGGTTAAACTTTTTTAAAATGACATAATGAAACTTGCAGACAAATGGATGAAAGTAGAAAAAAAAATGATCCAGGGCAAGGTAACCAAGACACAGAAAGATAAATACTTTATGTATTCACTTATAAGTGAATATTAGCCATTAAATAAATTATATAGCCAACCTACAATCTGTAGACCAGAGATGTTAGGTAAAGAAGAGCGGTCTAGGTGGGACACATGCATCTCCCCAGGAAGGGAAAACAGGATAGACTCTATGGGTGAACTGGAAGCAGATGATCCAGGACAAACCAGGTCGGGGAGTTTGATGGAAGGCGAGAGTGCAGGTAGAGATGGCTGCTACTGGGGGCATTTAGGGAGTGTAGTAGAGACCTAGGGCAGTGGAAACTTCATGGAATCTATGAAGCTTGTCCTAATGAGAACTCCTAGTAATAGAGGATACAACGTCTCAACTGGCCATATCCTGTAGCCAGGCAAGGCTTCCAATGGTAGATCTAGGTTGCATTCATTTGAGGTGTTAGCCAAGGAGGTTCCATGAAAACCTGCAAGAAGTCCAGGCGGATGCTAAGACAAAAGGTTGCTCTCTGCAAACTGACAGCAGGGGTTCTATTGCCAAGGATAACATTCACACAACTCATTAACCATGGCGAAGTCAAGACGGTGCCTACATGGAGCCTTCATTCCTGTCGTCTATCCCTTTGATGCAGGAAGGTACTTTCCAGGCTTCCAAAAGTAAGACACAGACAACAACCCAGTCACAAAACCTTTGACCTACAATCTGGCCTGCCTGCAAAATACACTAGGGCAATGGTGGCACAGAACTTGTAGGAGTGGCCAACCAATGCATGACTTGTCTTAAGGTCCACTCCATGATAATGAACCTATACTGGGCACTGCTTGGATAACGGAGAACCAGAGACTAAATAGTTCAGAGACCCAGTGTAAAATCAAATGTCTTAAAAACAAACATACATTTAACAACAACAAATGATTCTTAATAATATTCTGCTATACTCATAGATCAGTGCCTTATCCAGTCATCATCAGAGAGGCTTCCTCCAGCAGCAGACAGAGACAAGTGCAAAGACCCACAGCCAGACATTACTTGGAGAGTGGATGTCTAGATAGGAGGACCCCATAGAAGGGGAGGTGGAAAGACTGTAAGAGTCAGAGGGGATGAAGGACAGTAGGAGAACAAGACCCCCTGAATAAACTAAGCAAGGCTCCTATGAGCTCACAGAGACTAAAGTATCAAGCACAGGCTCTACCGGAGTCTACACAGGTCATGTCCTCTGCACACATAGTATAGCTATTAGGTTAGTATTTATGTGGGACCCCTAGCTATGAGAATGAGTGGGTTTCTGACTCTTGTTCCTGCTCGTAGGACTTTTTTCCTCCTGTTGGGTTGCTGAGTCCAACCTCAATATGGAAGTTCTTGCTTAACCTTATTATATTTTGTCATATTTGGTTATTATCTCTTAAAAGCCTGTTCTTTTCTAATGACAGATAGAAAGTGAGTGGATCTGGAGGGGAGGGGAGGTAGAAGGAGAAACTATAATAAGAATATATTGTATGATAAAAGAATCTATTTTCAATAAATAAAAAAATGTTTTAATGATCAGCTAAAGATTATTTTCAGCCAATACTTCAGCCGATTTATAAACTTTCATAAACGTCAAGCTGCAATAGGCTTTCTCTTCCACTCCTGATGATAAGTGGCGAATAGAGAACAGTCACAAAAGTATAACCAACGCTGGCAATGATTCAGGGGAAAGAAAAGTCCTAGGTATCCTGGATGGCAGTGGAAACTCATCCAGCCACCTTGAAAGTCAGGAGGAAGGTTCCTCAGAGATCCGAAGGAGTCATAGACAGCCTGCACAGCCATGTTGACTGCTACAGTATTAATAAGAGTCAACTTGTAGAATCTGCATAGGTGGCTGTAAACGCACAAAGAGATATAGAAAAAGGCGGTGTATGCCCGTGATGCAGTATGATCAGCCATTAATAACAAGCGGAATTATGTCACAGGCAGAGGAATGCGTGGGACTGCACCATGTAGGGCACAGTGAGTCAGATCCAGGGAGATGCATGAGAGGACATAAATGAGGCGAATTATTAGGGTGTAGATAGGAAAGGGTAAGATATAGGGCAAATATGATTAAAATATTATATGAATGTATAATTCATACAACTTCATACAATTAATATGTGCTAATAAAAGAAAATGGGAAAATGAAAAGTTCAATCTCTGGTCTACTTCTTATGAGAAAGATCAAAATCAGGTAACTTTAGCCCCTGATAAAGAGAACTCCCCCAGCTAGGAAGAGACATTCTTCTCTGACATTTCTAGGGCTTCCTTTGTTAAGACCAAATTGGAGTCCTGTAACCTGGATCGTGACTGTCAATGGCAGTTTTTCCTTCGAAATTTTCACAAGAGATCTTATGTCCTCCCCCACTCCCAACATCTGAAGACTCAGTCCAATTTCCCCAGACTTGCCATCGACTAGTCAGACATCCTTAGTTCTGTGAGTCTTTCCTTGTGGCTTCAGGGGGATGTTGTGTGTATGTCTGTGGGGGGTCTAGATCAAAGGTTCTCAACCCATTGATCACTCCCCCTTTGGGAATCCAGCGATTCTTTCACAGAAGTCACATATCAATATTTACATTACAATTTATAATAGTAACAAAATTACAGTTATAAAGAAGTAACCGCAATGTGAGGGACTATATGAATGAGTTGCAGCTTTAGGAAGGTTGAGAACCACTTTTCCCGCCACCATGATACAAGTTTCTGGGCCAATATCTTCCCCTTAGAAACACATGTGATTCAAGGTGAGCATGAGGCTCCCACCTGCAAAATCAGGTGCTGTGTTGGCAGAGGACAGAAATTTCCTGAGCTCAGAAATTCAAGAATGCCCTGGGCAGCAGAGAGAAGGGGTGAGGGTAGGGGGCTAACATTTTAAAAATTGTGGTTCTCAGAGCTAAAACGTGCTCTTATTTTTCAAGATAAACCTGATCAGCATGAATTATTGGCAACAGAATGGAGGTGTGGTCGTGAAGACACTGATTTAAAACTACAAACTCATGCAGTTCCAGGACTTCCCCCAAGATATCACAAAAGAGACTGTGGGAGCTTGCTGTTGTGCTTCCTCAGTGGCCAATCGAGTAAACCATGACAGGGAAAAATTAAGTCAGCCTGCCCCTGCCCCTGCCCCTGCCCCTGCCCCTGCCCCTGCCCCTGCCCCTGCCCCTGCCCCTGCCCCTGCCCCTGCCCCTGCCCCTGCCCCTGCCCCTGCCCCTGCCCCTGCCCCTGCCCCTGCCCCTGCCCCTGCCCCTGCCCCTGCCCCTGCCCCTGCCCCTGCCCCTGCCCCTGCCCCTGCCCCTGCCCCTGCCCCTGCCCCTGCCCCTGCCCCTGCCCCTGCCCCTGCCCCTGCCCCTGCCCCTGCCCCTGCCCCTGCCCCTGCCCCTGCCCCTGCCCCTGCCCCTGCCCCTGCCCCTGCCCCTGCCCCTGCCCCTGCCCCTGCCCCTGCCCCTGCCCCTGCCCCTGCCCCTGCCCCTGCCCCTGCCCCTGCCCCTGCCCCTGCCCCTGCCCCTGCCCCTGCCCCTGCCCCTGCCCCTGCCCCTGCCCCTGCCCCTGCCCCTGCCCCTGCCCCTGCCCCTGCCCCTGCCCCTGCCCCTGCCCCTGCCCCTGCCCCTGCCCCTGCCCCTGCCCCTGCCCCTGCCCCTGCCCCTGCCCCTGCCCCTGCCCCTGCCCCTGCCCCTGCCCCTGCCCCTGCCCCTGCCCCTGCCCCTGCCCCTGCCCCAGATACACAGAACACACAGGTTCGTTTGCACATCCAGACAAGAGAGAGAGACAGAGAGAGAGAGAGAGAGACAGAGAGGGGGGGGGTATCAGAGAATTTGATTTGCTAGGCCAGTGGTATTGCACACCTTTAATTCCAGCATTTGGGAGGCAGAGGCAGGTTGATCTCTGAGTTCAAGGACAGCCTGGTCTATACATCAAATTCCAGGACATCCAGGGGCTGCAGAGAGAAACCCTGTCTCCAAATCACCACCACCACCATCATCATCCTCATCACCATCATCTGAGATTTCACTGACTATGGCTTTCTCACAAAAAAATATAAAAATCCACACCTGTTTCACTGTGCAAATGAGTTCATGAACAACATGGTCACTCTGAAATGCTTCCCCGTCCCCATCAATATCAGCTTGCTTGGTCCACGCATGTGGCTCAGTTTGTCTCCCTATATCAAGCTTGCAGAGCTCTAGCCTAGGTGAAACTTCTCAGTTTGCCCAGGTAAGTAATATGGTCCATATTAAACAACGAGAAACTACAAATCCATGTTCCTGTCCCCAGGAAGTCAAAAGCTCATGGAGAGCAGGCATGCTGTCATCTTTGGCCCCGTTGCCCACCAGAGTGCCCAGCTAATAGGAGGTGCGTAACACATTCCTGCTAAATGAACGAATGCAGCCATGCTTTTAGAAACATAACTGTGGCACCCAACACCAGAGGCTTGAAGTCTCTGGGATGTAACAACAGAAATAAGTGACATGTCTTGCCTTGCTTGGTGGAAGCCAATAGGACGCAGGTGTCCTTAGCACTCAGACAGATCTAAGTTGGCTTCTAGAATGGAATGGTTTCCAGAACCATCCATCAGTGGCTTAGTCCTTTCCTCAAACTCAAGAGCAGCCCATTAGAATTTGCTGGTCACAAAGGTCACCACTCTTGATTATTCTCAAGTTGAATTTATTTCCAAATTCTAATAAAAGTTCAGGGGCCCTTTTGGCTAACAACTGTTCAGCACCTCTAAATTAATAGGCAGCATGCTATTTCATAGACAGGAAAGGAGTCTGAAGCTAATGGGACATTACCTTTAATGTCATCTCACGTTTGCACTGTATGTTGTCTGTTCTCAGCCAAGCCTTCCCTTTGGAGACCTCTCATCGTTCTTCAGCTCCAGTGTCACCTTTCCCTGGGGTCTTTCCTGGTCATGCTGTTATTATTGTCCTCATGCAAGCAGTCCCCGAATCTTACCTATGCACATGTGCAAGCATGTGTATGCATGGTGCATGTAACTGTGCATGCATGTGGAAGATAGAGGATGAGGTTAGGTGCCCTGCCCTAACACTGTCTATTCTCTCACTAAACCTGGAGCTGAGGAGGGAATCGAGAGCTCCAGAACTCTTCCTAACTACATCACTCTCCCATACAGTCCTGGGGGTTATCTGTGGCCACAGCCAGCTTTTTACATGGGCACTGAGAATTCAAACTCGGATCTTCATACTTGCACAATATGTGCTCTTACCTTCCAAGCATCCCCCAGCCCCATGTTTTAGTTTCCTGGCAATGGTCACCTGTGCCTGAAGTTGTGTGTTCAGTTGATCACTTGTTTGTACTTTGTTCCTGCCCTCCTAACTGTTGAAATTCTCAAATGCTTCCTCCATGCTCAGACCTCCAGCAGGCACACTGTTGAAGCTATATAAATATTCATGGGAAGAATGAATGACCAGATGTCTTCCACAGTAGGCAGAGCTAGCTGACAAACACCTTCAGCGGTAAACAGTCTATTTCAGCCCAGGGTTCTGTAATGTGAACTTCCAAGAGTTCTATCCTTCCTCGGTGGTAAGCACAAACCACACAACTCTGATCAATGAGCATCAAAACTGGCATACCGAGGAGAGTTCAGCATGCTTACAGTTATGCTACACAGTATATTGCAATCACTTTAAAGGGAACAGTTACAAGGAAAGGAAGTGTTCATTGCCAGCAACAAGGGGATATCACAGTTTAGGGAAATGCTCTACCTTACAGTGTTTCTGGACAAAATGAAGCAAAGAACAAATGGGCAACAACAGGCATATGATGGAGATTCAGGCTCACATTCCTCCCTACTCTTTCTCTTCCTACTTTGAAAGACAGGCTTCTAGACTGAACCTTCAGCAGCTCAAAGGGTATACAGCACTGTGTATCTGATAAATCTCCACCCTCGGCCTTTGGGGAGAACAGAGGAGGTGTTTGGGGTAGATGGTGAAATGCCACATAGTCATCTTCGAAAATAGCAAGAACACAGATGGGTGCATATCAAATGTGCCTCAAGCACATGACTCGGCCACCTCCCTTCTCACCCAGACAAACATCCATCTTTTAAAAGCTGCCAAATATAATTGTCCCCTGACAGCTCTCCACCTCCCAGCTGGGGAGAAAAGGTCTTGAAGGCCATCTGAATATTGAGATACTTCTAGAAAGACCTTGGAATGTCATGAGTTGTCTGCCTTTAAAAACAAACTGCTGTATAGAAGACCTCTATTTATCTGGGGAGGCAGTTAGAGATGGGTGATGAAATGGGGGTATGCAAAAGAAGCTTAAGGGAGCAGAGGCTGTTGGTCACAATGTCAGATTAGAACAGATAAGGGTGCTGCATGGAGAGCCTGGCACAAGGAAGAGAATGAGGAGGATGAAGGGTTGCCTTAGTCAGGGTTTCTATTCCTGCACAAACATCATGACCAAGAAGCAAGTCGGGGAGAAAAGGGTTTATTCAGCTTACACTTTCCACATTGGTGCTGATCACCAAAGAAAGTCAAGACTGGAACTCAAGCAGGTCAGAAAGCAGGAGCTGATGCAGAGGCCATGGAGGGATGTTTCTTTACTGGCTTGCTTCCCCTGGCTTGCTCAACCTGCTCTCTTATAGAACCCAAGACTACCAGCCCAGGGATGGTCCCACCCACAAGGGGCCTTTCTCCCTTGATCACTAATTGAGGAAATGCCTTAAAGCTGGATCTCATGGAGTCATTTCCCCAACTGAAGCTCCTTTCTCTGTGATAACTCCAGCTGTGTCAAGTTGACACAAAACTAGCCAGTACAAGGGCAAAAGGAAGAAGAGGAAGAAGAGAAGAGAAGAGGAGGGGGACTGAGGGGAGAAGGAAGGGTGTGTTGGTGGGTGCATATTGGGAGAGTGGAGCTAGAACACTATCTCCCCCCTCCTTACCATAGAACTGAGAAGATATAAACTTTCTATTACCAGCCCCCCACACTCTGCTCACAGCAAGCTATTAATTCTTTCTAGCTCAGGTACTCATCGAAGCCCTTCCTGGACCATTTTCAAGCATCACATTCTCAAAAGGCCCCGTCCTTTGTGAACAGCCTTCTAGGAACTCTGCCTGCCCCCCAAGCTAGGAGGAAAGAACTCTCCTTTGGGTAAATGAGTTGCCCACACAGAAGCAACACAGCCCTCAGCACTGAGATTCTACCAGGCTTTGTAATTAAATCCTCCCTTGAATCCAAAAGCACTTCAGGATTTTTCAAAACCTGGATCGTGGACAAAAAAATCTAATTTTGGAAATCAAGAGGCAGACGCAGCCGAGCTTGCTTTGTGCATAAGCAATATCCACTTCAGAGGACAGGAGCTCTGTGACAGGAATCCTAGGGGAAGCAGGATCCATCAATTATCTCCACTCCCACACAAATAGAACAAATACAGATTATAATAATTTTAAATCCCAGTTACTTATTCTCTTGATTTAAAAACAAAAGGCACTTACAAAGAAATGACTAAACAAGAATAGAAATACAATTTTTTAACTGAGATACCTCTTAGTATCTCTCTCACACACACACTCTCTCTCTCCCTCTCTCTCTCCCTCTCTCTCTCTCCCTCTCTCTCCCTCTCTCTCTCTCTCTCTCTCTCTCTCTCTCTGTGTGTGTGTGTGTGCATGTGTAGGGCACATATGCACATGTCTGCATGTATGTGGAAGCCATAGGTAATGTTATCATGCACACCCTTTTTTTTTTTTTTTTTTTTTTTGAAACAAGGTCTCACTATGTAGCCCTGGTTGGCCTAGAACTTGCTGTATGGACCAGACTGTTCTCAATTCACACAGATCTGCCTGCCTTTGCCTCCTAAGTGCAGGGATTAAAGGCATGGGCCACAAAGCCCGACTGTCATCTTAGTTCTTGATCTAAGGTTTCTCACCGGCCTAGATCTCTCCCAGTAGTCTGACTGACCAGCAGCAGCAGAAATGCCTGTCCTTCCCATCCTACACTGGGAATACACGCTCACACCATTCTACACTGGGAATACACACTCACACCAACTGTGCCTGGCTCTGCTTTATGTGATTCTAGAGATAAATGCAGACCTTCAAGCTTATCAAGCAAGCCCTTTACTGACTGAACTACCACCCCAGCCCTAACTTTTTCTCTTTATATTATCTTTTAGAACATTTTCCCAAACTTTATGCAATAAGCAGATGTTTATTATTATACCTTTATGGACTGCTTTTATCTTAAACTCCAGTTATTTGAACTATCTACATGTGAGTTACGTTTTTAACAAATATTTATGAAGCTTTATCTGTTTTATCTGTGTTGGCCAACTATATAGTGTGAGCACTGCTGACCACCTTACAAATAAAGTTTTATTGGAATTCAGTCAGCTTGTTTGCCTAGGTGATGGCTATTTCTGTACTAGAAGAACTAAGTCATTACAACAGAGATACAGTGACCCACAACACTCTTGCCAGATATTTTCATTGGTCCCTGAGTTGTATGAAAGGCTCATCAAGTGACAGAAATAAGCAAACACAAGAATAGTGTGCATAGCTCAGGGGGTGCATCTTTGGGGTTCCATACTTCTAACACAACTGTGCTGCTGAAGTTGTAGGAAATATAATCTCACTTATTGTATTCATGGTTTGGTTCTCTACCTAGATAGGGTTCTTGATGTTCCAAGGAATGTAAAGCCCCACGTCTTGCTGGTACCTTTTTACCAGCCCCCAACACAGCACTTCACATGTGGTCAGGCACTCAGAGAGCTCTGGCACCAAGCATGGCTATATTCCAATAAAGCTTTAACTATAAAATGGGGCCATGACTCCGACTGTATTCTCAGGGTTATTCAAATCAGTTACCATTCCTTGCCTTTAAGAATCTAGCATCTCTGGATGACTTGGTGCTTAAGAGTTCTGACTGCTCTTCCAGAGGTCCTGAGTTCAATTCCCAGAAACTACATGGTGGCTCATAACCATCTGTAATGGGATCTGGTGCCCTCTTCTGGTGTGTCTCAAGACAGTGATAGTGTACTCATATACATAAAATAAATAATTCTTTTTTAAAAAATGGATCCAGCATCTCTTACATAAAGCCAATAAAAACTACAGGTCTGAGAATTTAATATACTTCTCTGCATTTACCTGAAATAGCTAATTTAGGACCGTTTGAAACTGGGAGTTCAGAAATGTGCCACCAAAGGCCCATAATTCCTTCCTAAACTCTAGCATCATCTAGTTTCACGACAGAGAATGACTAGTAAGAATTTCATAACAAACATATCAAAGGCCCAAGAAATCTTAGGGAGATTTGCTGTTCTGTTCTGCAGTAGGAATGTACTTAGGTGTCCTATTAAAGGAATCGAGCAATGGGTTGGTCTCCAAGTTAACCTGATAGGCAAAAGGAAACACATCAGAAACAGGTGGGAGAGAGTCAGAGCCACAAGCCTCCCAGGCAGAGAGAAGTCTGTGTGTAAATGTTCTAATTGGGGATCTGGAGTTTGTTCCACATTCAATAGGATCCTTCCACGTCTGTCTCTCCTTATTCAATTAAGGAGATGGTAGAAGCCTTCAATTTTCTTGATGATTTGAAATAAAAATAAATGATCAGGTAGGGTGCTTTTTAAAACACACTTCTAAAAGAAACTTCTGCTAAATTTAATCACAAGACTTCTGGAAAACAGTCTTTGTCTCCCAGAAGTGATTGTCAGTTCAGATCCAACACCACACACACACACTCACACACAGATACACACATACAAACATTCTCACACAGAGAAACACAAATACACACTACAGACAGAAACACACACAAACACAGATACAGACACACACACATACACACACAGAGACTGCATAAATTCTCTTTGGGAAGGAAGCTCTGCCTTTCAAAGAAAAACAATATAGTAATAATAATATAATAATAATGACACACCTGATTAAGTCTAGAGAGAGTAGACATAAATCAGGCCAATGTTCAAACTCAAAGAAGTAATGAAAGTTAGAAAGAAGAAAGAAAAGTACTGCACCAGCCACACCATGGCAGATGGACTTCATGGAAGTTCTCCACCTGCACACGGTTCCCTAAATGTCCATTGTTCATTCTTTTTCCCCACTATCCTCTTAATTGTGTTTCCTATGTTTGAATTTGTCTTTCTAGTGTTACATGATGTGTTCTTTCCTGTTGAGGCTCCACTCTGCAAGATTTTCACTTTGCCTTTAATTTATGTAATTTGGGGATTTGTTTTATTATGTGAGATTTGGAGTAAAGAAAATTAGGTGAACTCCTCCCCACATCTGGAGCTTGAAAACACTTCAGGCAAGATTAAACAGACAATCTAGGCTTAAACATGTCTCCTCGGACTAATGATCCTGAGCGAGTACCTATCTAACATCCAGAGGCTTGGGTTCCTCATGTGCCCTGGTATACCAAGAACAGTGCGTCCAGAGTCGGGTGTGAGGGGAGCACAGCGGCCAAGGCATTCACCACACAAATGTGGTGGCCTGAGCGGGAATCCCCAGAATCCACATCCAGCTACACACAGCAGCGTGAAGCTGTAATTCCAGTGCTCCTCTGTGAGATAGGAGAATGGAGGGCAGAGGCAGAGGCAGGAGAATCCCCACAAGACTGCCAGACAGCTGGGGCTGGTGAGATGGCTCAGTGGGTAAGAGCACCCGACTGCTCTTCCGAAGGTCCGGATTTCAAATCCCAGCAACCACATGGTGGCTCACAACCATCTGTAACAAGATCTGACGCCCTCTTCTGGAGTGTCTGAAGACAGCTACAGTGTACTTACATATAATAAATAAATAAATCTTAAAAAAAAAAAAAAAAAAAGACTGCCAGACAGCTACCCCAGCTTACACACTGTCTTAGTCAGGGTTTCTATTCCTGCACAAACATCATGACCAAGAAGCAAGTTGGGGAGGAAAGGGTTTATTCGGCTTACACTTCCATACTGCTGTTCATCACCAAAGGAAGTCAGGACTGGAACTCAAGCAGGTCAGAAAGCAGGAGCTGATGCAGAGGCCATGGAGGGATGTTCTTTACTGGCTTGCCTCCCCTGGCTTGCTCAGCCTACTCTCTTATAGAACCCAAGACTACCAGCCCAGGGATGGTCCCACCCACAAGGGGCCTTGCCCCCTTGATCACTAATTGAGAAAATGCCTTACAGTTGTATCTCATGGAGGCATTTCCTCAACTGAAGCTCCTTTCTCTGTGGTAACTCCAGCTGTGTCAAGTTGACACAAAAATAGCCAGTACACACACCAAGGAACAGAGACCTCCCTCAAACAAGATGGAAGGCAAGAAATGACATTTGAAGTTGTTCTCTGAGCTACACATGCAAGTCAGGGCATACAGACACCCACAAGTGAGCACATGCATCATCTACAAACACACACACACACATATATACATACATACATATATATATATATATATATACATATATATATATATATTTGTCATGACTGATGTAGCCTCTCAGGATTAATGTGTGAGTTCAGTGAGACTCTGGCCGATCAGCACAGAGCACAGTGCTCACGAAACACTCACTTCAGACAACCATTAGTCTCCTATATAATCGCAATGATTCTATGTGATTCTGAAACCACTCCATTGCCAGGACTAATGCCTGAAACCTCTTGACAGCCTCACACCTAAGTGGTTGGTTGACTAGTGTTTGTCTAAAACTGTCCAAAGACTAGAAACTCACAAGTCATACCAGCTCTTAGCAACCTCCTTTATGTATTCAGTTGAAATCCTCCCCTCAGTGACTCTGACCCCTTGGTCATAGTTCTTTTCCTTGGGAACCTCAAAGGAATGAAACAACACATCTTACATTTTGTACCAGTGAAGGTCTGCTTTTATCACCAAAAATGGAGAGAAAAAAAAAAAAAGAGCAAAATACAGTTAGTCCAACAGTTCCTGGGACACTGACTGGAAGAGGAAGATAGTACCCTGAGCATGGGCCCCGGGAGATGCAGGTTGGGCTCCATCTCATCAGAAGGAGTCGTGAACCCTCCTATTGCTAGCACATTCTTCTAGCAAGTGGCAGAGCTTATGTACAGGATTGCTTCTCTGAGTTGAGTGGCTAATCCTTCATCAATCAACCCAGGCATGAAGCAGAGAAACCTACTATGTGCATTACAGTAATGGGAACCCACCTGTGTTCTGGGGAATCAGAGAGCATCCCCAAAATGGACAAGCTGCTGTGAATTCTAGTCATGTTTTGAGGAAACTTGCCCCACGTGAGTGAATCATAACATAATCCTTTTTAGAGTTGGCAAAGTCAATCACCAAACATCCTGTTGTTTCAACCTGGCAAGCTGAATTAGCTGTACTGCTGTTTGTTTTCTCAGCAGAAAGTTGAGCTTTAGGACTACAGAAGACCTATCTGTTGTTCACCAGCATCTCCCAATAGCCCTGACCCTGGAGTATTGATTATAACAGCTTCTCAGTGCTTACTTGGTTTGGTTTGGTTTTAACATTTTGGCTATTTCCAAATATGGCCCCACCCATTGAGAGCTACCAGTTCAAAGAGATAAAGAAAGCAAGGGAGTTCACAGATGGGCAGCGAAGTTGAATAATGGGAAATCCAATGTGCAGAGTGATTCGGCACAGGTGTGTGCGTGGCAGTGTAAGCAGAGAGAAGTGACTGGTTTTCCTCTGAGGCAAGAGCTGTGAGTCTGACTTTTCCTTCATGCGCCTAGGTTGGACTGTGAAAGGCAGTCTGTGTCCTGGTAGAGCGAGGCTTACTGGGGAAACCCAGTAGAAAAATCTACAAGGGACCTAACTGTAAGCTATGCTCCCAGACACAAGCACCTGACACCACATCAACTCCTCAACTCCATAATCCTGTGACTATCAGTCATGTAGACAATGTCCCAAGCTCCTGGTATTCTGGCTACAGCCAGGTAAGCTCTTCCCCACAGTTACCTGGCAACAGCAAGGTAGCCCAGTCCACTATAAAGGGGCTGCTTGCCCCCCCTCTCTCTCTTAAGCTATTGCTCTCTCCGAGTCTCTTACCTCTCACTCTCCTTCTCCCCTTCCCTTCCCCCCTCTCTTCACGTGGCCATGGCTGCCCTCTAATTCTCTTCCTTCCTTCCTTCCTTCCTTCCTTCCTTCCTTCCTTCCTTCCTTCCTTCCTTCCTCTCTCTCTCTCTCTCTCTCTCTCTCTCTCTCTCTCTCTCTCTCCCTCTTTCTCTCTCTCCAATAAACGCCTTCAAAACATGGACCTTCTCTAGTCATCGAGATTTGCTGTGTTAGATAGAGCAATGGAGCAGGTCTCCCTTTAATGAGCCTCCCTTCTAACCTTCTGCTGGGAGACTTTCCTGCACTCCAGCCATGGCCTCCAATCAACCCAAGCTGCTGCCAAGCTAGCAGCCTGAGCTAGCCAGCCAGACTCTCTCTTCCCCGCAGTAACCTGAGGGTTTGTTCTCAGGTCTGCGATATGCAGCAGTCTGGGATGTCTGAGAGCAAGAACCAGTCAGAGCTGAGACTGCACCTTCCCCACCCCCTGGAGCGAGGTTGTGTGGCCTGTGAGGTCCAACGCCTGTCCAAGGTTCCGTGGGGTCTCCCGGCAGTCTACCTGAGCTCTGGTGGGCACAGGTCTCCCACCCTGTTATTTCCCCGCGCCCGGTGCCCCACAACTACCTTCTAAGCCAGCAGGAATTCCCTCAGGTAGAGTGTGTACCTTCCCATGTTGTACTGTGTGGTAGCCACGCCAGCCACAACCCTGAGACTTCATAGTTAACAAAGGGAAGTCACAGGCAAGACTGTCATGTCAGGTGAGCTCTCCTGGATGTTGAACTTGCCTCAGTGAGCTCACCCAAGAGAGAAAATGATTATTGCTAATAATAGGTTTTTAATTGATTTAAAATTTCAGATCACTTTTAGACTTAGAGAATTTAAGAAGACAGAGAACAATTCCCATGCACCCTTCTCTCATTTCTCCTACAATTAAGATCGTAAGCTGGTATTTTTTTGATGCAGTTAACAAGCCAATGTTAATACATTATTATTAACAGAAGTCCAGACTTTGTTTGGATTGCTTTGAGTTTCTCTGTGTGGACTCATGTACGGGAGTGCATATGCACATGCATATATATGTATGTGGGAATTGTGCCTCCATGTGTCACTGGGACCTTAGGAGGAAAGAGTGATAACCTATGGGATGGGAATCCTGACTGCTCCGATCCCTTCAGCTTGACCATCCCTCTCGTGATCCTCCAACCTGAAGGATACAAACTCTGAGTTTGCAAATATGGGTACACAATATGAGTGCTGGAATAACGGGCAAAAAAGAGTTTTCCAGAAGATCAACATGGTGGCAGCCATTCTTCTACATCTTCTATTTTCTGCCCCTCAACCTGCCATTCAATTTGGACAGTCAAGAGGAAAATCTGGCCAGAAACAAAACAAAAGGAAGCAAAGAAAAAAACAGCCAAACGGCAGTTTAGCTTCCACCCCTTGGAAGGAAGTTATGCGAAGGCCAAGTGTCTACTCCCATTGAGGCTGCCACCTGAAGGGGGATGGGGGCTCTAATTTGGAGCCTGAGTGAGTCTTCTCTAAGTTCCTCATGTTATACTGTATGAGCTCACTCCACCCACTGAGGAGCAAGCCCTCTGCACAACATACTCTATTGCAAACCTTGGAGCTCAACTCCGTCCATCTGCCAAGACAACTTCAAGGACACCTGATAATGATTGCTAATCATTTTTACACTTGGCCATATAAAGCTCAGAGCAGAAATTTAAAAAAACAAAACAAAACAAACCCCAAAAACCAGAAAACCAGATCTCCTCTAGAGCTTCCACAGTGCCCAGAGATCCAGCCGAAGACAGCAGCTAATGCTCCTGTCCAGGCCTATGCCCAGGACATGGAACACACAGGCAGGCTAGCTCTGCTTCCACATCAAGCACAGCCTGAAATTTGAAGGCAGATCATTGGCTTCCTTCCCCTAGGCTGGGCACCAAAGGCAAAGGTCTTGCCTCCTCTAGGTCCTGCCACATTCTCCCCTATGTTCTATTGGTTCAGACAGTAGCATCCCACACAATAAAATTCCATCCTAGCAATTTTTCCACTGCCCACAAGCAGGGAGGGAAACGTTCTCAGTTAGAGGGCTGCTTTTTGTTAATGGTCTCTGCCTTTGGAAGATAACAACAGCATCCTTTAGATTTCTTGAAGAAATAGAGCAGGACAAAAGTAGGCTGTGACACCCAGCTGGGGTCCGTGAACTTGTTCATAATGCCTAAGGAACTTCAGAAGCTTACGAGGACAATTGCCTAGTGTTCTATGCTCATTGACATCTAGAGGGCCTGTGAAAACTAGGCCATGGATATAATGAGAGGCAAAGCCACTGAGAAACAGAATGGGGATGCACCCAGGTGTCCCCAGGAACCTTTGCTCTCCATCTCCTGAACAAAATTGGATGGGAGCAGTGGCTTTCAGGGGACGTCAAAACTGTCTTGCAACCCTAGCAGTTGCCAACTTTGTTTTCTAAATTTAAAGACCTCAAGCTTCTATTATTTTTCTCCCATGAAACAAAGCTCTCCTTTTTCAAGTCATAGCTTTGTTAATAACTCACTGTGTCTACAGCAATTACTCACCCTCTTTGAGAAAATCCAGTTCACTGGACTGTAAAACTTATGTACCTCTGTAAGATCTCTCTACCTGAAACACTTCCCCAGTGGGGTTTTGAGTGATATATATATATGAGAGAGAGAGAGAGAGAGAGAGAGAGAGAGAGAGAGAAGATGCTTTGAGAGACCCTGAAACAGATCAAAGGTTATTCCTGCCCTCCTGTAATTCAATAGAAAACAGAGAAAGTGAAATTTATACTGGTTACACAATGAAAAATAGCATAAAACTCATGCACACACCACATGCACACACCACATGTACACACACACACACCACATGCACACACCACATGCACACACACACACACACACACCAAAAATACAAGCCCTGGTTAGTACTCCTGGCAATTCACCAAGTTCCAATCTTCCTGACTCACAAAGTACGGTTATTTTCACGCACTGCCCTCCTTGCATTAGGTCAAAGTTCCCACCCTTCACTGTCGCCCTCTTCTCTGTAAGCTTCTCCTTTGAGACCATGGCTCATTAGAATGGCAGTAAGTAGAAGCCACAGAAAGAAGAGAAGAAAATAAAAAAGAATGATTTCTAATGTAGCAGCTATGCTTAAAGTCATTCATTCACTCAATCATTTGGCAAAATGTTACTGAACTGTCAATGTTAAGCCATTTCCTGGAACTGGTCAGGTGATGCTCATGTAGATGCTGAGAATGCAAGGATGAGCAAGATAGAGCCTGGAGAAAGAGGGCAGTGCATGTTAAAGCTGTTCGAGCACATTACTGTAAGCTCTGAGGTGGGGAATCTCAAGGCACTGTAGGAAAACAGATCACAGCCACCTCCTGACCACCAGGGGCAGTCAGTCAGGAGACACTTTCTGGAGGTGACATTAAGAAAAAAGCAATGGAGTTGACTAACTGAGGTAGTGTGGTAAGCAGGCTTAGGACAGAGTAGGGGGAAGGCTGGCAAGCATACGACATTTTGTGGTGGGAATCAACAGAGAGGAAGCTCGAGATGCAATTGAGTTGGCAGAGCTCTTGCCTAATGGGCACAAGGCCTTGGATGCTATCCATGCATGGCATAGGCTTGGGCAGGTCCAGTAGGAACAGAAGATCAAAGCCATCCTCAGCTACATAGAGAGTTTAAGGCCACCCTGGGCTACTTAAGACCTTGTCCTAAAAACAAACAAGCAAGCAAAAACCAGTTTGGGTGCTTTATGGAAGTCAAAGGAACTGGAAAAAGGGAAGGTCTGGGATTATACTCAGCATATTAGAGGAACTCTTTTTTATGCTGCATAAGTTCAGAAGAACAATATAAAGGGACCCAGGAAAGCAGCTGTCCACTGCAGAGGCCATCCTCCACACTTCATCACCATGTACAGGCCCAGCACCTATGCTCCTTGTACACATGATGAGCTGACATGGTACAGCAGGGCCTTCTGACCTCAGACTGGTTTGCAGTTTTTTTGTTTGTTTGTTTGTTTTAATTAGTCAGATTTATATTAGTACATCCTCAACCCACAAAATGCCTGCACAATGAACTCAAAACTCAATTGATATAAACACAGGCTACACACCTAAGTGGGGCAAAGGCACCCTACTTATTATTTAATCATCTATCTAAGAAATCCCCAATACTTATGGCTCCCAGGACTGAGAGGTTCTGGCTCCTCTTCCTCTCCTATAGGTTCCATCTGCTCTCCTCTACATTTCTTTCTCTCTCTCTCTCTCTCTCTCTCTCTCTCTCTCTCTCTCTCTCTCTCTCTCTCTCATCTCTCATCTCTCATCTCTAAAACTCTCAGCCCGCCTTCTTTTTCCATTGCCCAATCCCTGCTTACAGACAGCAATCTACATTTTGGCTCAGATTATTCTTTTATATATGCCAAAAGACTGTGCTAATCAAATGTCTCCAGATGTTGCCAGACACACCCTCAGAGGACACCATCCTTGGTTCAGAACCATTACTCTATTTCTTATGTGTGCACATGAGGCATGTATGTCACAAGTATGCAGGTGCCATGAGGGGGAGGCTGAAGGGCATCCTCAGGTGTTGTTCCTTAGACACTATCCACCTTCGCTTTTGAGACAGAATTCCTCACTGACCTGGGCAGAAAATCCCAGGCATCTACCTGTCTCTGTCTCCCAGTACTGGGATTACAGGCGCGTGCTGCCTGTGGCTGAGTGTGGCATTTTATACACGAGTTCTTGTGCGTGTAAGGCAAGCACTTTAGCAACTGAGCTATCTCTCTAACACTGAGAACTATTACTCTTTTATTAATGTGTTTGAGTGTGTGTGTGTGTGTTTGTGATATGTGTGCACCCACAAAAGAGAGCTATACCCTTAGACATGAGGTCATTGGCAGTTGTGAACCCCTGGCATGGGTGCTGAAATCTGAACTGGGTCCTCTAGAGAAGCATGAAGCTAAATCACCTCTCCAGCCCCGAATCCATGCTGGACTCTGACTCCCAGGCCACACAAATGAGAACATCAAGGGTTCTTTCCCTGCAGGGTCTACATTTCTTCAACTCTATCAAACAAACCCTCAGTTCCTTACTCCTTCCATTTTGTTCATAAATTAATGCAAGGGTGACAATTTTTCCTGTTAACTAAAAATGTTACTGTTCTGGAAGCAAAAGAGATTTCTCTGATCACATGCAGCATGCTATATGTTTCCTTTCAAACTAACAGATCACTGCTACCCACATGATCATTTATTCACAGTCTGTTTCTGCCCAATTCTATGGACAATTTTGCCCCTGTCCTGAGAATCTGCCACCCACTTGATAATTTATTAGAGTTTCCTCCTAAAATGGACATTATGACAATTAAGAGGACCCAGAACTGCCTGTAACTTCAGCTACAGAGAGTCTGGTGCCCTCTTCTGGCCTCTGAGGGCAACAGTACCCATGCATGTATATCCACAATGACACAAACACACAGACACATAGACACATAGACACATACACAGGAGAGAGGGAGACAGAGACAGAGGGGGAGACAGAAGGGGAGGAGACGGAGGGGGAGTTAGAAATAAAATTGGGACCAGAGAGATGGCTCAATGGTTAAGGGTTGTCCCAGCGCCCACACTGGGTCTCATGCCCACCTGTGACTTGATTTCCAGTGGATCTGACACCCTCTCTGACCTCTCATCTTCCTAAAACAAAAACAAAACTAAGTCACTCATCTCATGACTCTGGACCCCAATCTTTGTCCTGTCACTAATCTGTAGAGAGACCTCTATTAAGGGGGTAGGACAGAGAGTTTTCACCAAGTAGCTAGGTACAGTCAGAAAGCACCAAAGCTTATTTCCTCTGCTCCCTCTTGCTGTGAGTGTGGCGGCCGGGAGACTGTCTTTGCTCACTCAAATTATCTTGCCAGACTAAAGTGATTTGTAGAAAAGCCCCGAGTATGTAATTTTATTACTTTAGCTCTGATTTTAATATAATTCATGCAATTTCTTCCGCAGGGAGAAAACAATTTTTCTAAACACCTGCTAAATGAGAGTTTGTGGGCTTGGCTTCCACCAACCCTCCTTGTAGAACTTTCTACTAAGAGATGAGGCATGGAGGAGTGCCCTGCTCAGACAACCTTGCCCATACCATCTTACCTATTCTATCTCTCTCATGCTGGCAGCATCCCAGCATAGACCAGGCATGTTTCTGAAAAATCCATCTTTTATAAAGATGTAGCCCAGGCAGGATTCAGGGATTCTGACATTTGAAGTTGGAAAACTGTTGTTGGGGGCCACCTATGTGTTACCAGATTAGTTATGCACTGTCTCTGATCCCCACCCACTCATGGCCAGTTACATATCATTTGACAATTGTAACAATGGAAATTCCTACATTTAAAATGTCTTCAAGATGTCTCCCACAGATATTCAGCCCGAGTTCAGGCTAAGGCATTTGATTCTTTAGTCTCTTAGAAGGTAATGGTGTGTGTGTGTGTGTGTGTGTGTGTGTGTGTGTGTGTTTTGTTGTTGTTATTGTTGTTGTACTTGGAAAACAGAACTGAGTTTAGACTCACTTCCACCTATGGAAACTAAGGAGTTTCTGGTCTATGTTGCTTAGCAACTGGTGAACATGAGTAAGTTCCCTGATGCCTCTGAGCCTCGCACACACAAAATGGGGACCATGGCTCCTACATTAAAGGACTATAGAGTGTTTGGTAACCAGACATGCGATGCTTCTTACCTTCTGCTTCAGAACTGAGTTACCCGAGAATAGAGAGAACGCACTAACACGCTCCAGGTGGCTATCGTCTCTCTCCAAGTTGAACAGTCTCTACTTTCCCCTCGCCTTGTCAGTGGGTTCTTCTCACAGTGTCTGTCATTATGCTCATTCCTGAATTACATTCTCTGGCCATGTGACTTGGTACCTTTCCACCAGGAAGTAGAATTCGTATCCTTATCCCTTGGGTCTGGTCTAGCCTTCAGCTTGTGTTGTTATGTAGCAGACATGATAAACATGCTGGCTCTAAGCCAGGTCGCAGAAAGTATCCACATCTGAGCTCTCTTAGGATCTTGTCCAGGTGCTCTGTAGCCTGACCAAGTGTGAGATGATGACACAGAGCAGCATTCAACATCCTCATGGTGACTCCACCCATATGAAAGGACCAAGCTGATGTTAGCAAGGCTGATCCACACTTGATGAATGTGTGACCTCCTGGGTTCAGCCTAAATCCCTCAGACATGAACTGTCCCTCACAATCACATTATAAAAGGCTTGGATTCCACGCACAGAATTGAGAGGTAGAATTTGGGCCATTACTTTATCCATGAACACCAAAACAGAACAAATATTTAAAACATGTCACTTCCCTGATTATAACTATCTGAAGATAATGCACCTTATCCCATTTAGAATAAAATTCAAATTACAATTATAATCTATGGGTGGAGCCATAACCACTGGGAGGTGGTGGAAATCAGGACACTGAGTATGGGTGGCAGTAGGTGGGAAATCAGGACACTGAGTATGGGTGGCAGTAGGTGGTCAATGGAACTTGCCTCAGAAGGGTATCTGGCCCTTCCTGTCCCTCATCTCCTGTCTACTATGCTATGCCCTCTCTGCCATGATATTCTACCTCACCAGAGCTCACAGCAATGAGACCAAGTGACCATGCACTGAAACATCTTAAATTGAGTGCAAAGATAAAGCAGCTCTTTCCGATTTAGGTCATTATTCTCAATTACTTGTTGCAGGCACAAAAGTCTGAGGAACATAATCATTGAGCACAAAGAAAGAGTGACTGTGAAGTGTGATGTTTACCTGAGAATTCTGTTTTTCAGTGAGGCTGGCTTAACCCTCCCAGACTCCCGCCCATGTGGGAGCCAGCATACCTGCTGACAATTCAAAGCCCGGTGAGGGCAGCTCATATAAAAGATCCATCCCCAGCACCAAAAACAAAAAAATATTTAAAACAAATTTGGAGTATGTCACCTCCCTGATTGTATCTGAAGATACTGCACTTTGCCCCATTTAGAATAAAATTCAAATCTCAAAGCATTGTCTATAGACTGTGAGGTCAAGCCCCTGCCCTTCTTTCTGACCCCACTATCCCATATGCTCCCCATTGCCAGTTAAACGTCCAGCATGCTGATGTGATTCTGTCCCCAGTACATGCCCTCTCTGTTCTGCCTCCACCATCCTGTAATTCATTTCCTCTGCCTGGAAGACTTTCTCCTCCTAGTCTTGAAATGTCTAGTTTCTTTTAGCTATGGAAGAGTACACTTGGGACACCGAAAGTCCCCCTGGTTGAAAGACACTCTCAATGCACACTCACTTTCTTCTAAAAGCCTGAGGCCACGCTTGGCACTGCACACACGTAATCCCAACATTTTAGAGTCTGCTCACTAAAGACTAGCCCGAGTACGATAGTCAAGTTGACTCGACTGTCGGCTTGACCGGATTTAGTATTATTATAGAAACAAATCTCTGGCAAATTTGTGAGAGATTATCAAAATTAGGTTAAATGTGTGTGGCACCATTTCCTGGGCAGAGGTCGTGAACTGAGCTAAAAGGAGAGAGCAAGCTAAGCACCAGCATCCAGCCATCTCTGCTTCCTGTTCCTGGATACAAGCTGAGCATGAGCATCTATCCGTCTCTGTTGCCTGCTTGAGATGCAAGCTGAGCGCGAGCCTCTGTTGCTTTCTCCCCTGTTCGTGGATGCATTGTGCCCAGCTGCCTTGTGCTCCTGCCAACATTGCTTTCCTACCATGAAGGCTAATTCCCCTTAGGTAAATCCTTCCTCCCTTAAGCCACTACTTGTTAGGTCTTCAACAGCAGAAACAAAAAGTGCTAATGTACAGAGCTGCAGAGCAAGACCCCGTCCGTCTCAAACAAATACATTTTAAAACACTCTCAGTCTCTGCAGGTTCTGAAGCAGTGACTGCTGTTCAACAGCGTGGCAGCCGTCTGAGGACAGCAACAGGCCTGCAGCAGTCACTACCACATCTCCAGTGCCTGCCTTCACCAGACTGCATGCATCCCAGGGAGTCCCTAAATAACTAACTGATGAGTCAGAAAGGCAAGGTAGCCCTTTCTTCAGGCCTCCCCTCCACCACAGCTCTTGTTCACAACACCACTTTCAGCCTGCAAGTGCCAGTGGCTCCTGAAATACAAGAAGAAACTACCCACAATCATTCCAATCATCGGGTGCAAAGCTCAACAACGGAGTGGAATTGAAGTTGAAGGCTACATCATAGGCAAAGTAAACGACGCCATGAGGCCCCAGCAAACTAAGGGGCTGACTGCAGTGGCCTCCTAGCCCCATAAACACATCATGAACAAAAAGAGACAATCAAACCCCACTTCCTTGGTGGAAGTCAGTGGGGGAGGGGAAGAGCCGTTGCCTCTCCTCAACTCTGGAAACCTCAGCTTTCAACCTTTTGATGCTTTCATAAACAGCAAGAAGAAACACACAAAAGAGCAAGATGGAATAATTTTTAAAAATTTCTAGCAAGATGGCTTTGAGGGTAAAGACCTGGAAAACCTAAAGACTTGCACTTGATCCCCAGTTGAGGAAGAAAACTCACTACTGAAGGCTGCCCTCTGACCACTGCACTCACACCACAGTGCATGAACACCTACACTCACCCCCAGCTTCACACTACGGTATGTGTGTACACATCTACACTCACACCCAGACAAAATAATAATGAGTTTTCCTAAAGAAAAGCAAACTATGGTGACTTCTCCTATCATTCCAGCATAACTGAGGCTGAGGCAAGATTGTAGGCAACTCAGCAATACACTGTCTCAAAATATTAAAAAGAAGCTGTCTTAGTTATTTTTCTATTATTATGATAAAATACTATGACCAAGGAAACTTACAGAAAAAAGTGTTTAATTTGGCTTATAGTATGAGCTCACATCTTGATTGATAACTATCAGGGGAGGGGAGGGGGAGGGGGAGGGGGAGGGAGGGGAGGAGGAGGGGTAGGGGGAGGAGGAGGGGTAGGGGGAGGAGGAGGGGGAGGAGGAGGGGGAGGGGGAGGGGAGGGGGAGGGGAGGGGGAGGAGGAGGGGGAGGGGAGGGGGAGGAGGAGGGGAGGGGGAGGGGGAGGGGGAGGGGGAGGGGGAGGGGGAGGGGGAGGGGGAGGGGGAGGGGGAGAGAGAACAGAATCGGGGAATGGCAGAGTATTTTGAAACTTCAAAGTCTGTCCCCAGTGACACACCTCCTCCAATAAAGGCACTCTTTCTAATCCTACCTAAACAGTTCTACCAAGCATTCAAATACATAAGCAATAAGGGTCATTCTCATTAAACCACCATGGAGTGGGGGTGTGTGGTGCCTTGGGATGTAGCTCACTGCTCACTGGTAGAGTACACTCCCATGCACAGGGGCCCATGTTTAATCACTAGAAGGGAGAGAGGAAAGAAAGGAGAAAATGGATACATCCAGCCAACCTGCCAAGGAGACTATGATGGCCATTCTGATTTGTCAATTTGACTACATCTACAATTAACTAAAACCCAAAAATGGAAGGGCCACCTGCTAATTTGAAGTGGGAAGCTCCAGCTCTAATCTGGGCCACACCTTCTGCTGGCAGCCGATGTAAAAGTTAAGGAAGAAGGAATTTGCTATTCGCCTGCTTTCCCTCACTCTAGATGGCAAGACAATTCCATCAGCGGCATTAGAACCTCCTTCTTCTTTGGGATTCGAGCATGTAGTGAAGACCAGCTGAGACATCCAGCCTTATGGATTAAGAAACTACTACATTCTTGGACCCTCCATTCCTAGGCAGCCATCAGTGAGCGGACTTGACCACTGCTTGTAAGTCATTCTCATTAATCCGCTTTCTACATATATCGAGAGTTTCATTCCATAAGTTCTGATACGGTGGTGGTTTGGATAAGAATGGCACATTGTGTGTGTGTATGTGTGTGTGTGTGTGCACTCGTGTGTGTTACTAGGGATAGAAATCAGGACTTCGTACATGCTAGGCAAGTGCTCTATCACTGAGCTCTCTTTCCAGCAATCTTCTTGTATTGTTTTAGAGCAGATAGCAATGCATTAATCCATACATGCTAATCCTTGACTAGATTTCTACATCTTTCCCCCTCCCCCTCTCCCTCTCCCCCTCTCCCCCTCTCCCCCTCTACCTCTCTTCCTCTCCCTGACTCTGGTCATCAGGCTTGGCAAAAAGTACCTTTGCTCTCAAAGACACCTCACCAGCTTTTTTTAAGAAGGAGAGTTTCACTCATTTGCCCAGGTTAGCCCAGAACTCATTCTGTAGCACAGACAGCTTTCAAACTTACAACCACCGTGCCTAAACAGTTGGGATTAATGTCTCACCCACCAAGGAAGGGTTAACAAAGTGTCATTTCTGTGTTACAACGGTGCTTCATAGCAATCTGGAATTCCAAACACCAAGAATCACCAACATGAGGAAAAACTCACAGGTAATTCCCATCCACGCCACTATCAAGGATACACATGGCCACAAGACAAACAGACATGGTTCTAAATGCTGTTCTCATTCACCCCTACAGACTCATGCAAATTTATTGGCATTCCTCTCCCAAATCTGTAAAATGGGTATAATAATTTGTGAGCCTCCAATGGTGGCAGGTAATAAATAACTTACCTCAAATAACATACTTAGCACAATATAAGCTCAATGTAGGGCCCATTCAACATGTCCATTACCATCCTTAAACTCTAAACTTTACAGAAAGTCTACTGTGGACAGACAAATTTGGGATTCTCTGTCTGGCTATCAAGGCAACAGCTGGGGCAAACACATCTGAGAGATGAACTTGAAGGACCATAAACACAGAGAGAATGTCACAGAGGGAATGGGGGACCCAGCAGACACACAGAAATCAGTATTATATAATTTCTCCCTATCTCACCATTCCTGCCATCTCCAGCCTTTGAGGTCAGCCCCTTGCTAGGATCCTCAGGAGAGGACTTCATGTCAAAGTCCCAGAGTGTGAACATTAAATATACAGCCTCAAAGGACGGCCACATGGTGTGGAAGTGGGGGGGGGGGTGTCAGCCGAGGCTGAATATTGCCAAGAAGCAGGGCTGGTAAGAGAAAGGAGAGACAGCCAGCACTATAAGGCACTCTTCAAATCACTGAAAGAAATAGCTCCCGAGTGCTGGGAGTCCTAAACAGGCCTCAGCCAGGAAGAACACAGCTCACACCCAGCATGGAGGTGGCTGCTCCAGAAATCTTACAGGCATTGAGATTAGCATATGTTAATTATATAGAATAACAGGCTTATTTATAACATTTTCGTACATATAACTCTAATGTATTCTGACTGTGTCTACCCCATCACCTCTTGCTTGTCCCTGCCCAGTTCCCTTCTCTTCCCAGACAGTTTCCCTTTTACTTTCAAGCCTTTTTTTTTTTTTTTTTTTTTTTAGCCCAGTGATTTTAATTGTGGCTGCTTACAGGAGTTTGGGTCAAGGGTTATCTGCAGAAGGTGCTGGAGAGACTTACCGGTAGCTATATTATTGAAGAAAATGTCTCTCCTTCCCTGGTCAGCATTAGCAGCCAATAGATCCTCAGGGATGGGTGTAGAAGACACATGAGCCCCTTTCCCCAGCTACAGTTAACTGCCTGTAAGTCCTCGGGAGGGGGAGGGGAGAGCCTTCTGAGCCCCTCCCCACCCACCCCGTAATGGAAGGATAACAGGCTCAATCTTGTACTGTAGGTATTTATTTCTCTGTGTTGGTTCACTTCCCCTGCTCTAAACCTGGTACCACAGTCTACATGCCATAGAGAGAACTGGCTGTGTAAGCCAGGGCATCCTGGAGTTAGTTAGCCAACACCCTACTTAGCAAACAGCTACATTAGCCATTCATACGCAAACCAGCCAATCATCCCAGACCCATAGCCCTTATCTTTGTTTTGTTTTGTTATTTAACTAACATTAAAGTAACAGGTTTTTAAATGACATTTTTACACATACTTAGTATTTGTTGATTCCACTACCTATCCACTCCTCCCCATTCCCTTACCAACACACACATGCACACACACACACACACACACACACACTTGCACTTCTACCCTTTCCACTGTCAGGTCCTGTGTTTTGTTACCCTCCCACCTTTCTTCTTTCCTCCAGATCCTGTCTTACTGCCTGATCACCGCTCACACTCACTCCCACATAATACAGATTTAACAATTAGACACTAGGCTCCAGGCTCCACACGTGAGAGCAGATGATCGATGTCTGTTCTTCTGGACCTGAGTTACTTCACTTAATGTAATGTATTTCCTCATCGTACCCACTTTCCTGCAAATCTCATTATTTCTATTTGCTCTGCAGCTGAACAAACTCCCATTGTGCACGCACATTGTCATTAGCCGGTCCCCAGTTGATGGACATCTAGGTTGCTTCCCTTTCCTAGCTATGGTAAACAGAGCAGCAGTGAACTTCACGTGTGGGATGCTGTGCAGCAGGGTACAGAGTTTTTCGGATATTTGCCCAGGAGTGATAAAGCTGGATCCTCTGGCGACTCCTATTTTCATTTCTTAAGAAACCGCTACGCTGACTTCTATAATAGCTATATGAGGCTCATCTCCTCCAAATCCTTGCCAGCATTTGTGATGGATTTGTTCTTGCCATTCTGACTAGAGCAATATGGAATCTCACAGTAGGACACCCTTATACATGGAGGCACAATCCTCTCCATACAGACCAAGTATGAGTAATGTGGGAAACCCCTACCCCACCCATCCACTGAAGTCATTCAAACAGACCAATGCTAAGCTTGTTCTGTCCTGATTCTCCTTCCCCAATGGAAACTACAACAAAGGTTTTCCCCACATTGTCCCCTCACTCTCTCCTGCCTAGTGGCCAACTGTGATGCTTCCCTTCATGCAATGCCCATGGAGTACTGCATGCCCCTTCTCTTAGGGTAGACTCTGTCATAGACTCTGGGGCTCATCTTACACAGTGAGCTGCAGCTCCCAGAAAAGCAATTAACAGAACTGTGTTCTCTACTCCCAGACACCAGAGGGTCCTGGCTGGGGACACAATCAAGTTCTCATTCCAGCAGATGTGGCTACTGCAGCATGGAGCCAACCCTGCCCTGCAGCATGAGACTCAGTACTAGTCTTTGCTTTCACAATCTGCCTTCATTGCTTTATCCTTTTGGTGCAAACTCTTTCTGTTCTTATCCAGACCACCTTGTCCTTCTACACCTAGTCCTGAGCACAAGGGATATCATCACTCACACACTCATGCTTGGGTTTAACTCCCTTCTTCTCTTTCCAGGAGTAAGAGAGGTCTGATGTGTTCACGTAAAGATAAGAACATTTCGGGAAGTTTTACATACACACACACACACACACACACACACAGGCACTTTTTGCCAAGCCCCATGACCATAGTTTGATCCCTGTTTCCCACATATGTACCTCATACCCAACAAACAGACAGACAGACAGACAGACAGAGACACAGAGAGACTTGTGTGTTGGGAACTGGGTCTCCAGCTATTAGCACTATTAGAGAAGGTTCTAGAAAATTTAGAAGGTAGAAAAAGCAGGTCTAGGGGTAGGTATCTCTGTTTCCCACTTTCCATGGTAAACAGTTCTTATTTCACACACACTCCTGCCTCCATGATGACCTGCCCAAGTGACCGTGGACAGAAGCCATGAATCATCTTAAATTTTCATTCATTATTTCTGACAGTTACAGAAAGTGATCAACCTGGGCAGGTTAAGAAGGCTGTCTTGCCATGGGGTTGTTACCCAACACAATGGCCAGAACATGTGCACCAAGACTTTGGTTTGCTGAAATAAATTGGATTGAAAATTCTCAAGGACACCAGGGATTTGGGGCAACATGTCACAGACTTTCTGAGCACCATCACGTCCATAAAAATAAGCTCTGCAGTAGAGACCTTGGGAACTAATTAAGTATTAGGACATTTTCATGCTCAGACACAGGCACCCATGCGCCTTAGTAGCGCACCCACAGACCAGCAGCAGCAGCCCATGTTCTCCTCACTTGATTCATTAATATTTGACTTCTCTGACTCTCAGATGTGTTGAATATTTTAATTACAGAATCTTATTACATGCTCAGGGATTCTTAAGAGAAACAGACATAATTTTCATAAAAGTTTTATGAATCTGACTCAGACTGTGAATATATAGTACAATCCAATAAGTATTCATGACAATTAAAATGTATGGGACACTCACTTGCTGCGAAGCATCATCTCATTTAATCCTGACTACTGTCTTAATGAGGTTTCGAAGAGTTAAGTGCTTGTCCAAGGTCACAGAGAGTCTGAATCAATCAACATACTCTGCCAGTTCCCAGAGTTGACAACCTGTTTTTTAATATCTAATAATACACAGAACCATTGTAGGGAATATGCCTATTCCTAGAAATGCCAGCGAGTTGATGCCCATCTGTTGGTTCTCCCTGCCTTTGTGGCCTGCCGGCCAATAAGGTCCACTGGGGCAAAGGGAACAGAGATAAAAAATGGAGTTCAAAAGCCTTGTGAGTACATACGGTGAATAACTCACACCAGGACCAGCTGCAGGGCGTCAGACCAACTTTACTTTGGGTGATTGCAAGCTTATGAAGCTTTGGGGGACGGAGGGTAGGGACATCCAGGATGGGCAAAGGCTTGGAGCTCAGGATACCAAAATGCCTCATTAGCATGGGGAAACATTTCAGAAATCCCAGGTGCTGGCTGAACAGGGGGAAATGATCCTGTAATCTAACTGAGGCTAGGTGACAGTCCTCAGGTGGAAGTATGTGTGGGGGTCTAGAATTCCCCAGACAAGGTCAGAGGAGAAACCCCACTAATGAGGGGAGTCTTCCATTACACACCGAGCCCAGAGGCTATCTGGTCAACGGTGGACTTCAACCTTAATTAGCAGGTTTTCCCACAATGATCTTTCCCCAGAGAAGCACCCAACCAGTGACTGCTGAGTCCAAGGAGAAGCACCTGAGCCCCTGTGTCCCCAAAAGGCTATGCTCTGTACTCATTACATAACTCCCTGATGGCAGTTACAACCTAGGACCTGCATGACCTAGTCCCTGCATGACATCCCTTACTAACTGCTCTCTTCCTTTCAAATTATGTGGCAGTGGTATTTCATATAAGGCCTCAAAAAGGCTCCTAAACTCTTTTCTCAAAGACTTTCTTTCTGGGGGACCCCAATCAAAAGTCATACTTTACAGCAGGATCAGTAAACCTCTCTAAAAGGCCAGCAAGAAAATGCCTGCAGTGTATGAGGGGCTGCAGAGATGGCTCAGCAGCTAGGAGTACCAATGCTCTCAAAGAGGACCAGCTCCCAGACCTACATCAGGCAGCTCCCAAACACCTGTGAACTCCAGCTCCAAGAGATACCGCACAGGGGGCATATTCACATAAAGGTACACATACTACACATGATTAAAATTTTTTAATTAAAGAATTAAAATACAATAAAATAAAATAAAATAAAAAGAATAAAAGGAATTAAAGCTTTGAAAGCCAGACATTCTCTCTCACAGTCACTGTAGGGATCGTGTTTATATGCAATGTAAGTTAAGGGCTTGTTGGGAAACACATGTAGCTTAAGGCTGTAGGCATTGTAAATAAAAAATAGTCCCCCATGTCATTACTCAGGAATGAAGAAGGCATAGAAAAGTCCCATGCTTCTACAACTCATCTCTGACATTCTCACAGGAAGGTCACCAGAGATGATAAAGGACTGAGTGAGCCTGTTTTCACAGATTCTTACTTATAGACACTGGATTTAGGGTTTCATTATTTCATGAAACAATTTTCTCTTTCTGTTGCTCAGTCATTCAAAAATAGATTTAAAGCTGGATCAAGTCTGGAATACAGCTCAGTTGGTAGAGTGCTGGCCTAACATAGAGTGCTGGCCTGTGGTGTATTGCCAGCACTGGATTAACTGGGCATGGTGGTGCATGCTTTAAATCTCAGTACTCTGAGGGGCAAGGGGCTGGGTTGGAGGTATGAAGGAGCCTCAAGAATCCAAGGTCAGCCTTAGCTACATGGAGAGTTTGAGACTTCCCTAGGCTATGTGAGACTCTCTCTCTTTCTCTCTCTCTCTCTCTCTCTCTCTCTCTCTCTCTCTCTCTCTCTCACACACACACACACACACACACACATGTTAAGTAATAATTAATTAAGCAGGTACCCATACATTGTAAGTACTTGAGGGGCAGGGGCAGGCAGAGCTTTGTAAGTTCACAGTCAACCTGGTCTTCGTGAGTTCCAGGACAGCCAGTGAGCAATATAAACAATTACATAAAACAAATAACTAGTCTTAGCTTCCAGGAGGTAATTTTCCAGCCTCAGCTTTGACATCTTTGTCCTCAGCCTTGCCCTCAGAGATGACCAGCTTATTCTGCAGCTGGAGGTAGCTCTGGTCCTCCACAGCTTCTCCTGTTCCTGTCCTGCTTGCTGCTTCAAGGTTTCGAGTTCCTGATGGGATCTGCCAAGCTTCTCCAGGGCCCTTTTCCAGGGTCTCTTTACCTCTGCAAAAGTCTTTGTCATATTCTGCACTTGCTCCTGTCGCAGCATCCACTGCTTCTGAGCTGACTGAAGTTTCTCCTCAAGGACGCGCTTCTTAGCCTTGAGTTACTCAAAAGCCTTCTGAAGCTCTGTGTACTTCCTGTGAGCCTCTTTGACCTGGGGGAAGGCCTCAGACAGAGCACATTTTATGGCCTCCACATGGTCCATGTATGTGGCCTTGATGTCCTTCCACAGCTCCTTAGTTCCAGTTGCCTTTTGCTGACTTGCATCTTCAGAAGCCAAAGCATCTGGGTTCTGGTCAGTATCCTCCTGAGCCAGAAAAGCCTGTAAGAGGTTCACTACTTGAAGCTGGCTACAAAGCAGCAGCTTGTCTTTCTTCCGAGAGTTCCTATGAACTTCCCCATGATCTTGGCAGGCAGCTCTGCTTCCCCCTGCAAGCCTGCAGCAGGTTCTAGAAAGGCTGCTGCCTCAGCCAGAACCCCTTTCATCGCAACAGCATTGACACCCACCATACCTTTGGATTCTTCTGGACTGCCCACCTAGGTCAAAATTCAATTTTTTTAATTTTTAAAGAAGAAGGTTTAATGGCCTTGAGAGAAATATCTGTCCAAGTCCCAGCCAATAACAGTGGCCAACAGTGTCTATAATCAGCCCATTTGAGAAGGTTCAGAATCTCCCAGCAGCAGTTCTTATGGTCTGAACATGACCTACACTCCTAAGGCTCATATTCTAAGGACTTGACTGCCAATGGATAGTATTCCTGGGATGTGAATGGCCTGTGAAGGTTCCACTGAGGGGGTTGTAAGACTCTGACGAACCTTAGCTTACTGGGAAACCCCTTACCCCAGTGAAGAATGTGGATCCAGGGATTGATGCAAAAGCAAGAGGAATTTATTGTTCCAGCATGCTGGGGTCGTCATCCTGCACCCAAAGGAGAGGCAGGACCCCCTGGCAGCAGCAACTAGGTACAATATGATTGGCAGAACAGTATACCCAATTAAACTTTAGGTCTTTAGGGAATGAGGTAGTAGGGGCTTAATTAGCCTTCTTTCTGGCCTACCTGCACTCTGACCTGTCTCTTTCTAGGAAGGAAGGGGTGTGATGGAATTTTCCAATGGCTCTGAGCTGACCTCTTCAGGATCACAATGCGATGCCACTGGTCACTTCAATTTGCCTTCTCTCATTGTGCCCTGCCAAGCGTGAGGGAAGCCCCACTGCTCCTTGTGATGCTCTGCCCAGTGCCCTTTCCCTGACCTCTTCAGGTACCTCCACGCAGAGATGGGGCCAAGGAACCATGGACAGAGTCCTCTGAAACCATGAACAGAAATAAATCTGTTCTCCTTCTGTTGCCCTTCTTAGAGCAGAGTGGTTGAATGAAAGAGTGATGCAGAGAATGAAGGAATGATTTTCTTTCCTGGCTGGGTATCTTCCTCTCTCCACCCTCAACTCAGCAAGCCAGCAGAGCAGCTTGGAGACTCAGGAGTACCAGCAGCTACACAAAGATGGTGGTGGAAACAGCTGCTGTCTCTTCCTTTTCCAGGAAACCAAGCTCCCAGAGAAGCTCAAGAAACCCTGGAACAGCCAAGTGGCACACTGAACCCGAGCAGTTAGAATAAACCTCATTCCACCTGCTGTTGAGTTGTTTACATGCCAGCCTGAATTTCTCTTAGCATCTTTGTACCTATATAGATCCACCGCTACCTGTGATTAAGAACACAGTACACTGTGCACCTGGGACTAAACAAACCTGAAGCCAGAGGCAAGCATGCCAACACTCCTGCTTAGTCAATACAGCACAAAAGACACTTAGGACGGTGTCTTCCCATCTGTACAGTGACCAAGTAGACAGATGAGACTATTTACAGTCCTTACTGTGTGGCAGGCACTGGCCTGAGCCTGAGCATTCAGGAATTTATTAATTCCACAGCAATCCTGTGAAGTGAGTGCTATTAAAAACTCCACTTTGCAGATGGGGATCCTGAAATGCAAAGTCATTTTCCCCAAGCCGCTTGGCCCGTGGGTGACTGGGCAATGTCTCACACCCAAGTGGACTGACTCAGGTATGTGCCGTAACTATAGACTGGTGAACATGTTCAGTCAGCAGACAGTAAATATTTATGAGCCATAGAGCATCCCCATCACAAACTCTTCTTTTTCATCTCTTAATAATGCTTTTAGGAATGTACAATCTGGACTGCTCTTTTTTTCTTACTGAGATGGCCCAGTAGGTAAAGTGTTTGCCTTGCAAATACATGGATCTAAATTCTACCTCTAGAATCTATAGAAAAGAGAAAAAATTTAACATTGTAATACAAATACTGGGAGGAGGAGGAGACAGGTGGATCCAATGGGGCTAAATGGCTAGCCTACCTTGCCTAGTGAATAAACTGCAGGGCCCAGTGGGCAGCAGTGTGGTCCCAGTGTCTCGGAAAAACACAAAGTAGCAAAGTAGACAGGTCCTTTGGAACAAGAGTTGAGATTGTTTTGCCTACATATACATGCATGCACATGTGATTTACACACACACACACAGAGAGAGAGACAGAGACAGAGACAGAGACAGAGACAGAGACAGAGACAGAGACTCACTAGAAGCCAATCTTACCTCAGGGGCTGTTCATACACAAAAGTCCTTAAATTATCCATGGTACCGAGGACATGCCACAACTTGAATATCCCAAACAAATCAGTCCCTCAGATGACTTCCGTTTTAAGACAGGGATGGTTGCTTGTTCCTATAATCCCACTACATGGAAGACTTAAGGCACCAGTCCAAGGATACCCAGGGCTACCATGTGGAAAGAAAGACAAACAAACAGAGGCATAAAAGAAAGGAGACAGGTGAGGAGAGACAAATGAGAAAGGAAAAGAAAGAAAAGATAAAAAGAAAGAATAAGAGGGGAATGGGAGAGAAAAGAAAAAAGGGAAGAGGGGAGGGAGGGAGGGAGAAAGAGAGAGAGTTTTCAGGATCACCCAAAATTGATTATGAATCAAGTATCTGAATATAGGTTTTTCATGTAAGAACAGGTAATATTTAGACTGGAAAGAAAATCAGCATATCTTAAAAAAAACAAGCCACTGAGAGACTTAGCTCCAGGCCTGACCAGGCAGTGAGCCTCACTGCAGTTCATCTCATACAGCCTCCCAAGGCACACTCAGACACCCACAGACACACAGACACATGCCAAGGACCACCATGTTTTACAAAGCTCTGGCAGCATGTTAGATTTCATCACTGGGCAAACCAGAGGCCAGTTCTGTACTGACTCTTGGAGCTGTCCATCAACATGTGATCTGCCCACACTTCACCTAAAGAACAGAGAGAATAGCTGAGACAAAACAGACCCAGCTCAGAACTCAGGACTTCAGCGTCGAGAGCTTCCTGACTTGACAGAACACTTTAAAGATTTCTGCAGAAACTAGCTCAGCTGTCAGGCCTCTGTGTGTGTGTGTGTGTGTAGCCACGCCCCTCCAGTTCATTCAGTTGTATCTCTCCCACAGTCTCTGCAATAGCAAGAAACAGGCAAAAACATTATTAATTTAGTTACGTTCACAGGATAAAGCAGTTATCTGTTGCTAGAATAATGGCACATTAAGAAGCCACATTATATTGTCAAGGTTTAAGACAATACAGAACAATAGGACTATTTTACCCAAGGTGTCTTGGGTTTGATTTGCTTCAGCTATGTCATCCTTTCCCAGATATTAGTAATCTAGCCTAGTAATTAATTTACTGTTGCTGTGATAAACACCTTGATCAAAAACAACTTAAAGATGAAAGTTTATCTTTGTTTACAGTTTTGGAGGAAAAGTCCACAATGGCAGTAAAGGTATGGCAGCAGGAGAGGGAAAAGAAGCTGCTGTCCTTGTATGCAAGAAGCAGAGAGTCAGTAGGAAATACAGTGAGGCTATAAACCACCAAAGCCCAGCTCCCATGACAGACTTCCTCTAGTGCACCTGCACCTCCTAAGGGTCCATAACCTCCCGAAACACCATCACCATCCAGGGAACAAATGTCCAAATCCACAAGCCTGTGGGGACATTTATCATTTAAACCATCACTCCCAAGAATATGCTCTTCATAGCAGTGACACAGGTTAAGAGCACACAGGAAGTGGGTCCCAACTTGTCAATATCTCTCTGGCCAAATCAAACCCTATGCTCATTCAGGGTCAGTCTGGGAGGGAGGGCACATGAAAAGAATGGACTGGATCTCTGGTGCTGTGTTTGTAAACTCTGAGACACAGATATGACGATGTTAAAGGTACGGGGTCTAATTATCTGGCAGTCAGACTATATGGTTTGTCTAAGGCAACTTGAACAACACACGGAAGCAGAAATGGATCCCTCCAGTGGAGTCCCATTCTCTCTGTTGGTGGGAAACATTCTAGATTTGCATAAGGGATGAAAGTAGAAGCTCTGTGGACTTGAAGGTTAAATAAGATCTGCAAACCCTAGAAAATGAAGAAAGACAGGGCTTGAACATCATGGAAGGAGATAACAATGTGTGGAAGTGTTTTTTTGAGAAGTCTGCAGCCCAAGCTAGCTTCAGCACACTATGTGTGAGTTCACCAAGGATGACCTTGAACTCCTGACCCTCCTCCCTCCCCACCCCTCCCTCCGCTGCCAGTAGTAGAGGCATGTACCCTGATGCTTCTTCTATGGTTTATAAGGTTCTGGGCATCAAATCCAAGGCTTCATACACACAGGCAAGCACCCTACCAAGCCACATCCCCAGCCCTTGACTCCAAATTCTGCTGAGAAACTTTCAAGGTGACTCTTCCACTAGGGAAATTCAGAATTTGGGGAAGGAGGGGCAGAATCTCATTAGGACACGTGAGAGGAGGGGGAATCATTCACAGTTCACAAATACTTACAAAACTCAGAGCTACACCTAAAATTAGGAAATTAAAACTAAATAAGGGAATTTAGGCAGAATCGTTGCCATCAAAAGAAGCAAGCATATGGGCTGTGCTGTCGAGTAGAGTCCATCAAACTGAGATGTGTAAATGAATCTTGGAGATTAGACTGATCACCCAGAAGAGAAAGAAATCATGCCTTTTAAATGCCCAGAGCCCAAAGCCGATATTAACGCAGCCACAGCACGTTGCCCTTTGGAGACAGTGCCTGTGAGAGAACTTTGGTGTAGCCCTTGAAAAACTTTGTACAAAGGAAAAGAAATAGAGTGCGTGCGCGCGCGCGAGCACACACACACACACACACAGAGAGAGAGAGAGAGAGAGAGAGAGAGAGAGAGAGAGAGAGAATTTCAAAATCGCCTTTTCTAAGTGTTTCTAACAACCTATTGTGTGTTTTAATGAGTTGGAATGCCTGCCTCCATTGGCTGGTGTGTGTTTTAATGAGTTGGAATGCCTGCCTCCATTGGCTGGTGTGTGTTTTAATGAGTTGGAATGCCTGCCTCCATTGGCTGGTGTGGATTCTCAAGAAGGCTTTTCAGCAGCTCTCTTTGGCTTCCACTAGTTCCTGTTTGATTCTGCATATTCATGAAATGCTCTGCAGAACACATTGCAGTTCAAATACTTGCTTTCAGCTTTGCCGACTTCAATAAGCCTGTACCTCTCTGCTCAGCAGTTAATTCAGGAGGCTCAGAAGACACTCCTACTGGGCATTTTGAGCTGCAAGTTGGCAGAGCAAGGTGAGGGATTTTAAGAGCTGAGCACAACCTTAGTTACAGACAGGGAAGAAAGGTTTGCCAGAGGGACTCTGCCCACTTGTGGGAATGAGAGGCCTTCCCCAGCTCAGTTTGCAAAAAAATTGCTCCATTTTATAGTCCCCCTCTTCCTTCTGCTTTGGAAAGCTCTGTGAAGGCAGGAAGCAGCTGCAAAAATAAAACGTAAGCAGCCATGCAGCTGGCAGCCATTTTTTGTTAGGGTTGGAGAGGAAAGATGTCATGTGACTTTACCACCATCTTGCTTAAAGCTGATCATATGGTGTGGGCCAACCACGGAGGCATAACAGATCTCCAAGACTCTTTGGATTAGGATAGATGTATGTATCATAATTCCTGTTCTGAAGACAAAACTATAAAAAGGTTTGTGAAAGATAGGGTTTAAAAACAATGCCTGATTAATAAGATATTAAAGCTATACCTCTATGCATTCATTCATACATAAGAATGTCCCTCATACCAGCAGCTAAACTTTGTAACTTAAGAATCCCTCGGGTATTGGTTTTAAAGGGATGAAGGGGTTGTAGAAAGCAGCTGAGGCCTGCCACTGTGTGGCAGGGATGGAGTTCCTAAGGAGAGACCAGATGCAACAGGTACTCCAGAAATTTTGGAAATGCTTGATGCTGTATGATAATCACCAGAAACAACAGCCACAATGAAATGAAAATGGCTGGGTCCAAAAAGACAGGCTCTGTATGGTTCTGAGGGCAGGGCCAGAAAGGAGACTTGCAGCCCTTCATGAAGCCCAGAGGAGTATGAATGAATCCCAGATATTGAGCATTGAGTTCTTTGCACAGTTGGAGTTTGGTGTTGCCTTGTTGTGATTGTACCTTTTTCTTCCCTCTTGAAGTGAAAAGGGTACTTTATTTTTTAATATTACAAGAACACAGTTGAGAGCTTTTATATTTTTTAAGAGGAAATTTTAAATAAAAAACTGGATATTTTTAAAGAACAAGTTTAAAATATTTAAATTTGTAAGACTATGGAACATTTTAAGTTTATAAAATGTGATCTTTAAAAAAATAAGTAAGTAAAAGACTATAGAGTTATGGTTCCAGCTGTGAGCACCAAACACTAAACACCAGAAACTGGGATGTTCTTATCTTACGGTACATCAAGACAATGACCTAAATGGTCTGGCAAAAGCAGCTTAGCAAAGAGCTTGGAGCAATGAATCTCAACTTATGGGTCACGAATCTTTGGAGATTAAAAGACCCTTCCACAGGGGTAGTGTAGGACCTTCTACAGGTCAGATGATTGATCACATTGCAAAACTGTAGTTGTGAAATAGCAAGGAGAAAGATTTCATGGCTGGAAGTCACCACTACGTAGAGAAGTGTGTTGGAGGGTTATAGCATTGGAAAGATTGGGAGCCACTGACTTAGAAAATGTTTTTCTTTATCTAAGGCCTATTCAGGTTTAAGAATGTGTGTCTGGTCTCCTTGTCTTTGCTAACTTTGTTAAGATTTAGGGGTTTTTTTGATCTACTGAATCCTATAAGAAACTGCAATGTTCTGTACTGGTGTGCTAGGAAAGGATCAGGAGAGTCCTCTGTCTCTCTGTGAACTGTATTTATGAGTTGAAGTTTTATTTGAATACTAAAAGAGCTTAAATTCAGAAAGTTTTATCTTTGTAAGGCTAAACCTAACAGAGATAAAGCTATAAAATCCTAATTTTATAAAAGCTGCTAACTTATTGTAAACTGTGGAAGACACTTAAGACATGAAAGTTACGGTCAGTCACTGCCACTAAGGACCAAACCCTTTAATGTGTTCAGAAGTATATTTGTAGTAACACTAAGAACTAAAGTAATAAATTACAGAAAAAACTTTATTTAAACTTACATGTGTTATCAATGTTAAGCCTAAAACAAGTAACTAAAAACAAGCAAAGTTTATTTAGCTTATATACTTAATAGATTATGGTCCTCAGACTCTTCAAAGATCTGCTAAATATGACATTTAAAATGTTTTTTTTTTTTTTTTTTTTTGGTTTTTCGAGACAGGGTTTCTCTGTGTAGCCCTGGCTGTCCTGGCACTCACTTTGTAGACCAGGCTGGCCTCGAACTTAGAAATCCGCCTGCCTCTGCCTCCCAAGTGCTGGGATTAAAGGCGTGAGCCACCACGCCCGGCGACATTTAAAATGTTTAATGGAAAAAGTTTAGTATGAAAGACAGAGACACACATTATCCCCCACCCCCACCCCCAGCCCCAGCCCAGCTCCTAGCAGTGACCCAAAGGCCTCCAAAGGAGATGATGGGGCAGGATGACTCCACCTGGATTGTTATAATGCTAACCACTGAGCAAAACTGTCCCAATGCTTTGCCTGCCACCAGGACCCTGCCATGCCAAACTCTGACATGGGAGAGTTGATTGCTCCACTTTGCCTAGACAAAGTAAGATCAGTCTTGCCAAGCTTCTCCTCCACAGGAAAACCCCTCAGATCTTGTGGGCCTGAGGGACAAAGACTAATGCTGCCCTTGAATCTCTGCCCCTGAGGAAGCCATAGAGACCCCTGGAGCCTAGGGTCGCCATCTAGTTAATGGGTAAGTCTCTGTCACTTTAATTGATACAAAGGCCCTTAGGATTATACTTCCTGCTCTATTTTATCCTTCTCAGACCTGATGGCATTGATTGTGAGACCAACTGTAGCTTTTCCAGTTTAACAATGACAGGCAACCTGCTCCTAAAGTCAGGTCTGCTGTTACCTTGTTAGTTCATTTCGTATGTAAAAAGCAGGCCTTGCTTTTTCAAGAGCTGCTTGGACTCCTGCTGAGCAAAACAGCCAGTTTGCCTTTCTAACAGGCTTCACATTAAAGGATAAACAGGTTTCAGGTGGAACTTTTTGCTGTTCCTTTTAAACTTGCTTTGCAATGACTGTTCTAAGTAATAGCTACTCAAGTCTCTGGTAAATGATTGGACAAGAAGGAAAGGCTTACAATCTATGTAAGCTCTAAGGGTCTACGAAAGTGTTCTAAAGTGTTTAAAGGGGTGGAATATGAAAGCTTGAGTAAGTTCTGAGGGTCTAAGGAAATGATTTAAGATACATAAATGCAAGTTGGAAATGTGTAAGAAAATCACCGAAGAAATCTAAAAAATGTAAAATGTTTCACGTTTCTTTCCTTCTATGTATAGGAATTCAAGGTGCTTCTCATTGGGCTAAATTATATCTGTCCTATCTGTATGTCCAGATCTCTGGACAAAGGAAAAAAATGCTCATTCATCCTTTTAATCCCAAAGCCGTGCTGTTTGCCCTGACTTGAAGGCATGAGTCTCCTCCATCAGTTTTACTGACGCCTGTTAGCTGCTTTTTCTACAATGTGGATTTTAGTACAGATTCCAAACAGTGATAATGTTAATATATCTAGAACTTTTATCTCTTTTGTAAACTAAAAATTCATGTAAGACTTTGGTTCATCTCTCACAGGTCAAACAGACTCCGAGATATGGACAGCCTAACTTTCCCTCCCTGTCTATTCCTGCTAACAAAGTCTCTCTCCAGTATTAACACTCCTCCTTTTCCCCAACTACCAGGACCATGGGTCTGAAAATTCTAAATGTAAGATTTTCCTTTAAATTCCTAAACTTCAACTTCAGTCATCTTTCATTTTGCTGACAGATATCATCTAAGAATCAGCTACAAATCACAAACTGCTCCAAATGGTTGCAAACCCTGGACTTGCGGAAAGCTGATGTGGACCAGTCAGGCCAATGTGATTGCTCCCTGTCTCCTCAGCTGGGTAGCCGACCAGACGCTCCCTGTGTGATGCCCCACTGCCTGAATCCCTCTCAGCCTTTGACTAGCTTTCCAGCCTTGCTGGGCTCTGGCAACAATGTCCTGATTCCAGCAGGAAATAGTTACAAGAGAGAGTGCTTTGCCCCTTATCCTCAAAAGGCTGGAATAGTACATCAAAAGGAAACACCATGGCATAGGGGACAAAGTGGCTACCATAATGCCTGTTCACATATTAAAAAAGGGATCTGTGAAAAAACAAATAGACCTAGATCTATCAATAGGTATTTATCAGCAGAAATAATTCTACAATATGAGAGGACATTTGACTGGCTTTATGAAGAAGGAGGAGGTATTTATGGTTTTAGAGAAAATTGTTGTTTCTATACAAACCACTCAGGAATCACTAGAGATAATCTAGCTATATTCAAAAAACATTGCATAAAAAAGGGGACCTGAGGTGAAATAAATGGCTAGTCCCTAGTCTTATTTTTGGGCTTCTCCTAGATAGTAACTGATGTTAGCCATCAAAGGGCTGTTGACCATTCTGTTTCTGCTAATTACTGTTGGCCCTTGCATCAGTAATGCCTTAGATATAGAAATTCCTACCTGGGTGTCATTAAGTTGATGGGTACTCGATCCCAATACAAACAGATATCTACCACAGAGTCAAGTATTTGACTCAGGATAAAACTCTAGGGGAGAATATGAAGGCTAAAGTTATGTTTTAAGTTTTACTTTCTACGCCTAAAAGATCCACAAAACAACAACAAAAAAATTTCTCTAGCCTGTAAGCCCCTTACCTGAGGACAGATAGTTCCCTGAAGTGGGGGAAGCTATCGTTCATGTAACAGTTTTTTTACCTGGCTATACTGGATATGCTGGATCACATGTGGGTGGGAGGTGCACAGGCAGTGAGTACGTCAGGACATGGGCTTGCTTCTGATTGGATCTGGTAAAAAATGGACTTGACTCTTTCTGTCAGCCCTCAAATAGACTTGACCAAAGTCCATTATCCTGACTAGTATTTAATTAAAGCTTGCTCCAAATTTGGCTCAAAAGTGTGATAGTGGTCTTATTCTCACTTGGTGGGATTAACCATAGAAGACAGGAAGAGATGTTTCTAGCAAAAGTGGCCATCCTAATGTTTCAGGTGCCCCCTAGAAAGCCTCTTAGAGTACTTGCTGCCCTTCCAGAGGACCTGAGTTTAGTTCTCAGCAGCCTTGTTCCCTGACAACAGCTCCAGGGGACCTGATGCCATCTTCAGGTCTCCCTCCACAGGATTTGTACTCGTGTACACAGAGACAGAAACATAAAGCACAATTTAGAATAGAATAAAGGACAACAGCTCCCCCCGGGCCTCAAGACCCTGTGGGCTCTACCCTAGCTCCTCTATTACATTCTACTGCTACATTCCTCCCTTCCAGCAAACACCACACCCATTTCTAACCCAACTGTGGCCCTTCATAGGGGAAAAAAAGGAACTTGCTTGAGTACACTCACACACATATGCACACATTCTCACGCACACACTCACACACACATACAGTACCATCACCACTATAATAATGTGATATTATATAACATTAATATAACTCCCATTTCACAGGAGTAAAAACTGAGGCTTGGTATGGCTACTCAACAAGCCAGTAATCACTAAGCAGGCTCTAGAGCTGGATTCAAAGCAAGAACTCTGACACTGGAAACTTAATGAGTGTGTTCTATAGTTTACCTCTAATGTGGCAGCAACTAAGAAGAGGAAACAGATGAGGTCTGAAGAGCAGTTGATGCCCTGGCAGAGGTTGTCCCATCCAAGTTAATAGGAAAGTTTTGACTAGTCACTTCTGCCATGAGTGCAGAACAGGAAGATGCAGTACATGTGCTATCTATGTATATTTTATCCCTGAACCAACTAAATACACTAGATCTTTCCCTCAAGCCAGAGCATAGAGACTAGTCCCTTCTCCATTAGACTTCCTAGGCTTCCTCTGGGAAATACAGGGATTCAAGTGCCATGTCTGATCATGTCCCAAAGTCTAAACTTGATTGCAAATAAAGTCAAAGATTAACTTAACCCAGTCAGCTGAGACTACTGCCATATTTCTTCCCACTCGGTTTTTTCTTCCAGAGAGTCCCACAGCCCTAACCTCCAGTCTAAGAAAACTAAACCTACCCATCTCTCCCCACAGTACATGAAAACCATTCTCAAGTTGAGAATCCATCTCAGGTCCTTCAGAAGAGCAGCACAGCTCTTAAGTGCTGTGTCATCCTTCCAGCTCCCATATTTGTATTTAAAACCACCCCTTTAAAAATAATGAGAGCAAAATAAAAATTCTAGACACATCCCAAGACCCTTTCACATACAAAATCCAAATGAAAAATGGGATCTTAGACTTCACCAGTTTGCTGTGGCATGGGTGGCAAGAACTCAGTGGACTGAGCTAGAGACCACTCCAGCATCTGTCCTCATTCCCTCTTCTGTTACTCCCATGTCATTTCTGCCAAGAAAAATCCAACTGAAAAATAGGAACTTGAGACGACCAGACTCTGACCAGCCTTCCCTACACAGAGGCCTGCTGTTCCTAGAGACCCGGGCTGAGTCCACACTCCCCCCATAGCCCCCCCCCACCACCACAAAAACACAACAAACTCTTGAATTTGAAAAATCCAAGGTCAGTTCTCCTATCAACCTGTTCCAGTAACACCCAGCAACTCCCACATGGATGCCTAAACCCAACAAGTTTCAGCTATTTATTTTGATCATACCATCTGTGCTGGGGGGGGCTGGGGAGGGAGGAAGGGAGAGAGGGAGAGAGGGAGAAAGGGAGAGGGATAGAGGGGGGTGGGGCAGCACAGGTACCCACATGGAACTTCCTGAAGCAGACACAAATGCTCATGTCCCTTGAGTCTTCACTCCCTTCCCTGCCTTTGCCAATCAATCGCTAGGAATACTTTTAAGAACTGGAAATGTTTTCAGCTGCATCTGCCCTTTTTTGAAAGGCAGCCTTTAAAATCATCTTCCTGGGTCTAATTATCTTTTATGGGGATACTAATATCTCATTCTGCTGTGTTCTCCAGCTTTAGCAACCATCTTCTCTGTGTGCAACAATCACAGAACACACACACACACACACACACACACACACACACACACACACAGGCTGGGGCTCCAAGGAGCCAGGGGTGCTGTTACCTGACACAGAGAAAAACAGATCCTTACCCAGCTTTTCCAGGTTGAACTATGGGCAGAATCAGGTCACTCTGGCATTCTTTTCTCTACTCCATTTTGAGGATAACTCAATTTCACAGAAACCAAAGCCTTTCCTGCTGTTTTTTTCCGAGACAATTGAAACAGAGGCTTAGAATGCTTGCACTGACGTTGGCTTTCCTGGTTTGAATTCTGCCTGTATTTCTTATTATCTGCACAGTGCTACATAAGATGTGTAACCTCTCAGGCCTTAGCTGATGCATCTGTAGCATGCCCCCCTGTTCATACTGCAGGGGCAGCTAGGAAGCTGTTCACACTGCAGGGGCAGATAGGAAGCTGTTCACACTGCAGGGGCAGATAAGATGCTGTTCACACTTCAGGGGCAGATAAGATGCTGTTCACACTGCAGGGGCAGATAGGAAGCTGTTCACACTGCAGGGGCAGATAGGAAGCAGATCACACTGCAGGGGCAGATAGGAAGCTGATCACACTGCAGGGGCAGCCAGGAAGCTGATCACACTGCAGGGGCAGATAGGAAACTGTTGACACTGCAGGGGCAGATAGGATGCTGTTCTCACTGCAGGGGCAGATAGGAAGCTGTTCACACTGCAGGGGCAGATAGGAAGCTGATCACACTGCAGGGGCAGCCAGGAAGCTGATCACACTGCAGGGGCAGATAGGAAACTGTTGACACTGCAGGGGCAGATAGGATGCTGTTCTCACTGCAGGGGCAGATAGGATGCTGTTCTCACTGCAGGGGCAGATAGGATGCTGTTCTCACTGCAGGGGCAGATAGGATGCTGTTCTCACTGCAGGGGCAGATAGGATGCTGTTCTCACTGCAGGGGCAGAGAGGAAACAGAAGAGTCAGGTCAGAATTGGGGGTAGGTATAACCTCCAAAGATCACCCCTAGTCTCCTATGTCCAGCAACTACATTCCATATCCTAAAAGACTCAAAATAGCATAGCTAGTGTACAAACACATGAACCTATAGAGAACATTTGAGGCCTCATCTATGGTGAGGGGCTACTTGTACTTAGAATGGGCAGTCACTTAGAGGATAGTGCATACATGTTTGTTCAATAAAATAAATACTTTGCTTGTAAAATAATTCTCTGTCTTGGCATCACTTCTCCTCTCCTTCCTCCTAACTGTCAGGTCTAAAGAGAACTCCAATTCCCAAGCCCTAAGAGACAGACCAAACACCCAGAAATGAGCTCAACATGGACTGGAGGAGGATTTCTGATGGTTAGATAAACACCAGCATCCCTCGGAAACTTGTGAAACTGGTTCCCCTCTACCAGAAGGAGTCAGTGCCTTCCCTCACAGAAAGGATACATGCCTGGATACCTGTGGTGTCTGTTAGCATACAAAGCTCATGCTGGCCTCCAGGACCCCTCCATATAACAACAGGTGCCTGATACATGTTTCAAGATCTATACTAGCATCTCAGTCCTCTCACATTCTCCACCCTAAACTCCCTCAGGTCATGTGCTTCCCTCCCCCTATAACTCATTCCTCCTATAACCCTGCTATTTTCTCCCTCTCCCTCTCTCCCCTCCCCCCACCTCCTGCTTCTCTCACTCTGATTTCTCTAACTTCCATCCACTGCTCTTCTGGCCTCTCTCACAAATAGCTCTGGCCATGCCCAGTCTGTGGCCATGCCCAGTCTACCTCTTTCTCTCTCTGTTCTGAACTCTTCCAGATGCCTCTGCCTGTTCTCCTCCTCGTATCTACAATGACAACCTTCCTCTTAATACCATAGAGCAGCTGTTGTCAGTCTGTGCACCGACAGCAGTTGGATGTGCCTCAGAACAGAAGGGTGGGTGAGGACAGACAGACAGACACTGGAGAAGCTGCTGCCAGAGGCCGCCTGAGCTGAACAGTCCTTGCGTCCCTGTGATAGTAAATGGGCAAAGTCTGAGGAAACTCAGGTTTATTTTCTTCTGAATGGGGTGGGGGTGGGGTATATATGAAGGGGTCATGGGATGCCTTTAAAGGCTTTTGATCTGCTCTCACTCTTTAAAGGCATTGTTTTAAATACAAGTAAGAGAGCTGGAAAGACGGCTCCATGGTTAAGAAACAGCAAGTACTGATTTGTGAAGGATCTGAGCTCCATTCCTAAGGTGCACCGCCCATGGCCCACAACTGCCTAGGCCTCCAGCCTCAGGTGACCAGATGTCTGTGACCTCCACAGGTGCCTACACTCATGTGCACACACCCACAATCTGATATATATGCAAAATTAACAACAAAAATAAACTTTAATTTTTGAATAAAAATACAGTTCTCTGGCTTCACTTGTGTGGGGAGGAGACATAAATTCTACCTCTCAGGGCTCTCTGCCCCACAGTGCAGCCATTGGATGAAGGGAAGTCCCTCTCAGGTTCTCCGGGCTCCCTCCCCTGCCTGGTCCTGGTAGATACTTGAGGGTATCACCCTCACCCTCTGCTATGGTTGAGAATGGTGTCCCCCACCCCCACCCCTTGCCCCTGACCAAGGCTCAGATATTTAAATTTGTGGTTTCCCCTGTCTATGGGACTCTTGGGAGGGTGTGGAACCTTTAAGAGGCGGGGCCTTGTGGGAGGTCTTCAAGCCATTGGGAATGTCCTTGGTAGAGGTATTGGGGTCCTAGCTCCTTCTGTTCCTTTTCTTTCACATCTCACTGTGAGACAAGGAACCTTGCTGTACTGTGTTATCCCATCATATCCCATTCTACCCTGTCACAAACCAAAGGCAACGGGGCCATGAGCCAGAGCCTGCCAAAGCATGTGCAGGTATTCTCATTACAAGCTGACGTCCCTGGGTATAGGTTATCGTACCAGATAGCTGACTAACACAGCCTATTTCCCAGGAAGGAAGAACCCCCGGTTCAGACCCAATACAGGTGTATCTGAGGCAAGCTGCTTCCTGTATCGTGCTTGGTGTCACATCAATTTGATGAAGACTAGGTTAGATGTCAGCCCAATAATATACATATTAAGTTAGAGGTTACACATGAGATCTCACCTGGACAAATTCTGCTGCTCTTGTTTTTATTAACTCTTACCTAAAACACCCCATGCTTCCAAAAATGACAGTTCAAAGGCCCATGTGATGGCTACAACAACATACAACATCATGGATGATCCCTTGAGGTGTGCTTGCTAAGTTCAGAACTGAGGGGCAATGGGTTTTCTTCCTTCTCAAAGCTTAGAGTGAGAGCAACTCAGCCCCGTGTTTACTCCAGCACCCAGTAGGTGTTAAGTAGTACTCAGCCCCATGCTTACTCTAGCACCCAGTAGGTGTTAAGTAGTACTCAGCCCTGTGCTTACTCTAGCACCTAGTAGGTGTTAAGTAGTACAGAGCCCCGTGCTTACTTCAGTACCCAGTAGGTGTTAAGTAGTACTCAGCCCCATGCTTACTCTAGCACCTAGTAGGTGTTAAGTAGTACTCAGCCCTGTGCTTACTCTAGCACCCAGTAGGTGTTAAGTAGTACTCAGCCCCGTGCTTACTCTAGCACCTAGTAGGTGTTAAGTAGTACTCAGCCCCATGCTTACTCCAGCACCCAGTAGGTGTTAAGTAGTACTCAGCCCCGTGCTTACTCCAGCACCCACTAGGTGTTAAGTAGTACTCAGCCCCGTGCTTACTCTAGCACCCAGTAGGTGTTAAGTAGTACTCAGCCCCGTGCTTACTCTAGCACCCAGTAGGTGTTAAGTAGTACTCAGCCCCGTGCTTACTCTAGCACCTAGTAGTTGTTAGGATTGTACTCTTCCTCAGCTGGAGAAGCTTTGACCCCCATCTCTCTTCACCATCTTATGTGGCGATGTGCCTCTGTGCCTCTGTGTCTCTTCTTGTGAGAGTGTAAATAGAATACCTTGTGTTTGTATGGATGGCACCTGTCAATAATAAAATTGATGGTCTCTAAGCAGGAAATAGGAGGGCTGAAATGATCCTGGGATAGTGCCATGTGAGAGATTCACCAGGGGAAATGTAATGAGACCGATGCAGTTTCCTAAGCACAGGTAACCAGCCCTGAGTAGAGCCACCTATGTAGGTTAAAATAAATGGGTTATTTCAAGTTATGATCTAGCCAGAGAAGAGCCTAGCTGTATGGCCAAGGTATTTGTAAATATATTTTGAGTCTGAGTCTTATTCCTGGGAGCGTGGAGCTAGGAGGAATAGGCAGAGCTAACTTCTCCATGAAAGTGTCAAAGTTTGAATGAGGATCTGCTCGGCTGTGTATAAACACAACCATGGGGCTGGTGAGATGGCTCAGTGGGTAAGAGCACCCGACTGCTCTTCCGAAGGTCCAGAGTTCAAATCCCAGCAACCACATGGTGGCTCACAACCATCCGTAACGAGATCTGGCGCCCTCTTCTGGAGTGTCTGAAGACAGCTACAGTGTACTTACATATAATAAATAAATAAATCTTTAAAAAAAATAAATAAAAAATAAACACAACCATGGAGGCAGAACTGTGTCCAAGTCAAGTCACACTTCAAGGATTTGAATGGACAGGAATTCTGGATTGATATTGTTAATGTAAACAGGCTTGCTGGGATCATCCAAAGGAAAGGTGGCTTTTTCCTTAACAGCTGATGGCACCTAATTGTCATGCAGCCACCCAGGAATCATCTGCTGATCACTAACTACCGTCAGATTCCAAGTGTGGGGGCAGGCAGGGAAATGGCTCAGTCAGTAAAGAGCTTTCATGCAAGCCTGAGGCCTGAGCTGGATCCCCAGAACCCATGTGAAGAAGCCTAGCACACGTAGTATACATTTGTAATCCCAGAACTTGGAAAGCAGAGGCAGATGGATCTCTGCCAGCCATCCTAAGCTACTTGTGGTGTTCTAGGATAATGAGAGATCTTGTGTAAAAAATAGCCACAGTGGGGTTGGAGAGATGGCTCGGCAGTTAAGAACACTTGAGTCTCTTCCAAAGGACCTGAGTTTGCCTACCTAGCACCTATGTTGGGCTGCTTACAACTGCCTATAACTCCAGCTCCAGGGGACCCAATATGCCACTTCTGGCCTCTGACGGCATCTGCACACATGTAGTATACACACACACACACAAACACACACATACACACAAACACACACATGCACACACAATTAATTAAAATAAAATTATTTTTTAGAATAACTAAAGTGGACAGCCTGAGAAACAATGACGGACGGTATCTCCTAACCTCCATTCACATGCATGTCTACACATAAGCACTCACATTCAGGATGTTTATAAGGCAAAGATCACAAAGACTTTACAGTCTTGCGCATAAGCTATCTATTCTCACAGCTGATTTCAAACTACATCCACCATAGTTCTGAAATCCAGTGAGAAGCAGCTGCCACAGAAATACCTTTATAGAGCAAAGTGACGAGCTTTCAAATGTTTGTACATTTTGAAGCCAAAGGGGTAACTGATTGATCAGTCAGGGATCCGTGAGCACGGTGTTATCGTCCTCCAATTTTCTGAACAAAATCTGTAGAGAGCAAGGCAGTCAGCCACATATCCCCATGTCGACGGGTCCCTAATCACCTGAGAAGGGAGTGGCAATGCTTCAAAAACAGAACGGTAAGCCATGAAATAAATGCCCAAGATGCTTTCCTTGGAGGAACATTCTCAAAATCAGTTGAATAGAAAGAGTTTTCTCTAATTACCTGATAAAACTACAACACATTAGTAAAAGGTTCAACTTTTTTTTTCTGGGAAACGAAGCCATAAGAGTTCCCTAGACAAGACAGGAAATGTTCTTTGTTCCCTCTGAGATAGTAAAGCCTTGTCAGGCAGAGTAGCCAAAAAGCCCCAGGGTCACAAGCAAGGTCCCACTCAGAGTAACCCAAGCTACCCTTATAAAACACAGTTTCAGCTTGGATGTATAGCATCCAGCCTGGTTGTCAAAGTTCTCTAGGGAAGTGTAGGTTGAAAGTCCAATCACTTAGGCTCTATGATCAACAACTGATACATGGAACCTCTTTGTCTTAGTCAGGGTTTCTATTCCTGCACAAACATCATGACCAAGAAGCAAGTTGGGGAGGAAAGGGTTTTATTCAGCTTATATTTCCATACTGCTGTTCATCACCAAAGGAAGTCAGAACTCAAGCAGGTCAGGAAGCAGGAGCTGATGCAGAGACCATGGAGGGATGTTCTTTACTGGCTTGCCTCCCCTGGCTTGCTCAGCCTGCTCTCTTATAGAACCAAGACTACCAGCCCAGAGATGGTCCCACCCACAAGGGGCCTTTCCCCCTTGATCACTAATTGAGAAAATGCCTTACAGTTGGATCTCATGGAGGCATTTCCTCAACTGAAGCTCCTTTCTCTGTGATAACTCCAGCTGTGTCAAGTTGACACAGACCCAGCCAGTGCACTCTTGAAATTGAGAAGCTTCTGAAAGGCAAAGGACAAAACCACAGCCTACAGATTGGGAAAAGATCTTCACTACCCCTGCATCTGACAGAGGGCTAATAATCAAAATATATAAAGAACTCAAGAAGTTAGACTACAAAGCACCAAACAACCCAATTTTAAAATGGGGTAGAGAGCTAAGCAGAATTCTCAACAGAGGAATCTCAAGTGGCCAAGAAGCACTTAAAGAAATGTTCAACATCCTTAGACATCAGGGAAATGCAAATCAAAATGACCCTGAGATTCTACCTTATGCCAATCAGAATGGCAAAGATCAAAGACTTAAGTGACAGCACATGGTAGTGAGGACATGAAGAAAGAGGCACACTCTTCCATTGCTGGTGGGCTTCAAACTGGTACAACCACTCTGAAAATCAATCTGGCAGTTTCTAAGAAAACCTGAAATAGTTCTACCTGAAGACCCAGGTATACTGCTTCTGGACATATACTCAAAAGATGATCCACCATCCCACAAAGGTCTATGCTCCACTATGTTCATAGCAGCATTATTCATAATAGTCAAAAACTGGAAGCAACCCAGATGTCCCTCAACCAAAGAATGAATACAGAAAATGTGATTCATTTACACAATAAAATACTATTCAACTATTAAAAACAAAGAGATCATAAATTTTGCAGGCAAACAGATAGAACTAGACAATATCATCCTGAGTGAGGTAACCCAGACCCAAAAGGACATACATGGTATGTACTCACTGGTAAGTGGATACTAGCCAAAAAATACAGAATACCCATAATACACCTCACAGATCATAAGAAGTTAAAGAAGAAGAAAGGCCCAAGTGAGGATGCTTAAGTCCTATTTAGAAGGGGGAACAAAATAGTCATAGGAGGCAGAGGGAAGGAGATACCTGGGTGGGAAAGGGTGGGAAATTGGGGCAGGGGCAGGTTTGGGAAGAGGCAGGGGAGAGGCTCAGAGGGCCAGGAGAATGAATAGAAATATGCAGCTGCTGGGAGTGGGGGGAATCTCTAATAAGTCTCAGAGACCTGGGATGGGGGAAGGTTCCTAGGACTCAATGTGGGTGGCCTTAGCTGAAATTCCCAACAGTGGAGCTATGGAACCTGAAGAGATCAGCTCCAGTACCCAGGCAGGATCCCCACTGGAGGGATGGGATCGCTAAGCTACCTACCAAATTTTTGACTCAAATTGTTCCTATCTAAAAGAAATGCAGGGACAGATGTGGAGCAGAGGCTGAAGGATGGTTGGCTAGTGACTGGCCCAACTTGGGATCCATTCCTCAGGCAGGCAGAGATCCCTGACACTATTATTGTTGCTATGTTGTACTTGCAGACAGGAGCCTAGCATGTCTGTCTTCTGAGAGGCTCTATCCAGCAGCTAACTGACACAGCTGCATATAACCATAGTTAAAAATGGTATGGTGTTTTCAATATGCTTGGCCTAGGGAGCAGCACTATTAGGAGGTGTGGTCTTGTTGGAGTAGGTGTGTCACTGTGGGCATGAGCTTCAAGACCCTCATCTGGAAGCCAGTCGTCTCCTGTTTCCCTTTGAAATAAAAGTATTCACCACTGGACAACTTAGATTTCAAAAGGCTTACAAGATTTGGGTCTTAATTGCTGCGCCCAACAATTGAGTTACCATCTTTTCTTAAGTTAGTTTGTGTTGTGTTTTCCTTCATGTGGCTGCTCATCTAGGTTCAAGAGAGAAAGGTATAGCGGCAAAGCGTGGGTTTGCCAGATGTGCACCACAAAGGTTGTGGGGCATTTGAAGCATGAGGCTGGCATAGTAGAAACCCTCCAGTGAACTCTCAGCTCCTACCATGCATGCCTGCCTGGATGCTGTCATGCTTCCCACCTTGATATAATGGACTGAACCTCTGAACCTGTAAGTCAGCCCAAATTAAAGGTTGTCCTTATAAGAGTTGCTTTGGCCATGGCATCTCCTCACAGCAAAGGAAACCCTAACCATGACATGTGGGACAAAGGTCAGGAACCCCTATGGAAGAGTTAAGGCAAGGTTTGACGTGGGAATCATTAAAAAGAACCTGCAAGTTCCCGCACTACACTCTGCTACTCTCAGCCCCTGCTGCCTGGCCAGTCATGCACTGGTGGGCAATGACCGACCTGTTTTATCTTGTGGAAACTCTCTCGCCCGGAGCTCCCAAAACATCTCCACCCAGCTTATTAAGTTCTCACTGGAGGGTCGCTACCAGGCCAGCTCGTGCTTCAAATCCCCACAGTCTTTGTGGTGCACATTAGGCAAACTCACACTTTGCCGCTGTACCTTTCTCTTTTGAACCCAGATTAGCTGCTGCATGAAGGAAAACACAACATAAACTAAGTTAAGAAAAGATGGTAACTGAAATGCTGGGCGCAGCAACTAAAATCCTAATCTTGTAAGCCTTATTAAATCTAAATCCTCAAAAAAAAAAATCTAAATCCTCTGGCGGTGAATCCTGGTAAATCCGCCATTAAAACCAGGAGCTACACCTTATTCTCATGCTATACCTGTCCAAAAGGACCTAACTCTCTCCTGCTTCTCCTCTTCCTCCATCCAACCCAGAAGTCCCGCCTACTCACCCAGTGATTGGCTCCTTTATTTATTAGGGGATTGCTTCGCAAGAAGCCACCTGAGTACATGACTCACCCCTCATTCCAGATAGCCACCCTCTCCCCCTCTTCCCCCACCTCCCCCCCCCCCAGAGCAGAATTAATGAAAAATACAAGCAGCACAGAGGTATCCATAACAGTTTGAAGGAACTGAAGGGGATGGCAACCCCTCAGGAAGACCAACAATGTCAACTAACCTGGACTTTTTGGGAACTCCCAGAGAGTTAACCACCAACCAAAGAGTATACATGGACTGCTCTGAGGCCCCCTGTAGATACGTAGCAGAGGACTAACTTGTCTGGCCTCAGTGGGAGAGGATGTGCCTAATCTTGTAGAGACTTGATGCCCCAGGGTGGGGAGCTATGGGGAAAACCCTCTCAGAGGTCAAGGGGAGAGGAGATGGGAGGGAAGAACTCTGTGAGGGGGGGAACCAGGAAGGGGCCAGCATTTGGGATGTGAATAAATAAAATAATTAATATTAATTTTAAAAATCAGAAAGGCCTGTTCAGTAGTTTAACGTAAGATTTTCAATACTGTATCAGAAAGCTATTTCTTTAATTCAACTTTAGGTTCTATCAATCACAGCCTTTCATAATATTAAAGACAGACTCTGCACATACACTCTCAAGTCCTAGCTTCTAGGTCTTTAAATTAATAATAAATAATAACAACAAGAATAAACAGTTATTTTGTGCTCATAGCTTTCTCCTCACCACAGCAACCCTCAGGGGTCAACTCTGTGGTTGTCCCACTTATAAATGCATATGGTGAAGCAGGGAGAAAGAGCTGGGGAAGACTACTCCGATGATAAGGGTCAGAAATCTGGGTCTGGATTACAGGAGAGAAATTGGAATGTATTTATTCATGAAAGTAGAAAACATCATAGACAATTCCAGAAGATTAGAAGAAGAGTTGTGTAGGAATAAAAAAAAAAAAAAAAAACAAAAAACCTGGACTCCAGCTTTCCAGCTTTCTCTCTTCCTCCTCTTTCTTCCTTTCCTGCTCTGGTACCATCATCTCTCCTCCTATCTTGGTCTTATCCTCTATGGTGGCACAGAACTCTCCACGTATCATACAAGGTTGGCATTGCTCAATCCATCTTGCATTCTTATTGTTGTAGCCTATGAGTACAAAGGTAAGTTCAAAACTACTGTAGCTCTCCAGATGGTGACATCACACCTGATCCACCTATGGTCAGTCAGTGTGCAGAGGGAACTGGGATGCTCTGACTAGGAAGGCTCGGGACTCTTGAGGGTGGATGGGTGTGGCAGGCATGCTGCTGAAATGAAGCAGGTGGGAAAGCTTATTGGGCAGACAAAACCAACCATTGCAAAGTGGTTCTTTGCTATATTGCCTTATTAATAAATAATGAGAATTAGATCTGGCATGTCCATTTTCCATTGGTGTAAAGGTGACATGCATATATATATATATATATATATATATATATATATATATATATGCATGTCAATATATATATATGCATGTCAATATATATATATATATGCATGTCAATATATATATATGCATGTCAATATATATATATATATTGAAATTCCTGAACTTTGACAGAAAAATGGATAGAAAGGAATATTCCAGAATAGCCATGGACAAGTAGCCCTCTGAAGATGTTCTTGGGTTGTTGGCTTTGCTCACAATTCCTTAGAGACTCTGCATTTTCTCAAAGCTCTACACTCAGCCCTGAAGGCCATTTTTGGAACTCTGAAGTTAAGCAGGACAGTCAGCAACCACTGACCTTGCCCACATCCTTCGCTATGTAAACACAAAGCCTAGCACACCCTTCTCTTGACTGCATCCTCCTCCACCCCATGTGAGCACCTGGCTCAAGATGCTACCCCTCTACCAAGACCCTACTTTCTGGAATTCACACTATAGAGTCTCTTCCCCTTAGAGTAGGCACAATTTGTGAGTTGCTGTTTCATAGGTGAACTGAAGTTCTCCTTGTATGTTAGTCCTTATAGGCTAGACACCTAGGTGAGTGTCCTCCTATCCCAAACCCAATTTCTCTAGAAATTCTTGTCTCTGGCTCCCTTATGTTGCTGGCCTGCAGCCCTGGATCTAGAAGGATTCCTGCCACGAGAGACCCCCCATCATGAGCATATCAAAAGATCACCTGAATAAAGCTTGCTGTGTGCTGCTGCCTTCTGTGGCTACAGCATTTCCTCTGTTAGCTGAAAAATCCACAATTCATACTCTTTCTGGCTGGGAAGAAAAAAAGGGATGCTGTGTATGTGCTTACATAGGCATGGCCACAGTGCTTCACTGAGTTAGACAAAGCCAGTCATCCAGCCCAAGGCAGCTTGCTCCTCTCTGCTGCCTTGATGAAGTTAAAAGCACACTGGCAATAGAGGATTATGTTTGTAGGGCTGCTCTACAGCCAAAATAGAAAAACAAACAGAAAAGCCCTTGATATCCTCAAGTGTAAACAGTGCTCTTAAACCTCAGTGGCTCTCAATGCAGATTTTCCCCAGTGAGCATAAGATGAGCCTGGAACCCTAGCTAGCAGTATGACCATAGCCTGTGAGACCCCAAGCAGCAGACCATGCCTGCCCATGCCCCTGACTTATGTGGGGAGATAAATATGTTTCTTCTGGAACTGAAGAATGGCATTTCTTCTGTTATTCTCATCTGCTACTTAGCAATAACATCTCTATTGAAGCAAACTCTTTCCCCAAGGTCCTAAATCTGCAGCCAAACAGATCTCTGTATTTTACCAGAAAATAGTTAATCTGGATTCTATTTAGTGATGATGACTAAGCTGTTGGTGCTATTGCTGCCATTCACAGTAAGAAGAGGTGACCCAGAGGCGTTTTTTGTTTTGAAATCCAAAGTTGACCTTCATTTTCTTCTAGTTGCTCCATAAATTGGCCATGGATGTGATAGCAGCCATCGCACACACTGCCAGTCACCATTCCAAGTCACGCAAAACATCCCAATGACACAGACTGTGCTGTGATAAAAGCTACTGGCTCACAGAAGCCCAGGAGGGTTGTCAAATGAATGGCATACCTTCAAGTTGCCACAAACCCCAAACATGAAAACGATTTCCACTTAAAACTATGAAGAGTAAAGACAAAAATTTTCCACCACAATACATTTAGATGAGGTGACTTTAATTGCTATGCAAGCTAGAAACAACACAAAAACTTAATACTGATCAGACAGGAGGAAACAGGTGTGTGTTTTCACCGTGACTTGACTGACTTGACCCTGTTTTTTACCAGGTATATTCAGTCTGTGTCTCCTGGACCTCATGCATTTCACTTTATCTTTGAATGTGACCTAACATATTTGTTGATGGTGGCAATGTTTTGTCACAATCTCAATAGGATGAGATTCCCTGGTTTACACGGAAGAGATCATTAACTATAAAACACATATAGTCAAATTGTCTTTCTAGGACGTGGGCTTAAGGAACAAAAATCAATATTTACAAGTGTGTGACAATTTTTTTTATTATCGCCCCATAGCAAAAATTTAAATTTGAGAAAACTACAAGAAGCAGTTTAAGAAAAAAAAAGTATCTTGTAAAATAAAAACTAGCAAGTTAAGATAATATGGGGAAACCCAGGGTTCTGGCAAGGTCAAATGTAAAGTGATCAGAATAAAATGGGCTGGAAGGCTGGAGAGGTGGATCCACAGTTAATAACACTTGTTGCTCTTCCAGAGGACCTGGGTTCAGTTTCTAGCTCCCGCATGGCAGCTCACAACCACCAGTTGCAGTGGACACAACGCCCTCTCCTGGCCTCCATATGCACTGCATTCTTGTGGGGTAGACTTAAAAAATAGAAATAACAGAGAGAGAGAGAGAGAGAGAGAGAGAGAACAAAATAAAAATAGTCTTTTATTAAAAAACAAAAAACTTCTAGCCACGTTCACAAACAAAGACTGACTATATTTTATGAATTCTAATTTTATGGTGCTGAAGAGACACTGCTGTGTGTATAGCTCTGCTCTGTAGCTGACACTATTGGAGCCTACAGGAGTGATTTGTCTTCAGTGGACAAGAATTATATTTGAGTCACTGATACCTTCTTTCTCTTTTGTTGTAGAGTTCCTATTTGTTTTAATTCTCCACCACAAGCTCTTTCTTCTCCAACTGTCCTCTTGGAGGCTCTGATGAATTGTGTTCTTAAGACAAACATTAGACTGGTAAACTATAGGTAAAGGTTTAAGTGGGCTTTTCTCTGCATCTGCTCTAAAGCTGTTGCACTGCCTCTGCCAGCCTTGCAAAGGTCAATCACAGCTGGATTGCACTGGCAGCACAACTGACATTTGGAGTTCTTTCCTGAAGAGCTGTCCCACGGTTACCATATTCTCTGAGGCACCTCTGATACCTCCTCACTATATATTCTACTAGAAATCTTTACCCATTCCATGTTCTGACAAAGCATCTCTAGAAAGTATCAAATGCAAAATGGACCCACTGAGAACTACTCCTGTAGGAATAACTATGGTCCCTCATTAAAAAGCAAACAGGCTTCTATGGGATAATGATGTACTATAATAAGACAAAACAAAAACTAACACATTAGAATTAGACAAAACATACAAACAGAAGACAAAGAGCCCAGAAGGACCAAGAAACAAAGACTCACTCATTCACACACGGATCCCAAAAAATGAAAAAGTTAGGGTAAGGACTGAAGGAGCAGAAGGGGATTAACCCCATAGGAAGAACAACAATATCAACTAACCAGACCCCTCCCCCAGAGCTCCCAGGAACTAAACTACCAACCGAAGGGTATACATGGGTGGTCCATGGCTCCCACTACATATGTAGCAGAGGACTACCTTATCTAGCATCAATTAGGAGGGGAGGTACTTGGTTCTGTGGAGACTTGTTGCCCCAGGGAAGGGGGATGCTAGAGAGGTGAGGCAGGAGTGGGTGGGTGAGTGGAGGTGCACCCTCTTAGAGGCAAAGGGGAGGGGGGATAGGATGGGAGTTTGCAGAGGGGAGTTTGGGAAGAGGGTCCTCTTCCCAAATTTACATTTGACATGTAAATAAATATAATTAAATTTTAAAATAATCCAATGAAAACACTAAACTGAAAACCATAATATATACACAAAGACTTATAGGGTAAAAAGAAAGAAGAAAATATATATCTAAAGAAAATAAAAAATAAAAATAAGATATCTTAAAAAAAAAAAAAAAAGACAGAGCCAAGACAACATTATGAGATGAGGAACCTCTAAAGATGCAGTCAATTTTGTTCTCTGTTGACATCTACTTCTGGGCATGCAGCCAACGCTGAAAGGTAGCTCTTCTCCCACTTAGACTCCAAGAGGAAACTAAATTTTTATTTGCAAGTAGTTATTAATTGGAGATTGCTTCTGAGTTGGGGTGGGGCCATAAGTCTACTTCAGTTCTAGGAACCCAACTGGTGCAGACCTGTGGAGGCCCTGAGCATGCGGCCACAGTCTCTGGGAGTTCAGATGTGCATTGGACATGCTGATTTCTTACTCTTCTCCATCCCCTCTGGCTCCCACACTCTTTCAGCCTCCTCTCTGGTGGTGTTCCCTGAGCCCAAGGAGAGTAATTTGATGGAGACATACTGTTTAGAGCTGAGGGTTCCAAGGTCTCTCACTCTCTGCCTATTGTCTGGTGTGGGTCTCTGTCTTTGTTCCCATTTCTTTCAGGAGGAAGCTCCTCTGATGATGGTTGAGCAAGGCACTGTTCTAAGAGTACAGCGGAAGGACATTAAAATTCATTCTATTGCTTCATTTGTTGTTGTTATTGTTGATGCTTAAGTAGTATTTCGTTTTACCCCAGATTTTATTATTCAGATTATTTTAGTTTTCTCAGTATTTATTTTAGTTTTTAGACATTCATTGTTGTTGTTGTTGTTGTTGTGTGTGTTCATATAAAGCCGAGAATTGTCTTTTCAAGATTTGTGAAGAATTGTGTTGGAAATTTGATGGTAATTGCATTGCATCTATTATAAGGGACATTTTTTACCTTACAAGAGCAGAGAAGACCATTCCGCCTTCTAAGGCCTTCTTTACTTTCTTCCTGCAATGTCTTAGAGGTTGTTTTATTATACAAGCCTGTCACTTGCTTAGTTCGAGTTACCCCAAAACATTTTATGTTATTTGAGGCTATTGTGAAAGGCGTTGTTTCTCTGATTCCTTTGTCAGTTGGTTTTGTACCCAGCTACTTTGAAAAGTGTTTCTTGCCTGTAGGAGCATCCCATGGGAATTTTTAGGCCACTTATGTATACTGTCATATCAAAGGCAAATAAAAATACTTTTACTGCTTCCTTTCCAATTTGTATCCCCTTGATCTCCTTCAGTTGTCTTATTGCTCTAGCTAAGACATCAAGTACTATATTGAATAGGTATAGCTAATAGCAGACAATCTTGTCTTGTTCTTGGTTTTAATGGAATTGTTTTGAGTTTCTCTCTACTTAAGTTGGTGTTGGTTATGGGCTTGCTATAAACTGCCTTTATAATATTGAGGTACATCCTTTGTATCCCTAATCTCTCCAGGATTTTTATCATGAAAGAGTGTTGACTTTGTCAAAGTATTTTGACATCTAATTAGATGATCATAGTTTTTGTCTTTCAGTTTGTTTATATGGTAAATTACATTTATCAATTTACATATGTTGAGCAATCTCTGCATCTCTGGGATGAAATCTACTTGATCATGGTGGATGATCTTTTTGCTGTGTTCCTTGATTCCATTTGCAAGTATTTTATTAAGAACATTTGCATCTATGTTCATAAGGGAAACTATTCTGTAATTCTCTTTCTTTGCTAAATCTTTATGTTGTTTGTATTATTGGGCTAACTGTGGCCTTATAAGATGAATTGGGCAGGGTTACTTTTGTTTCTAGTCTCTGGAATAACTTGAAAAGTATTGGCATTAACTCTTCTTTGAAAGCCTTGTACTAAAACCACCTGGCCCTAGGATTGGGGGTGGGGGTGGGGGGCAGATGTATTTAATGACCACTTCTATTTTACTAGGATGTATGGATCTGTTTAGAATGCTTATCTGACATTGATTTAACTTTAGTAAGTGGTACCCATTGAGAAAACTGTCTATTTCTTTTAGAATCTCCAAGTTGGTAGAGTGTAAGTCTTTAAAGTATGTTCTTACAATTCACTGAATTTCTTTGGTATCTGTTATGTCTCCCCTTTTCAATTCTAATTTTGTTCATTTAGATATTCCTTCTCTGCCTTTTAGTTAACTTGTGGATTTTCTCAAAGAACCAAATATTTGTTTTATTGATTCTTTGTATTGCTTTTGTTGTTTTTTTTCTAATTTGTTTATCTAGGCCTGAGTTTGATTATTTCTTTCTGTATGCTCCTCTTGGGTGTAATTACTTCCTTTTCTTCTAGAAATTTCAGGTGTGCTGTAAAGTTACTAATATGAGATCTCGTCAATATTTTTTATGTAGGCATATAGTGCTATGAATTTAGCTCTTAGAAATGCCTTCATTAGCCAGGCGTGGTGGCGCACGCCTTTAGTCCCAGCACTTGGGAGGCAGAGGCAGGCAGATTTCTGAGTTTGAGGCCAGTCTGGTCTACAAAGTGAGTTCCAGGACAGCCAGGGCTACACCGAGAAACCCTGTCTCAAAAAACCAAAAAAAAAAAAAAAAAGAAATGCCTTCATTGTATCCCATAAGTTCAGGTATGTTGTGTATTTATTTTCACACAATTTTAGAAAGTATTTCATTTCTCTCTTAATTTCTGCCTTGACCCAATAGTCATTCAGTAGTAAATTGTTCAGTTTCCATGAATTTGTAAACTTTTTGTTGTATCTGTTGCTGGTATCCATTTTTAATCCATAGTGGCCAGATAGAGTGAAAAGTATTATTTCAATTTTGATGTATCTATCAAGACTAGCTTTGTGTCTGAGTATTTAGTCGGTTTTAGAAAAAGTTCCATGAGATTCTGAGAAAAAGTATTTTCTTTTTGTGTGGAATGTTTTATAAATATATTAGGTCCATTTGATTTATAACATCAGTAGGCTCCAGCATTTCTCTATTTAGTTTTTGTCTGGATGATCTGTGTTCTGGCAAAGGTAACATATTGATGTCTCCTATTATCAGTGTGTGAGGATCAATATGTAGTTCAAGCTTTGGTAGTATTTCTTTTATGAACTTGGTTGTCCTTGTGTTTTCTGTATAGATATTAAGAATCGCAATTTCAGAGAAACTAAAAATGGTGGCAGCCACTGGTGGCCATGGGACATCGAAGTAGCTCCAAGGAGCCTGATAGGCCCATGGATGCTCCAAGGGAAATGTGGCAGCAGAGGATGAGTCTGAGGAGCTAGCAGAATCTTTAAAAAAATTAAAGGCAAGTCTTATGGGAAGATGCTTTTTAAAAGTGGTCTCATGAAATTGGAAGAAAAAAATGGCAGAGAGGAGTATACAGAAGTAAGGTAGATACTCTGCTGTGGTGGTGACAGGTATGGAAGTGGTATGAGAGACTGACTGCAAGGGACAAAAGAGTAGTATTGCTTCTGAGTGGAAGTGGTTCTTAGTCTCCCAGGAGACTCGGCATGAAGCCACTGCTGCTGCATATCATGCTGCCCACCCCTGCTTGCCTTTCTGGACACCAGTCACTCAGAGCAGAGAGCTGTGTAGCACCCAGGAACTCTCTCTGATCCTGCCCCCAGACTCCCTGCCAAGCTCCAAGATCACCCTGACTCTTGTCAACAACAGAATATCCTAAATGGATCTCAGCTATAGTCCAGTACTTATGGTGCTTCAGAAACCTCGAACCAGACCAGTGACTCATTGTAATAAGTATTTTCATGTAAAGCTGTTCGTGTGTGTGTGTGTGTGTGCGTGCATGCGTGCGTGTGTGTGTTTGCGTGTGTGTGTGCGTGTGTGCGTGCATGTGTGTGTGCGCGTGTGTGCATGCGTGCGTGTGTGTGCGTGTGCGCGCGTGTGCGTGCGTGTGTGTGTGCGCGTGCGTGTGTGTGTGCGTGAGTGTGTGCGTGCTTGTGTATGTGCGTGTGTGCGTGCATGTGTGTGTGTACGTGTGTGCGTGCGTGAGTGTGTGCGTGTGTGCGTGCGTGCGTGCGCGTGCGTGCGTGCTTGCATGTGTGTGTGTGTGTGTGTGTGTGTGTGTGGAGAGTATACTGTATGACACACTGCAGCTTGCAATGTCACTTTGATAAATAAATCTGTGATGGAAAGATGGGAAAGATAGAATGGATCCGTGTATGGGAGGTGGAGAGAGGCAGAATTAGTGACACTGTGGTGATAGCAGTGACATGTAGGAGAGAGCTAGAGGAGCACATCATTGCTGAAAATGGCAGGCAGGGTGGTGTGCATCAGCCTGGAGCTCTGGCAGGCTCTGACCACAAACACACTGCCCAGCCTCATTGTTCACCCTGGATCCGAGTAACTACAGGATGTCAGAGATGGGGAATGGTTTGTTTTCTAAAATAGACCTCCTCAAAAGACCTCCATGGTCCATGCTGCCACCAGAAGTCATGTTGGTGTCTGTGGTCTCTACTGTAACTGGGGACCATGTTAGTGTCTGTGGGCTGTGCTGCCACTGTGGGCTATATTGATACTCGTGGCCTATGCTGCTGCCAGAGGTCATGTTGGAAGCCATGATCCATGATGCCAAAGTAGACTGTGTTGATATTTGTGATCTGTGCTGCCACCTGAGGTCATGCTGGTGTCTATGTTCCGTGTTACCACCCAAGGCCATGTTGATATATATTTGAAGTTTTCCTTGCAAAGATCTTTTATTTTCTTGGTTATGGTTTGTGCTGTTGCATGAGATCATGTTGTGGTTCATGATCCATATTGCCACTGGAGGACATGTAGATGTCTGTGGCCTAGGCTGCCACCTGAGACCATGCTGATGTCTATACTCAGAACATAGAGGTAAAACTCCTATACCCCAATCCCCCTGTCTGCTGGGGTCCCAGCAAGCCCAACCATGAGCTTTGTCCTGTCCTATCAGATCTCCATCTTCCCTCTGGTCCACCCCTCCACCTGCAATCTCAGAACAGCACATCACTCTGCACCCCACAGCTCTGCCTGCCACCTAGGAAGCCCACTCCAACCTGGGACACACAGGGACTGTGAGTCTAGCCAACACTAAAAACAACCAGATGACAAAAGGCAAGCACAAGAACATAATCAACAGAAGTCAGTGCAATATGGCACCATCGGAACTCAGCTGTCCTACTACAGCAAGCAAATTAGATATCCTAACACACCTGAAGAGCATGACTGTGATCTTAAACCTCATCTTAAGAAGATAGAGGCATTTAAAGAGGAAATGAAGAAATCCCTTAAAGAAATATAGGAAAATGCATGGTATGTACTCACTGATAAGTGAATACAACAATACCCATGATACACCCTGCAGACCTAAAGAAATTAAATAAGAAGGAAGATTCAAGCAAGAATGATTGAATCTCACTCAGAAGGGGGAATAAAATAATCATAGGAGGCAGAAAGAGGGGAGGAACTAGGTGGGAAAGGGGAGACAGAGGGTAATAGGGGGCAGGATCAGGTTTGGGGAGAGACAGGAGAGAGGGACAGAGGACCAGGAGAATGAATGGAAATATGCAGCTGCTGGGTAGAAATGGGGAGAAATCTCTAGGAAGTGCTAGAGATCTGGGATGGGGGAGTCAATGCATGTGACCTCAGACGAGACTCACAGCAGTGGTAATACAGAACTTTAAGAGGTCACCTCCTGTAACCAGGTAGGACCCCCAGTGAAGGGCTAAGGATGCCAACCCTGACACAAAATTACTAACTTAAAATTTGTCCTGGGTAAAAGAAATGAAGAGACAAAGATAGAGCAAAGACTCAGGGAATGACCAACCAATAACAGGCCCAAGTCAAGACCCATTCCGTGATCAAGCATCAATCCCTGACACTATTGATTATACTCTGTTATGTTTGAAAGCAGGAACCTAGCATAACTGTCCTTTGAGAGGCTCTATCCAGTAGCTGACTGAAAATGATGCAGATACCCACAGCCAAACATTGCAGGAGTCTGGGAACTCTGATGGAAGAGCTGGAGAAAAGTTTGAAGGCCCTGAAGGCCTGAAACTGCACAAAAAGACCAACAGAGTCAATTAACCTGGAGCCCTGGGAGCTCTCAGAGACTGAGCCACCAACCAAGAAGTATACATGGTCTGGACCTAGGCCCCACACACATATGTAGCAGACATATAGCTCAGTATCAATGTGGGTCCCACAACAACTGGAGCAGGGGCTGTCCCTATAGTTGTAGCCTTATCCCCTTATGTTCTATGAGTATCTTTTTAAATTTTTCATTAGATTTATCCATAACTGTTTTCCCTGTAAGATTGTAAGACATATCTGTAACCTTTTCTATGTTATAATGTCAAAAAAACTGTTGCATTTTAATGTATATAAAATGAAGCACCATCAGCCAAAATCTTCACAGCGATCTCTAAGACCGTCATCAATCTCAGAATCATCTTTTTCAGAATTCGAGGCAGAAGCCCATTGGAATTCTGAATGTGTATAAATAAGCATGATCTGGAACATTTTGATGTTGTTGTAAGCTCCACATTAGAGTCTCGTGAAAGTTCCCTATTTTGATTCAAAGAATCCTCTAATCTCTGTCCTATGGTCTCTAATACAGCGTCTAATTTTTTCAGTCCCCCTTTTTTAAAGTCTGTCTAATTTTGATCTATATTTAAAGAATATATAAAATTGTAATTTTTTGATGTTTGTAGAACATGGTTTTAATGTATTCAACTGTTAATATTCAACAAACAGAATAATTATTTTAAGATATATTTCATTGTTATTTCTCCCTTTTCATTACTGACTCTGTACCCTCTGGTTAGTCTGGCTAAAGGTTTATCTAAAAGTTTGATTTTCTCAAAGAACCAACTCCTGGTTTTGTTGATTCTTTGTATAGTTCTTTTTGTTTCTATTTAGTTGATTTCATCCCTGAGTTTGATTATTTCCTGCCATCTACTCCTCTTGGGTGTATTTGCTTCTTTTTGTTTTAGAGCTTTCAGGTGTGGTGTTAAGCTGGTAGTGTAAGCTCTTTTCAGTTTCTTTTCAGAGGCACTTAGAGCTATGAGTTTTCCTCTTACCAGTGATTTCATTGTGTCCCATAAATTTTGGTATGATGTGTCCTCATTTTCATTAAATTCTAAAAAGCCTTTAATTTCTTTCTTTATTTCTTCCTTGACCAAGTTATCATTGAGTAGAGCATTGTTCAGTTTCCATGTATATGTGTGCTTTCCATTGTTTTTGCTGGTATTTAAGACCAGCCTTAGTCCATGGTGATATGAATGGGTACATGGGATTATTTCAATCTTCTTGTATCTATTGAGGCCTGTTTTGTGACCGATTAGATTATATGGTCAGTTTTGAAGAAGGTGCTGTGAGGTCCTGAGAAGAAGGTATATCCCCTCCCCCCGCCTTGGATTTTATTTATTTACATTTCAAATGTTTTCCCCATTCCAAGTCTCCCAGTCTGAAAACTCCATCTCATCCTCCATCACCCTGGCTCTATGAGGGTGCTCCTTCACCCACCCACTCCCATCCTCCCGCCCTGGCATACCCCATACCTGGCATTGAACACCCTCGGGCCTGAGGGCTTCTTCTCCCATGGATGTCCAACAAGGCCATTTTCTTCAAGGCCAGCACCATGGGTCCTTCCATGTATATTTGGTTTTGGTCCAGTCCCCAGGAGCTCTGGGGGCTCTAGCCTTTGAGACTTATGCTCCCTCCATGCGGCTGCAAACTCCCTCAACTCCTTCAGTCCATTCTCCAACTCCTCCATCTGGGACCCCAGAGCTCAATCCAATGGTTGGCTGCAAGCTTCCACCTCTGAACTTGCCAGGCTCTGGCAGAGCTTCTCAGGAGACAGTCATATTAGGCTTCTATCAGCCAGCACTTCCTGGCATCCACAATAACGTTAGGGTTCGGCGGTAGTATATGGGATGGGTCCCCAGGTGGGGAAGTCTCTCCTTTTTCTCTGCTCTACACTTTGTCTCCATATTTTTACCTGTGAGTATTTTGTTCAGCCTTCTAAAAAGCACTGAAGCATCCAAATTTTGGTTTTCCTTCTTTTTAGGTTTCATATGGTCTGTGGATTGAATCTTGGTTATTCCAAACTTTTGGACTAATATCTACTTATCAGTGAGTAGATGCCATGTTTGTTCATTTGTGACTGAGTCACCCACTCAGAATATTTTCAAGTTCCATCCATTTGCCTGCAAATTTCATGAAGTCATTATTAATGGCTAAGGAGTACTCCATTGTGTAAATGTACCACATTTTCTATATCCATTCCTCTGTTGAGGGACATCTGAGTTCTTTCCAGCATCTGGCTATTAAAATTATGGCTGCTATGAACATAGTGGAGCATGTGTCCTTATTACAAGTTGGAGCATCTTCTGGGTATATGCCCAGGAATAGTATAGCTGGGTCCTCAGATAATACTATGCCAAATTTTCTAAGGAACTGCCAGACTGATTTTCAGAGTGGTTGTACCAGCTTGAAATCCCACCAGCAATGGAGGAGTGTTTCTCTTTCTCCACATCCTTTCCCGTATGTGCTGTCACCTGAGTTTTTCATCTTAGCCATTCTGGCTGGTGTGAGGTGGAATCTCGGGGTCATTTTGATTTCCATTTCCCTGATGACTAAGGATGCTGAACATTTCTTTAGGTGTTTCTGAGCCTTTTGAGTTTCCTTAGTTGAGAGTTCTCTGTTTAGCTCTGTGCCCATTTGTAATAGGGTTATATGATTCTTTGGAGTCTACCTTCTTAAGTTCTTTGTATATATTGGATATTAGCCTTCTATCGGATGTAGGATTGATAAAGATCTTTTCCCAATCTGTTGGTTGCCATTTTGTCCTATTGACAGTGTCCTTTGTCTTACAGAAGGTTTGCAATTTTATGAGGTCCCATTTGTCAATTCTTGATCTTAGAGCATACACCATTGGTGTTCCGTTCAGAAAATTTTCCCCTGTGCCCATGTGTTCGAGAATTTTCCCCATTTTCTCTTCCAGTAGATTCAGTATACCTGGTTTTACAAGGAGGTATCCTTGATGCACTAGGACTTGAGCTTTGTACAGGGAGATAATAATGGATCAATTTACATTCTTCTACATGCTGAAAGACAGTTGAACCAGCACCATTAGTTGAAAATGCTGTCTTTTTTCCACTGAATGGTTTTAGATCCTTGGACAAAGATCAAGTGACCTAGATAGGTGTGTGGGTTCATTTCTGGATCTTCAGTTCTATTCCATTGATCTACCTGTCTGTCGCTGTACCAATATAATGCAGTTTTTATCACTATTGCTCTGTAGTACAGCTTGAGGTCAGAGATGCTGATTCCCCAAGATGTTCTTTTATTGTTGAGAATAATTTTTGCTATCCTGTTTTTTTTTTTTTTTTGTTATTCCAGATAAATTTGAGACTTTCTCTTCCTAACTCTATGAAGAACTGAGTTGGAATTTTGATGGGGGTTGAATTGAATCTGTAGATTGTTTTCGGCAAGATAGTCATTTTTACTATATTAATCCTACCAATCCACAAGCTGGGAGATCTTTCCATCTTCTGAGGTCTTCTTCAATTTCTTTCCTCAGAGACTTCAAGTTCTTGTCATACAGATATTTCACTTGTTTGGTTAGAGTCACACCAAGATACTTTATATTGTTTGTGACTATTGTGAAGGGTGTCCTTTCCCTAATTTCTTTCTCAGTCTGTTTATCCATTGACTATAGGAAGTCTACTGATCTGTTTGAGTTAATTTTCTATCTGGTCACATTCCTGAAGTTGTTTATCAGCTGTAGGAGTTCTCTAGTGGGGTTTTTAGAGTCACTTAAGTATACTATCATATCAGCTGCAAATAGTGATAGTTTGACTTTTTCTTTTCCAATTTATATTCCTTTGATCTCCTTTTGTTGTCTAATTGCTCTAGCTAGAACTTCAAGTACCATATTTGAATAGATAGGGAGAGCGAGGGCAGCCTTGTCTAGTCCCTGATTTTAGTGCGATTGCTTCAAGTTTCTCTCTATTTAGTTTGATGTTGGCTACTGGTTTGCTTTATATTGCTTTTACTATGTTTAGGTATGGGCCCTGAATTTCTGATCTTTCCAAGACTTTTAAGATAAAGGGATGTTAAATTTTGTCAAATTCTTTTTCAGCATCTAATGAAATCATCATGTGGGTTTTTTTTCTTTGAGTTTGTTTATGTAGTGGATTACACTGATGAATTTCCATATATTGAACCATCCCTGCATCTCTGGGATGAAGCCTACTTGACCGTGCTGAATGATCATTTTGATGTGTTCTTGGATTCGGTTGGCAAGAATTTTATTGAGTATTTTTACATCAGTATTCATAAGGGAAATTGGTCTGGAGTTCTCTTTCTTTGTTGGGTCTTTGTGTGGTTTTGGTATCAGTGTAATTGTGGCTTCATAGAATGAATTGGGTAGTGTTCCTTCTGTTTCTATTTTGTGGGATAGTTTGAAGAATATTGGTATTAGGTCTTCTTTGAAATTCTGATAGAATTCTGCACTAAAACCATCTGGTCCTGGGTTGTTTTTTTGTTTTGTTTGTTTGTTGTTGTTGTTGCTGTTGTTTTTGTTTTTGTTTTTTGTTTTCGTTAGGAGACTATTAATGACTGCTTCTATTTCTTTAAGTGTTATGGGACTGTTTAGATCATTTATCTGATCCTGATTTAACTTTGGTATTTGGTATCTGTCTAGAAAATTGTCCACTTCATCCAGATTTTCCAGTTGTGTTGAGTATAGGCTTTTGTAGTAGTATTTGATGATTTTTTTAATTTCCTCAGTTTCTGTTTTTATATCTCCCTTTACGATTCTGATTATGTTAATTTGGATACTGTCTCTGTGCCCTCTGGTTAGACTGGCTAAGGGTTTATCTACCCTTGTTGATTTTCTCAAAGAACCAGCTCCTGGTTTTGTTGATTCTTTGTATAGTTCCTTTTGTTTCTACTTGGTTTATTTCAGCCCTGAGTTTATTTTCTGCTGTTTATTCCTCTTGGGTGTATTTGCTTCTTTTTTTCTAGAGCTTTCAGGTGTGCTGATAAAATGCTAGTTTCTTTTTGGAGGCACTCAGAACTATGAATTTTCCTTTTAGGACTGCTTTCATTGTGTCCCATAACCTCGGATATGTTGTACCTTCGTTTTCATTAAATTCTAAAAAGTCTTTAATTTCTTTCTTTATTTCTTCCTTGACCAAGTTATCATTGAGTAGAACATTGTCCAGCTTCCATGTGTATGTGGGCTTTCTGTTGTTTTTGTTGCTATTGAAGACCAGCCTTAATCCATAGTGACCTGATAGGAGGCATGGGATTATTTCATTCTTCTTATATCTGTTGAGGTTTGATATGCTACCAATTATATGGTCAGTTTTGAAGAAGATATCATAGGTGCTGAGAAGGTTTTTTTTTTTTTACTTAGGATGAAATGTTTTATAGATATCTGTTATATCTATTTGATCCATAATTTGTGTTAGTGTCATTGTGTCTCTGTTTAGTTTGTATTTTCCTGATCTGTCTATTGATGAGAGTGGGATGTTGAAGTCCCCCACAATTGTGTGAGGTGCAATGTGTGCTTTTTGCTTTAGTAAAGTTCCTTTTATGACTGTGGGTACCCTTGCATTTGGAGCTCAGATGTTCAGAATTGAGAGTTCTTCTTGGTAGATTTTTCCTTTGATGAGTATGAAATGTCTTTCCTTATCTGTTTTGATGACTTTTGGTTGAAAGTTGATTTTATCTGATATTAAAATGGCTACTCCAGCATGTTTCTTGGGACCATTTGCTTGGGAAATTGTTTTCCAGCCATTCACTCTGAGGTAGTGTTTTTCTTTGACACTGTGGTGAATTTCCTGTATGTAGCAAAATGCTGGGTTCTGTTTATGTATCCAGGCTGTTAGTATATGTCTTTTTATTGGTGAATTGAGTCTTTTGATGTTAATAAATATGAAGTAATAGTGATTTTTGCTTCTTGTTATTTTTTATGTTATTTTTATGTTTGTGTGGATATCTTCTTTTGGGTTTGTTGAAGGATTACTTTCTTGCTTTTTCTAGGGTGTAGTTTCCTTCCTTGTGTTGGAGTTTTCCATCTATTATCCTTTGTAGGGCTAGATTTGTGGAAAGATATTGTGTACATTTGGTTTTGTCATGGAATATCTTGGTTTCTCCATTTATGGTAATTGAGAGTTTTTCTGGGTATAGTAGCCTGGGCTGGCATTTGTGTATAACATCTTCCCAGGATCTTCTAGCCTTAATAGTCTCTGGTGAACAGTCTGGTGTAATTTTGCCTTTATATGTTACTTAACCTTTTTTCCTTACTGCTTTTAATATTTTTCTTTGTTTAGTGAATTTGGTTTTTTGATTATTATGTGATAGGAGGAATTTCTTTTCTGGTCCAATTTATTTGGAGTTTTGTAGGCGTCTTGTATGTTCTGGGCATCTCTTTCTTTAGGTTAGGGAAGTTTTCTTCTATAATTTTGTTGAAGATATTGACTGGCCCTTTAAGTTGGGAATCTTCACTCTCTTCTATACCAATTATCCTTAGGTTTGGTCTTATTGTGTCTTGAATTTCCTGGATGTTTGGGTTAGGAGCTTTTTGATTTTTGCATTTTCTTTGACTGTTGTGTCAATATTTTCTATGATATCTTCTGAACCTGAGATTCTCTCTTCTATCTCTTGTATTCTGTTGGTGATGCTTGCATCTATGACTCCTGATGCCTTTCCTAGGTTTTGTGATTTCTTTGTTGTTTCTATTTCCAGTTTTATATCTTGGATGGTTTTGTTCATTTCCTTCACCTGTTTGATTGTGTTTTTCTATAATTCTTTAAGGGATTTTTGTGTGTGTCTGTGTTTCCTCTTTAAGGGCTTCTAGCTGTTTACCTGTGTTCTCCTGTATTTCTTTAAGGGAGTTATTTATGACCTTTTAAAAGTCCTCTATCACCATCATGAGAAGTGATTTTAGATCCGAATGTTGCTTTTCCAATGTGATGGTGTATCCAGGAGTTGCTATGGTGGGAGAATTGTGTTCTGATGATGCCAAGTAACCTTGGTTTCTGTTGCTTATATTCTTATTTGCCTCCCAAAATCTGATTATCTGTAGTGCTACCTACCCTTGCTATAGCTGACTGGTGCCTGTCCTTCTTGTGATCCTGATTGTTTCAGAACTCCCGGAAGTCCAGTTCTCTCCAGGATGAATTTAGGTATGGAGAGCTGTGGTACAGGATCAGCTCTAGGGTGCAGACAGAGTCCAGAAGGATTCTGTCCCCAACTGATCCTTGGTTCCTGTGTCTTGATGGCTCTGGGAGTGTCCCTATCTTTGTCCATCGATTTGAAGAGAAATGGAGAAAAGGAGGTACATTCAGTTGGAAGAGTTTTTAAGACAGTGTGGAGAAGGAGAAGCATTTTTGTCCCTCTGGGACATCAGTGGAGTCGGAAGGTCAGCTGGGTGCTTTCTCTGCCTCTCTGACCTAGCAGGCTTTCACCCCAGCATCTGGCTCCTGAGTCTTCATTTGGTAAAAGCAACCATTTTGGATTTTGTTTTTAAAACAGCACAGAGCCAGTATAAGCAAACTTTCATTGTGGACCAGGAACCAGCTGCTCTCCAGGAACCATCCAGGTTCCCAGTGCCAGACTGGGACTACTGAGACACTCTGTCCTGTGCCAAGACAGTTGTGGCCCATCCAGTCATTGTAGGTACTCTGACTAAAGAGGCATCAGCTCCAAGGACCAAGTAACTACCAGGTTCTCAGCTTTCCGGTGCAATTCTGTTATTATTTTGAAGATATATATATATATATATATATATAATTTAATCCCATTGGCTTTGTTTCTCTCCAGTAACCTGACACATAAATCATGATGAGTTGATACATGCATGACTTGTTTAATGATCAACATAACTAAATTAGTTAGCGCATGGTCACTACCTGTAGTTCCCACTCTAATAAAGAACTGATCTAGGAACGTCCTGAAAAATAAGTCAAAATAACTATCTTAAGAAAGCTCAGTGAGATGCCAGAAAACACAGGTTGACCAGAGAACCAAGGTAGGAAACCAATACTTGAACAGAAAGTGTTCATTACGAGAGAAACAGAGCCAGGGAGATAGGTCAGTTGGTTAGGTGTTTGCTGAGCAAGTGTGAGGTATCTGTGGTTGATTATCAGCACCCAGATAAAAAAAAAGAAAAGCAGTTCATGTTGGCACATGCTGTGAGCTCAGTGTTGAGGACCCGTGGAGCTCACTGGCCTACCAGCCTAACCAGTAACCCTGCCTCAAAAAATAAAGTAGAGAATAACTGAGGAAGACAAAGACACCCAATGTTGACTTTTGGCCTTCGAATATACTCATAAAACATGTATTTCCCCCTCTCCACCATGCACACAAACATCCCCATCCCACGTCCCACCCTTCACACATGAATAAGCAAAAAATAAATATATAAATCACCATAAAATAGAACTGAGAAGAAATTCTGGTGCTGAAAAAGACAATGAGAGAAGTAAAAATGCAGATGGGGAGCTTCAACGGAAGAGGGAACAAGCTGGAACAGGAAAATTGAAATTAGCAACAGAAAATGAGAAGGAAGGAGTGAAGAAGGCACATGGGCAGAAGGGACATCCTCAAGAGGCGAAGAACCAGCAAGAGTGCAGGGCTCCTAACAACCATTGGTGCAAGGCTTCTAGGGCAGGAGTACAATTAGGTATGTAAATGATGGTTAGATGGATCACTTTGTGTTTATTCTTGGGCTTAGAGAAGAAGGGAGAGATGCTTCATAATCTATTATAGAACTGACATTACAGAAGAGGGAACTGGGAGAAGAGATCATTTAAAGAAACTGAAATGTGCCCAGGAATTGACTTGACATAAATCCTCTATATAAAACTCCAGAAGGTCAAAAACTGCAGACCTGGCGTGCTTTCTGAAATTACTGTGCTGAGCTTACTTGTGGCGAAGGCCTGTGTATGAATGCTGCTTCCATAGGTGGAGTGGCATGTGCTGTTCATAAACTATGTCTTTACGGTCATCTAGGAGCATCTGGCATGCATATCCTTAAGTCTCACCTAGAATCCTGGGGTGGACACACTTGTATATTTGTCTTGCACCTATATCAGTGCCCCTCCCTCTTCCTCTTTCTTAAATGAATTAAGCCTTTGTGGTGCAGGTGTACATCTGGCATTTTTATATAGTAAGCCTCGGCTTAAGTATAGCCTGATGTTCTTTGAGGAATTGCTTTTTTTTTTTTTTTAATTTTCTGACAATGACTGTTCAAGAAGGATGTCTGACTCAGTTGTGTTTAGGAGAGAGGTAAAGAGAAGCCATTCAAAATTCAAGCAAGTCTTCCTGTAATAATAATGATAATAATAATAATAATAATAATAATAATAATTTGAGTTGGAATCTTACACCCAGAATGGTTGCTGATGGCATTTGTAACCTACTTTAAGATCAAGCCAACTAAAGAACACAGAGAGAAGAGACTGGAGGAACAGGGCTGTTAATGTCATCATGGAGGCTATATCTGTGTGCACCAAGTCTGAAAAAAAAAAAAAAAAAAAAACCTCCACAACAGGACTCCCAACTATGTGAACTGGTAAATGTGTTCATGGTTTGTGTTTTCATGACTTGAAGTACAAGTATCATAACCAATACATATTCACTGATTGATGACAATCCCTGTTGATGACTATGCCCATGCTATTCTGTCTCACACTCAAACAAGCAAATCATGGTCCAGAACAGACTACCCTGAGCTGCCCATCCCAGGTCCATGTCTGGGTCTTCTGTGTCACTCCATTTCTGACTATTCACTTTTTCCTTCTGAGCCCTGGCTTCCCCACAGATGAAGAGAGGAACATCTTAGAGATCCTCTTATTCATTCTCCTGGCCGCCATTTTTGAGTTTTAGGTGCCTTGTGCCTGCCTGTGGTAGGAGAGAACACAAATAAAAATTTTCCTAAATGCTTTGACAAAGGCTCTGTAGAGTAGGAAGGAATGTTACTTTATTTTTATTTTTTACCAAGCTGTGTGTCTGTAGGGAGCTGGAGAGGTGGCTCATCAGTTAAGAGCACTGGGCCACTTTTCCAGAGGACCAGGGTTCAATTCCCAGAACCCACATGGCAGGTCACACCTGTCTTTAACTCCAGTTCCAGGGCTTCTGACACCCTCATAGAGGCATGCATGCAGGCAAAACACCAATGAACGTAAAATAAAATATCTCTCTCTCTCTCTCTCTCTCTCTCTCTCTCTCTCTCTCTCTCTCTCTCTCTCTCTCTCTCTCTCTCTCTCTTTCTCTCTGCCTCACCTCCTGGGTGTAGACTTTATTTTCTAGAAGAATGGTATGATTACTCTCAAGGATTCAAGCCTTTTATTGTTTACAAAAATAAATTTATAGACTCTTTGACTGAAGTATAGGGCCAACCCTCTCTTCCCTCACAGTGTCTGGGTGAATGATTCTGAAATAGGAAAAGGTTGGGTTTCTTTGTATAGCATATTAAAGTGCAATAGAATCTTGTGTTTCCATCAAAACAATCATCCATCCTGACCAAGTAGGTTTCATCCCAGGGATGCAGGGATGGTTCAATATACGGAAATCCATCAACGTAATCCAGTATATAAACAAACTCAAAGACGAAAACCACATGGTCATCTCCTTAGATGCGGAAAAAGCATTTGACAAGATCCAACACCCATTCATGATAAAAGTCTTGGAAAGATCAGGAATTCAAGGCCCATACCTAAACATGATAAAAGCAATCTACAGCAAACCAGTAGCCAACATCAAAGTAAATGGTGAGAAGCTTGAAGCAATCCCTCTAAAATCAGGGACTAGACAAGGCTGTCCACTTTCTCCATACCTATTCAACATTGTACTTGAAGTCCTAGCCAGAGCAATTCGACAACAAAAGGAGATCAAAGGGATACAAATTGGAAAAGATGAAGTCAAAATATCACTTTTTGCAGATGATATGATAGTATATATAAGTGACCCTAAAAATTCCACCAGAGAACTCCTAAGCCTGATAAACAGCTTCGGTGAAGTAGCGGGATATAAAATTAACTCAAACAAATCAATGGCCTTTCTCTACACAAAGAATAAACAGGCTGAGAAAGAAATTAGGGAAACAACACCCTTCTCAATAGTCACAAATAATATAAAATATCTTGGCGTGACTCTAACTAAGGAAGTGAAAGATCTGTATAATAAAAACTTCAAGTCTCTGAAGAAAGAAATTATAGAAGATCTCAGAAGATGGAAAGATCTCCCATGCTCATGGATTGGCAGGATCAACATTGTAAAAATGGCTATCTTGCCAAAAGCAATCTACAGATTCAATGCAATCCCCATCAAAATTCCAAATCAATTCTTCAACGAATTAGAAAGTGCAATCTGCAAATTCATCTGGAATAACAAAAAACCTAGGATAGCAAAAACTCTCCTCAAGGATAAAAGAACCTCTGGTGGAATCACCATGCCGGACCTAAAGCTCTACTACAGAGCAATTGTGATAAAAACTGCATGGTACTGGTATAGTGACAGACAAATAGACCAATGGAATAGAATTGAAGACCCAGAAATGAATCCACACACCTATGGTCACTTGATCTTCGACAAGGGAGCTAAAAACATCCAGTGGAAGAAAGACAGCATTTTCAACAAATGGTGCTGGCACAACTGGTTGTTAACATGTAGAAGAATGCGAATCGATCCATTCCTATCTCCTTGTACTAAGGTCAAGTCTAAGTGGATCAAGGAACTTCACATAAAACCAGAGACACTGAAACTTATAGAGGAGAAAGTGGGGAAAAGCCTTGAAGATATGGGCACAGGGGAAAAATTCCTGAATAGAACAGTAATGGCTTGTGCTGTAAGATCGAGAATTGACAAGTGGGACCTCATGAAACTACAAAGCTTCTGCAAGGCTAAAGACACCATCAATAAGACAAAAAAACCACCAACAGATTGGGAAAGGATCTTCACCTATCCTAAATCAGATAAGGGACTAATATCCAATATATATAAAGAACTCAAGAAGGTGGACTCCAGAAAGTCAAATAACCCCATTAAAAAATGGGGCTCAGAACTGAACAAAGAATTCTCACCTGAGGAATACCGAATGGCAGAGAAGCACCTGAAAAAATGTTCAACATCCTTAATCATCAGGGAAATGCAAATCAAAACAACCCTGAGATTCCACCTCACACCAGTCAGAATGGCTAAGATCAAAAATTCAGGTGACAGCAGATGCTGGCGAGGATGTGGAGAAAGTGGAACACTCCTCCATTGTTGGTGGGATTGCAAGCTTGTACAACCACTCTGGAAATCAGTCTGGCGGTTCCTCAGAAAATTGGACATAGTACTACCGGAGGATCCAGCAATACCTCTCCTGGCATATATCCAGAAGATGTCCCAACCGGTAAAAAGGACACATGCTCCACTATGTTCATAGCAGCCCTATTTATAATAGCCAGAAGCTGGAAAGAACCCAGATGTCCCTCAACAGAGGAATGGATACAGAAATTATGGTACATTTACACAATGGAGTACTACTCAGCTATTAAAAAGAATGAATTTATGAAATTCCTAGCCAAATGGATGGACCTGGAGGGCATCATCTTGAGTGAAGTAACACAATCACAAAAGATCTCACACAATATGTATTCATTGATAAGTGGATATTAGCCCAAAACTTAGGATACCCAAGATATAAGATACAATTTGATAAATGCATGAAACTCAAGAAGAATGAAGACCAAAGTGTGGACATTGTGCACCTTCTTAGAATTGGGAACAAAACACCCAGGGAAGGAGTTACAGAGACAAAGTTCGTAGCTGTGATGAAAGGATGGACCATTTAGAGACTGCTGTATCCAGGGATCCGTCCCATAATCAGCTTCTAAACGCTGACACCATTGCATACACTAGTAAGATCTTGCTGAAAGGACCCAAATATAGCTGTCTCTTGTGAGACGATGCCGGGGCCTAGCAAACACAGGAGTGGATGTTCACAGTCAGCTATTGGATGTATCACAGGGCTCCCAATGGAGAAGCTAGAGAAAGTACCCAAGGAGCTAAAGGGATCTGCAACCCTATTGTTGGAACAACATGATGTACTAACCAGAACCCTGGAGCTCTTGTCTCTAGCTGCATATGTATCGAAAGATGGCCTAGTCGGCCATCAATGGAAAGAGAGGCCCATTGGACTTGCAAACTTTATATGCCCCAATATAGGGGAATGCCAGGGCCAAAAGAATGGGAATGGGTGGGTAGGGAAGTGGGGGGCGCTATGGGGGACTTTTGGGATAGTATTGGAAATGTAATTGAGGAAAATATGTAATAAAAATATTAAAAAAAAAAAAAAAAAAGAATCTTGTGTTTCACAGGCCATGGGGAAGAGGGAAAGGATTCAAATAAAAAAGGAGGTTTAAGGAATGAGACGCCCAAGGTGACAAGTGATAAGAAGGGTGTACTGAGAACTTGGTTTCTTAAAACACAGAGATGTTACAGGAATATGTTTTTGTTTTGATTCCAGGTGTGGGATATGGGGCTGCTTTAGACTGTCCACAGCAGCTGACTATAACTTTCCTGTGCTTTAGCACAGGTCTGGTTTCCAGCTGCAGAGTCTCTGCAAATGTATGCTACTTGGAATTCTTGGGACTCTAGAAAGGGTAAATAAATGCTAGATCACTCAGAGGGTCAATGAGAGGGCCATTGCTCCTCCTCCTGTTGCCACTAGTTACTAGCTGCTGTTTATTGTGGTTTGTTGCGATTTGTCCAGTGGTCATGTGTAAAGAAACCAAAAGAAGAAATTGGATATCATGACAGAAAAGATCAAACTTGCCCCAAGGAATTTGACATCCCCTAATCAACAAAAAGTAGTCTAATGATATTGACACCCCCTTTCTCCTTTAGCCTTCTTTCTCTCCTACCTAGTATTGGGGGGTTGGATGGGTGGAGCAGGGGTGGAGAAGGGTGGTAGAAAAAAGGAACCAGTAAAGTAGCCAAAAGTCTGTTTACAGAAAGGGCACTGGGAGGATATAGATGCAAAAGAGAATTTTTAGGATGAGATGGGACCTCAGACATGACCACATCTTTGGTGTGGGGTGCTGTCACTTGGTTACTTTGTGCTGTACTGTACCTCCATCTCATAACCTTAGACCTTTGGTGAAATTATCTAGCATATTTCCCGTTACTATGTTTGGGGTATTTGGGAAGAATAATAAAGAAATGGAGAAGAAAATTTATTGTGATTTGAAGACAAGAAATATTGTGCATATTCCTTAAAGAAATTTTCAGAGATGAATTGACCAAATCTTCAGAGACAGTAAACTCATACAAGAAAGGATTAGGTAAACTTGGTCTCTACATCTGAGAATCCTTGGGGCAACTGAAGGAATGATCATTAAGGTGAACACATAGAGTGAGAAGAGGGCTTGAGCCATTTGTCATGAATACTGTAGAGAAGAGTGACGTCAGAGACCACAGGACCACTCTCCGGTCTGGAGGACACCTGGGTAAGATGAAAAGGGTTTTGTGTTCCAGTGTGAATTAACGAGTGGGAACCAGGTAGTTCCTTCACTATTTCTATTTTCAGATGTGATGTCTGAGGCTGAGAGACATCTTCTAAACGTCCTGTTGTCTTCATAGCAATTTATCAAGTGGGTTCTTTCCCATCTACTGGGATCTCTTGTAGCTTGGGCCCCAGAGCTCTACTAGAGAAGAGATGATACTTGCAGTATTGATTAGTGTTTGCCTTTTAGTATAGTATGTCTTGTAATGCTTTTCTGATGGTGGAACAGTATGCTAATTATAAAATGAACTGCTGTAAGACTGTAAGACCTAGTCTTATTTCTAGGTCTTAGTCTTTGTGTGAGCCTGTGCTTCTGAATTTTGCTTCCCAGGTTTCCCTTTCCTCCATGGAGAGACAGGATGGGTTGAGCTGATGAGGTGGAAAGTCCGTTTCCTTCAGGCTTCTATCAAACCTAGGAAGGTTGGGTTCTGATTAAAAAGGCTCCTTTGAAGACAGATCATATTATAAAGGTACAGACTACTGCATGATGTTTCAAAATGGGTTCTTTCCTTACCGTTATGGGCAAGCATTCTAGCCTTGGGCCATGACTCCAGAACTTCCTAAGCTCTTTGCATATGGAACTGCAATCTGGTAATTTTGACAGGGATATGAAGACTCCCCAATGAGCAGTGACTGCTAGTTTATTTGCTCTTTTCTTAAAACAGTTTCATATGTATACATGATGTTGTTTTGGGATAATTTTAGCCCCATTGTCTCCCATCCTCCCTGCACGTCTGTGGAACCCCTTTCCCTGCTCAATGTGTTCTTCCATTTTTATATCTCTTTTTGTGTGACCCTACTGAGTTCAATTAATGTTGCCTGCATGAGCTTGGGAAGGGGCTATTAACAAGAGCATGGGCAATTAGCCCATGGTACACCACTGAAGAAAATGACTCCCTTTCTCCTTAGTGACCATTAACTGTGAATAGCTGCTCAAGTGGGGGTATAGCAATCATGATGGAATGTTGATGGCTCAGTCTTGTGCAGGTGACCACAGCTGCTGTGAGTTCATGAATGCTATGTTCATGCCAAGTTCAGGTGACAGTATTTTCCAGCACTCCTTCCCATCATCCAAGCCTTACTATCTTTCTATTCTTTTTTTCTGTGATGTTTCCTGGGACTTGGAGAGGATCCCATTTCCAGTTGAGCACTCAACTGTCTTATTGTCAGCATTTTGGCCTGTCATGAGTCTCTGCATTAGCTGTCACCTATTGCTAATTCTCTCTCTCTCTCTCTCTCTCTCTCTCTCTCTCTCTCTCTCTCTCTCTCTCTCTCTCTCTGACACAGGATTGGGGTTTTGACACTACAAAATTTCTCTCAATCCTGGCTGATGTTTCTAGGCAAATAAGGAGCCTACAGGAAAATGGAGCCTTATGATGCTGGCAATCCACTTTTGAGGACTGTGGACCTGTCCCCCAGTCAGTGTGCATAAACTTTATTAAGATGGAAAACAGACCCAGTGATCCCCTTCAGTGTTACTAGAGGTTGGCCTAACCAGTTATCTCTAGTTCTTCCTGGGGAACAATAATGATAATAAAGTTTAGAGAAGCCAGGCTGTGGTACATTGATGTAATGGGAGCATCCATACACTAACTGTTCCACGGCTCCTTACACCTTCATTGGAGAACTAATTGTGCTATTGAAGCTTCTGTCCCTTGCAGCCTCATTGAACTACGCAGTCTCCTATTCCTGTCAGAGCCCATTAAAGCTGCATCAGCAATAGCTTCTGAATTTACTTCTACATTACAGCTCTTCCCCTTGCTGGTGAATAACTAGTCCGGGCTTTATCATTTCCCTTAACTGGTCCCTCAGCCTCTTCTTTCTTTAATTGGCCATCAGAATTCTTCAATTGTCTCCTAGAGAATCTCTTAGCTCTAGTGTCATAAAAAGAATCCATTGGTTTTAAGTAAAATTTACAATCTCTCCTGTCTCTTGGTTTCTATAATTAGCTTTCTACAAATACTTTCATGCAATAAGAGTTTTTTCTATATTTTATATTCCATGGCCAAATAGATAAGCCATCATAGACAGTGATACTAGTAAATTTTAATTATTTTTAGATATCAGTAGTAACTCATTAATATAGGCACTGGTGTTGACTTCCATTAGAGATTTACTGCTGAGTCTTGTATAAAGTTCTGGTGAAATTTCTTCAGGGAGTGTGAAGGAGAGGGGGTGTTCAGCAGTCCTTTCTCAGGGAGACTTATGAAAGCTGAGAGGACTTGGTGCCACTGCCTGCGTTGATAATGGATAACAGCTGGTTTGGGATTCTCCAGTTCATGAAAACATCCAAGTAGGGGCCCAAAGTCACTTCATTATTTTTCTTCTTGTAAGACTTTGGTTCCAAAGAAGCTAAACAAGAAGGAAGGCCCAGGGGAGGATGTTGTATTTCACTTAGAAGGGGGAATAAAATAGTCATAGAAGACAGATGGAGGGTAGGAACTGGGTGGGAGAGAGGATGGGGAAGGCATTGGGGAAATCAGGATCAAATGTAGGGAGAGACAAGAGAAAGGACCAGAGGGTCAGGAGAATAAATGGAAATTGGTGGTTGGTGGGGATGGGGGGGCATGCCAGAGACCTGGAATGGGGGAGGCTCCCAGGAGTCTATGGGGGTGACTTTAGCTGAGACTCCTAGCAGTGGAGATATAGAACCTGAAGTGACCACCAGCTATAGCCAGGCAGGACTCCCAGGGGAGGAATAAGGACATCAACCCACACATAAAACTATTGACTCAAAATTTGTCCTGTCTAAAAGAAATGCAGGGACAAAATGGAGCAGAGACTCAGGGAATGGGTAACCAGTAATTGGCCCAACTTGAGACCCCAAGTTTAAGCACCAATTCCTGACACTATTATGCTTGCAGACAGGAGTCTAGCATAAGAGACTCTAAGAGGCTACACCCAGCAGCTGACTGAAACAGATACAGAGACTCACAGCCAAACATTAGACAGAGCTTGGGTAGTCTGATGGAAGAGTTTTGGGGGAAGGATTGAGGGTCTTGGAGGGTATAGGAACTCCACAGGAAGACCAACAGAATCCACTAACCTAGACCCTTGGGGGCTCCCAGAGACTGAACCACCAAACTAAGAACATACACAGGCTGGACCTAGCCCTCCTGCACATGTGTAGCATATGTGTAGCTCAGTCTTCATGTGGCTCCCAACAACTGGAGTGAGGGCTATCATAAAAGTGGTTGCTCGTCTGTGGAATCTGTTTCTCTAAGTGGGTTGCCTTGTCTGGCTTCAGTGGGAGAGGATGCACCTAGCCCTGAAGAGATCTGATGTGCCAGAGTCAGGGGATGCCCAGGGGTGTTTCTAACCTCAAGAGGGGAAGGGGACGGGGGCATGGGTGGAGGGACTCTAGCAGAGGCACTGGGAGGATGAAGGAACAGATCAGAATGTAAAGTGAATAAATAGATGAATTAATGGGGAAAAAAAAAACAAACCTCTGTGGTAGTTTGAATATGCTTGGCTCAGGAAGTGGCACTATTGGAAGGTGTGGTTTTGTTGTAGGAAGCATGTTTCTGTGGGGGTGGGATTTTAGACCCTCCTCTTAACCAAGTGGGAGCCAATCTTCTCCTGTCTGCCTTTGTATCAAGATGTAGAACTCTCAGCTCCTCCAGCCCCATGTCTGCTTGGACGATGCTATGCTCCTGCCTTGATGATAATTGACTGGACCTCTGAACCTGTAAGCCAATCCCAATCAAGTGTTGTCCTTTATAAGAGTTGCCTTGGTCATGGTGTCTTTTTACAGCGATGGAAACACTAAGACAAGGTAAATATTCATATTTAAAAAAAAAAGACTTGCATTTAAGCACTATGTCTGCCAGAACTAAACAAGAAAGTCATTTAAGGAACTATTCCTGGTGATGTGCAAGGGAAATTAAATTTTCTGTGTCAGCTTGACCTATATTTCATTCCACACATTTTTCTTTGCCTTTGTTTTAGAACACAATACTAAGCCTTTTAAATCATGTTTTATTAAAGTTTAGATTGACATGTATTAAAATAACTAATAGAGAGGTTCAGGATTATTATTTTTATTATTATTATTATTATTTAGCTCCTACAACTTTGGGTCATATATTTAATCTTAAAAGGCTAAGCTGTTCTCACTTGTGAAATGAGAGTAGAACTCTAGATTAGGTGTGTGTTAGTTAGGTCTGTTGTAGTGATACACACCATGATAGAAAGCACGGGAAAGAAAAGGGTTTATCTGGGTTATACATCACAATCGTCCTCCATGACTGGAGGAAGTTGGGGTAGGAACTCAAGCCAGGAATCTTAAGGGAGGATTTGATATAGAGGCCATGAATGTAGGAGTGCTGCTGACTGGCTTTTTCCCTATGATTTGCTCAGTCATCTTATATTACCCAGGTCCATCTGCTCAGGAATGGCACTACCTTCAGTGGGCTGGGCCTTCTCATATTAATCATTAATCAAGAAAATGCTCTTTAGACTTGCCTACAGGCCAGTCATATCAAACATTTTCTCCATTAGTACCCCTTCTTTTGTGCTTTTGTATACAATCTAGGACCACCTGTCTCTTTGTAGTACCACCCACAAAGGGTTGGGCCCTCCCATATCAATCATTGATTTTAAAAAATGTCACACAGACTTGACTCTAGGACAATCTTGTGTAGGCCTTTTCTCAATTGACACTCTCTCTTCCCAGATGAGAAGCTTATATTAACTTGACAGCAAACAACAAACCATTTAACTAACGAGGACAAGGAATATAAAGTAACTTTCAACTGAAGTCCATTGCCAAAACTGCTGTTTCATATTAAGAGTTCTGCAGCTGAGTTATGATAAACTAGTGATGTCTGCCACGGGCACAGGGTGGAATAGAAGCAGCGTAGAAGCCAAGATTTCTTCTTCTTTTTTAAATTATTTTTTAAGAAGTTCTAGATGATATAAGAGGCCACTCTAGCCAGAGAAGCAGGTGGGCAGACTAACTGCAAATCTTTGTCTTTCCTTCCATTCCAGATCCAATACCCCAGTCTTATCCCCAGTTCTGTATAAGGGCACCTGCTGCAGACCCCCTCCCCCCATCCTCATCTCTAGTGGATTACATACATTTCCCCCTCCAACCCATCTTCCATTGCTTTACCTCAGCTCAAAACTCCAACAGGTTTTCTCTGGGAACCTGGCAACCACACCCGACCAAGAAGGCCATTGAAACAGGTAGGTGAACTTCATATTTTCACTCTCCCTCCTCTCCTCCATATACTATCCCCCAGTCTCGTTTCTAGCTCTGTAGCTACCTGTAGACTACCTGTTGATGTTTCTTCTCATTCTCTGGGAACTAAGCAAATCCTGGAGAAACTTCCTGCTTCCCTTCTCCTGTGGTCTCCTTTAGGTCCTACCTTCTAGCCCATCCCCATTTCAGAGTGCCAATTCTCAATTCCTAGGAACACATCTTACCCAGAACCACAGTAGCCACGTCTATCAGGATTGCAGAAGAATTTCCTACTCGACAACACATAGCCACATACTCTTATATGAACTACAGAGGGTAACAGAAACCAAGGAATAAAACACTCACCCAACAAAGACAAGGCCAGATATCAGCACCTAGAATTACAGTTTTGTTTTTTTTTTAAATCCAAATCTTGTATCTAGATGCCTAGATACAGGAGTAAAAGCACAATCAATAAGAGCCAGGACAATATATCTCCACTAGAATCTAGCAACCCTCTCAAAGTAGGCCCTGAGTATTACAACACAGCTGAAGGACAATATGAAGACCTTAAAATAGTATTTTTGAATAAGATAGAGGTCCTTAAAAATAAATTAATAAATTCCTTAATGAAGTCTATGAAAACACAAACAAAGAAATGAATAAAACAGTCCAAGACATGAAAATAGAAATGGAATCAATAAAGAAAACACAAATAAAAACATTGGGAAATAAAAAATTTAGGAACTCAAACAGAGACCTCAGAGGAAAGCCTCACCAAAGGAATATAAGAGATGGAGAGAAGAATTTCAAGCATGGATAGAAGAACACATCCAGGAAATCTAGAATGCAACAAAAAGACTAAATCCAAGAGTGAGAGGTGAGATGGTTGCAAAGCTGGAGGAGCCATCTCTTCAGCCTAGTGGCCCAGAATATCTGACTGACTTTTCTGTGTAGCAGGAACTATGAAGGGCTTGACTATCTTGTCCTAGCAGTTGACTTTCTTTGTGTCCTGCTTGAACACATACTGTCAGCAGTTGAGGGAAGGGCAGGGGTGTTTGTTTGTTTGTTTGTTTGTTTGTTTTGCCCTGTGGCTACCATTGCCAATTTGAAAAAAACCTCCAAATGGAGGTTCTTCAGTGTCCATCATCTTCCTTAAAGTAGTATGAAGGTGCTGCAGGAGCAGACATGTGTCACTGTCCAAAGTCTTTTACTGTTAAAACATCTTCAGAGAGCATATTCTGTAGATCTCTGAGGTTTTGAAGACTATCTACCTATCACATATCTGAATAGGTGAATGTTGCTTGTTTTTAGATATTTATTATCTGTTCAACTTTGGAAGCATATTTCTGTAATAAACTAGACTAGTATCTAAACCTTGAGTTTGATTATCTAACTATTAACTGGCATTTCTTAACTATCCTAAGCAGTTCATAATAGCTTTCAAAAAGACTAAAACTTAACATTGAATTTTTTTGTTGTTGTTGTTATTGTTTTTGTTTTTCGAGGCAGAGTTTCTCTGTATAGCCCTGGCTGTCCTGGAACTCACTCTGTAGACCAGGCTAGCCTTGAACTCAGAAATCTGCCTGCCTCTGCCTCCAGAGTGATGGGATTAAAGGTGTGCATCACCACCACAGGTCTAACATTGAATTTTTTAAATTACATGCTAAAATCCCTCACAAGGATTTGAAACATATATACAATATATTATAACAAAATATAACCTTGCTGGGCAGTGGTGGTGCATGCCTTTAATCCCAGCACTTGAGAGGCAGAGGCAGGTGGATTTCTGAGTTCGAGGCCAGCCTGGTCTACAGAGTGAGTTCCAGGACAGTCAGGGCTACATAGAGAAACCCTGTCTCGAAAAACCAATATATATATATTGGTTTTTAAGGATATATATATATATATATATATATATATATACTTAATTTTTTACCAATATACAAAAAAATCTATATCAATGTAAGCAAACATGACACCAATTCTGTACCCTTATACAAAGATCTATACCAAGGTAAGATGTTTGGCTAGTCGTGGCTCTATAGTTTAAGAGTTGACTCAGTAATCTACCATTTCTTCCTATATTCCCTTTTTTGTCTAAATAAAAAAGGAAAGATTTTAACTCTAACACAGTAAAACTATTTACAATAATGGAGCTATTTCTACCAAGCTTTCTACAATGTCCAGCTTGGTTGTATTTGGCACTCTTAAGATTAAGTCATTCTCCTATGAATTCAGAAATTTTAATGTCCTGAGCAGTTTGTATTCCAAAGTTGATCTTTGGGTGCTATTTTTCAGCTTGACAGCAATCCTGGTCAGGTAGAACACAGCAGCCAACCCAACAGTGTCCTGTGTTTGCACAGAACATAGCAGCAGACGAGGTACGGTGCAGTTTTGTTCAGGGATGGCGTTACCTCAGTTCAGGTGGATGCGTCATTGCAGGGCCCCATCGTCTTCTTGGAAACTTAAAAGGTTACTGTTAGGAATGGTAGAGAGCCTAAATATTTTAAATGCCATTTTCAGTATACCTCAGAAATATTTGAGGAGCACAATAACCTGAAAACACATTCAGGAAGGTAGATGAGGCTTATTTTTAGAATTATTTAATAGTCTGCATTACTACTAGTATCATGAAAGAAAGTTTATATACATACATAATAATCTGATACACTTCAAGATAATATTTATGCCTTCAGAAAAGTCTCAGAGGATCAAATAAAAACGAAAAGATTATGAGATTAGTTCCACCAGCAACAGGGGAAAGGCCAAGTTAGAAAAAGCCTAGGAACCTGATCTCTAACAGCTCTCCTTATCACGGCCACTTCTGGAATAAGCTATCCACTACCAGGGTGGTTCTTCCCATGACAATTAAGGTAATCAGGCTTCCTGATTGGGCAGGTTCCCTACTCAAGTGATTCTAATTTGTGGCAAGTTGACTTGAATGACAACCATAATAATTATAACTTATTTATAGTTTGTGTTTGTCGATTCTTTAATTTTATAACAGGACAGGGAGGTTGGACCCTGAGGCAAATGCCCATCTATTGCCTCTGATTTACAGGAAAATATCTTTTTGGTCTCTAAGATAAGACTCTAGAAAAACTCTTCAGGAAAACTTAGCTCTTGGTTAAGTTTTCTCCAACCTCAAGCTCTTCCCCAGGCTGGGAACGGTCCCCATGATCATAACATTTAGCACAGTATTTTAAAGTTGCCTGTTTTTTGTCTACATGTGAGGCTTTGTGGAGGTGAGAATCATACCATCCCCTGCCCCCTGCCCTGGCCATCAGACCAGTTCTCTCAGCCCGGGATGTTCTCCTCTATCCAGCTCATTCCAGTGCCAGGCCACTTCAGAAAGCTCTATAGAGCTTGCCTGAGCTGACTTCCTCCTGAATTCTTCCCAAACTCCTCAGACCAAATATGCTTGTTTAGTGCCTCCAATGCATCTTGCAAGAGTATAATTTTTAGACCTCTGTGCTCCTGAGACACTGGAATTCAGCTTAAACTGAGTTATGCCAGTGTGCCAACATTGCAGTGAGTGGCCATAGCCTTCGCTTGTTTCTGCCTTGCGTTTTGCTTGTTTCGCTGCCTGTGTGTCCTCGTTTTTGCCCGGTACCTGTACTCCACCCTTGAGGACCCTTGTGCAATAGGTCATAGCAGAACTTCTAGCATAATCTTTATCCTCAGAAATCCTGGGAACCCTGACTTCACCCTGTTTTCCATTTCCATTTCCATACTGAGAAGTCTCTAGGACACTCAGGATCTCAGGAACTGCCACAGTGGTTTTCTCATCTCAATTCCACACAGATACCTCCAAATAAGACCAGTATGTTTAATATTTTTAAAACAATATATGTGTGTTTTAAGGGTGTGCTTAAATGAACAGTAAATTATACATGTGGGTCTGACTGTAAGCACAGGGTTTTCACCAAAATACTCAACATCAGACTCAACCTAAATGTCCACCAAGAGTGGCCTGCTCGAACAGTATACATTTTAACCACACAGTGGAATTTTAAGCAGCCATTAAAATTGATGAGATATTTCTAAATTTGTTGACCCAGAAAGAAGACCATGGCAGAATGTTGAGTGGAAAAGCAGGTTAGCCAGCAGTCAGAATGTGATCTCATTTACATAACAGCATGTGTGGGTACTTAGTGTGTGGGTGTGAGTATGCACGTGATAGTGTGTGCAGATGTGAGAACCCTGTTAAGTATGGGCACATAGGAGTGCATGTAAGGGGGTGTGTGTGTATGAGAGAGAGGGGGAAGGGGGAAGAAAGGGAGAGAGATGGGGGAAAATATGCAGGTGTGCTTAGAAATACTGAGGATATCAGAATGTCGCAATGACATTATTGGTTCTGCATAGTGGGAGTTTCAAAGTCTTTTCATGTATATACAGGCTGTGAGCTGTGGCTTTATAATGTGCACATATAATTCTACACGGGAGGTAGTGTGCTCTTTCTCAGTTTTGAAACTTTCAAGGGAAGTCTGAAGCAGCCACAGTAAAACTTCACCCTCTCACCTTAGTGTTGGGAAAGAAAAAAGGGTCAGGAGCTGGCTAGCACAGCTGCTTTTTGTACATTTTTTTTTGCCTGAAGTCAACAGTCAGTCCTTAGGCTTAAAAGAATCTCCACCAGCATACCGCTCACCAAGTCCTCAGCTGAACAGAGCCCTCTTTCTCGTCCCCAGTTGGACAGACCCTGCCCTGATCCCCAACTGGACAGACACCCTACCCCATGCCACCCCAGCTGGGGCATTTCCCACTCCCTAGATGTCTCTTTGCCTGTACAGAGTAAAAAATTTTGAAAAGTATTTGGAGATTTCTAGAAGGATCTGTGGTCATTTGATCATTTGACCCATGAACTGCCCACCAGAACTCAGCAATTCTGATAAAGAAAAACATTCAATTGTGGCTGTGCTACAGTTCATAGGTTTCGTACTTTATCATCATGATGAAAAGCATGGCAGTATGCCAGCAGACATGATGCTGCAGAAAGGGGCTGAGAGCTCTACATCTTGACCCAAAGGCAACAGGAAGTGAACTGGTTTGAGCTTCTGAGACCTCAAAACCCACCCCCTAAGGACACACCCCCTTTAATAAAGCCCTGCCTACTCCAACAAGGCCACACCTCCTAATAGTGCCATTCTCTATGAACCAAGCAAACACTTGAGTCTATGGGAGCCGTTCCTATGTTCCTATGTTCCTATTCAAAACATCACAAGGTTGCCCATCTTACTTCCTCATACCTCAGTAGAACAGGAACCATAAAGAGGATAGTAAGTGGGGTCAAGCTCCCACCAATAGAGCAAGACACAGTCATCACTTGCATTAGAATATGAACTTCTCAAACACACAACCATGTGTGCTTCATGGTTTGGTTTGGGTCATGACTCACCCTTCTATAAAAAGTAATTGCCTTGCTAGATTAATTTCACTTTGCTAGTGTGCTTTTTTGTGTGACACTAAGAATATTCTTTCCCAACACCAATGATTCCATATTCTCTTGGACACTTCCCAGCTTCCTCTGCAGTGGGCCATGTGACTATTGCCAACCAATAGACTCTGAGTGTCTACTTGTGGGGCTTGTGGAGTTATTACACGTCCTTGTCCTTCTTTATACTCTTCTTAATGGGTTCAGGCAGCTCAGTGGCCTCAAATTTCACCAGTGACACAGAGCAGGTGGCTCAATCTGCATGACATTTGGGAAATAAGTGGGGGAGGGGATAAACCTTATTTATCAACTCTGCAGATTTCCTTGGGGATGGGGTGTAATAGAGTGACTCAGCAGCAGGAGTGCATCTGCACAAACACCAGGCAGAGGAAGTGACCCGGCTATGCAGATAGAATTTGGGTTAAAGGTTTCTTTTGTTTTGTTTTGCTTTGTGTACCTTGGAGACTTAGCATATTTGCTGCTGTCTATTTCTTCATATTCAGTGGCTGGGACTCCTAACTTTTAATTGAAACTCCTCAGCTTATTGTTCCCTATCTCCTCCTTGGAGCAGCTAATGACCAGTAAACAAATCCACAAGGGCCCAGCCTAACTTTGGTTTACACAACACTTTCTGAAATGCTGAAAAAGCCCCTGCTTCAGGAAGGATGCAGTTCCTGCGCTTGCCTTGCTGATCGGTGGCCTCCCACTGCTGCAACTGAGGCTTTCCCTTTGCTCTCAACTGTGCTGAGAACCGGACTACTTGGAACTGCTTAGTGAGAAGGACTGATTCAACCTATCCCCTCCAATCCCCAGACCGCGCTTCAAGTAAGGCATTAGAGATCTCTAGCAGCCTGCACCCAAAGTCCATTCATCCTCATCCGCAAACAGCCAGCTTAAGCGGCCTCTGTGGGAGCTTTAACCCAGAGACAAGGCTAATTAATTTCAGGTTTAATAAAATTTAATTAGGTTTACATTTCAAACCCTTCGTGCTTGTCCTTGAGGGGCTGATGCTGGTTTGGTGCTCAGTGTCTTTTTTCGAAGCAGTTCCAGAAGTGATCGGTGGGATCAAAGAGAGGAGCGAGGAAATGGGTAGGGAGTCAAGTCCCCACCCAGGACCTAAAAAAAAAAACTTTCAACCTCAATCACAGAGCAAGGCAGCCCTTTGCATCATCTACCACAGCAGTGAAAGGGGAGCAGAGGCTCTTGTAGCAAAAGGGCTGAGACACTCGGAAAAACACTCGGAAGGTCTGAATGAAGCTGAGTCTGGGGACAGTTCAATTCATACTGAGATCATGAAGAGTGCGCGGGCGTGAGCTGGATCTGAGCTCCATTCCCAGATCTGTTTCTTACCTCAGTTTCCTTTTCTGTGAAATGAGTAACATCATTCCCTCTGCATAATGGGAAGGGCTTAGAGATAACCTGTGCTGGATGTTGATGCTGCTTTTGAGCACAGTCCTGTCTTCTCTGCTTCCCTTCCTTTCCTTTTGTTCTCCAAGGTATTTCAAGCATCGAGCTCAAATCCATCCTGTGTTCTACTTCTGGGAAAACACAGACCAGCATCTTCACTATTTCCCCTGTTCCCCAAGAAACATTAAAAGGTGAATAGATAAGCAAAATGTGATCTGTCCGTTAGTGAGGTTACTTTTCAGTCATAAAGGAGGAGGAGGAGGCCAGAGAATCAGAAGAGGCCAGGGAGGAGGAGTCCAGAGAGGAGGAGGAAGAGAACAGGAAGGAGGAAGACAAGGAGGAGGAGGAAGAGGACCGAGAGGAGGAAGACAGGGAGGAAGAAGACAGGGAAGATGAGAGTAAGAAGGGGGACAACAGGGAGGAGGAGGAAGACAGAAAGGAGGTGGAGAGGGAAGAAGAGGAAGAGGACAGAGAGGAGGAGGAAGAGGATAGAGAGGAAGAAAAGTAAGAAGTGGCAGGAACATTGATACAGGCTTCTGTGTGAACATCCTTTGAAAGAGTTCAGACACAAAAGGTCACTTATAATACAATTTTATTATATGAAATATATCATAATGAAAGAAGTGAATGGTGGGTGACTAGGGCTGAAAGTCAGGACTAATGTTCAGAAATTGTGTTTATTGATCAATAACCTATAATTACTATAACAAAAATCTTTGAAATGAACATCTTATAAGGAGGAAAGGTTCTAGACTCACAGTTGTAAAGCTTCCTGGTCATATTGTTCTGGCAGGAGTGTATGGCACACAAGGTATGTTCACCACATGTAGGCTAGGCAGCAGAGAGAGAGGGGCTAGATGAGACTGGGCTCCAACATTCCTTCCCACCCTCCCAGCAGCCCGGATTCTAAGTCAGCTCCACTCCATAAAGTCTCTACAACAGCAGTTCTCAGGTGGTTCTCTGTGGGGTCACTACCCCTTTGAGGGTTGATTGACCCTCTCACAGGGATTGCATATCAGACATGCTGCATACCAGATATTTGCTTTACAATTCTTAATGGTAGCAAAATTACAGTTATGAAGTAGCAACACAATAAATTTATGTTTGGGGCTCACCACACAGGAAGAACTGTATTAAAGAGTCACAGCATCCAGAAGATTAAGAGTCTGTCGTGTAGAACCTCCAAACAACACCACATACTGACAACCAAGCCTTCACACAGGTATCTGGGAACACTCCAGATCCAACTTACAGCACTGCTTAATGGGTAGAGAGTTTTGTTTTGAACTGATGTCTTGTTTTGAAAATTGAAGCCACTGTTGCATAGCTAAATGCTACTGGACACAGTATGGGTTCAATGGCTGTGTTATGTTACTTATGTCTCTATTTTTTCGTTGAGTATCTTCAATTCAACAATTCTACTTTTAAATCATTCTTTAAAACAAAAAGAAGGACCTAAAGGACCCACTAATACCACTCCTGGGCATATACTCAGAAGAGTTTCCAACCGGTAAGAAGGACACATGCTCCACTATGTTCATAGCAGCCTTATTTATAATAGCCAGAAGCTGGAAAGAACCCAGATGTCCCTCAACAGAGGAATGGATACAGACAATGTAGTACATTTACACAATGGAGTACTACTCAGCTATTAAAAAGAATGAATTTATGAAATTCTTGGGCAAATGGATGTATCTGGAGGCTATCATCCTGAGTGAGGTAACCCAATCACAAAAGAACATATATGGTATTCATTCACTGATAAGTGGATATTAGCCCAGAAGCTCAGAATACCCAAGATACAATTCACAAACCACATGAAACTCAAGAAGAAGGAAGACCATAGTGTGGATACTTCAATCCTTCTTAGAAGGGGGAACAAAATATACCCATGGATGGAGTTACAGAGACAAAGTGTGGAGCAGAGACTGAAGGAATGACCATCCAGACACTGCCCCACCTGGGGATCCACCCCATATACAATCACCAAACTCAGACACTATTGTGGATGCCAAGTGCTTGCTGACAGAAGCCTATTATAGCTGTCTCCTGAGAGGCTCCACCAGTACTTGAAAAGTACAGAGATGGATCCTCGCAGCCTACCATTGGACTGAGCACAGGGTCCCCAGTCAAGGAGCTAGAGAAAGGACCCAAGTAGCTGAACAAGTTTGCAGCCTCATAGAAGTAACATATGAACTAACCATAACCCCCAGAGCTCCCAGGGACTAAATCACCAACTAAAAAGCACACATGGTGGGATTCATGGCTCCAGCTACATATGTAGCAGAGGATGGCTTTGTCAATGGGAGGAGAGGCCCTTGGTAGTGTGAAGGCTCTATGCCCCAGTATAGGGGAATTCCAGGGCCAGGAAGCAAGAATGGGTGGGTTGATGAGCAGGGGGAGGGGGAAGGGATAGGGGGCTTTCAAAGGGGAAACCAGGAAAGGGGATGACATTTGAAATTTAAATAAAGAAAATGTCTACTAAAAAAAGAAAAGAATAAAAGACACTCAGTACTGACCTCTGGCCTTCACATAAACATGTGTGTGGGTACTCAGTCACATAGGTGCACATGTACACAGAGAGGGAGTTAGAGAGGGAGGGAGGTACAGAGAAAATCATAAACAATGGTTAAAATTTAAACTAGATCTCTATTATCATTTGTAACAACCTTAAAAACATACTGTTTGAGTAAAACAACTTGCAGAAACACACACACACATGAGATAACACCGTTTAAGTTATCAACACGTTAAGTTATCTATGGTTGACAAATTAATTGGAAATTTGAAAAGGCAAACCATCATCACTGAAGCCAGCCTCCTAGAAGTAACACTTCTGATGCAGCAATGGAGGACAGAGGAGAGCTCTGATTTGAGCTCTTCTGAAAACAGAGCAGAAATCAAGGAGTCAGGTAGCTCATTTATTGGGCGGATGGGAAATTTGTAGAATTGAGTCTGAAATCACTGCATCTCTGGCCTTTTGGAGTCACATGGGCAGGATCAGCATCTCCCTTGCCATTGGAGGGCTCTTCAAACAAAGCTGCTAACTGAAGAGGTGAGCAGTTGCCATGGCAATTGTCCCGCAGAGAAGAGAGTGACCAGTGGGATATGGCATGAATCCTAGTCTTGTTGCTTACTGGGGAGAAACTTTGTCATCCTTGCTTTATTTTTTTATTTGTAAGTAAATATGATAAAAATATTTGTATCTGGTAATCTATGAGCAGTTATATAATTGTGTGTTCTTGTCTGCAGTTCAACCTTTATTAGCTATATTTATAATGTGTATAATTAGCAACACTATTTCCACATTTCTCTACTCTAGAGAGACCTAAGCAGTCTTTCTTCCCCTCTCTCAGGCCTTTAGAATGTCTAATCATTCTGTATCTATGGATGTCGTATACACAGGCACACACGGATGTCTTATACACAGGTAACACATGGATGTCTTATACACAGGCACACATGGATGTCTTATACACAGGTAACACATGGATGTCTTATACACAGGCACACATGGATGTCTTATACACAGGTAACACATGGATATCTTATACACAGGTAACACATGGATGTCGTATACATAGGCACACATGGATGTCTTATACACAGGTAACACATGGATGTCTTATACACAGGTAACAACACATGGATGTCTTATACACAGGTAACACACATGGATGTCTCATGCACAGGTAACACATGGATGTCTTATACACAGGTAACACATGGATGTCTTACATACAGGTAACACATGGATGTCTTATACACAGGTAACACATGGATGTCTCATACACAAGTAACACATGGATGTCTTATACACAGTTAACACACATGGATGTCTCATACACAGGTAACACATGGATGTCTTATACACAGGTAACAAATGCCTGTCTTATACACAGGTAACACATGGATGTCTTATACACAGGTAACAAATGCCTGTCTTATACACAGGTAACACATGGATGTCTTATACACAGGTAACAAATGCCTGTCTTATACACAGGTAACACATGGATGTCTTACATACAGGTAACACATGGGTGTCTTATACACAGGTAACACACATGTATGTCTCATATACAGGTAACACATGGATGTCTCATACACAGGTAACACATGGATGTCTCATACACAGGTAACACATGGATGCTTTATATACAGGTAACACATGGATGCTTTATATACAGGTAACACAGGTAACACATGGATGCCTTATATACAGGTAACACATGGATGCCTTATACACAGGTAACACATGGATGTCTCATACACAGGTAACACAGGTAACACATGGATGTCTCATTCATACACAGGTAACACATGGATGTCTCATACACAGGTAACACATGGATGCTTTATATACAGGTAACAAGTGTCCTTTGGTTGATTCATTTCCCTTTGTGCACTGCTCTCCAGTTCACCCATGTTGCCCGTCACCATATTTATGACTTAACAATGCCCGCTATATGCACAATCCAGGTTTTATTCATCCATGTACCTGTTGATGAACACTCAGGTTCATCCCATATTCTGATGACTGTCTTATTCAGGGTTCCATTTCTGTGAAAAGACATCCTAACCAAGGCAACTCATATAAAGGAAAACATTTAATCAGAGCTGGCTTACAGTTCAGAGCTTTATTCCATTACCATCATAGTGGGAAGCATGGCTGCACACAGGCAGACATGGTGCTAAGGAGGAGGTGAGAGTTCTGCATCTGGATCAGCAGGCAGCAGGAAGAGAGAGACACTGGTCCTGGCTTGAGCTTCTGAAACCACAAAGCCCAGCCCAGTGACAACAAAGCCATATCTCCTAATAGTGTCACCACTCCCTATGGCCATATGGGGGCTATTTTATTTCAAACCAGCACAACCACTTTAAATAATGCTGCAATAAGCATTGGCATATAAGTTCCTCTTTGCACCCGTGTTTCCAACTCCTTGGCATTACCCTAAGTCTGCAACTGCCAGGTTGTGTGCACCTCCAGGTTTCATTTTGTATGAACTGCTGCTCTGCTTGCCACAGCATCTGCCCCATTTTGCATTCTTACCAACAACATATGAGGGCTCTCATTTCTCCCCACGTTATCAACACATATTCCACCTTGCTTTATTAGTTATAATCATTTTAGTAGACATGGAGTGGTACCGGGGTGGTTTATATCTCATTGTGACTTTTTCTATTGCCCTAACAAAATATTTTGAATATCAGTTCATTTGCGTATTTCCCATTTGTGAATTTCCCTTCTGTGAATAAATGCCTTTTCAAGCTTACTCTGTTTTAAAATTTTTCAAAATTAAAATGTAAGGCCTTGTCTCCTGTAATGGACTCCGTGTCTTGAATGTAATGCTGTCCTTGGCCAGAGATATTACTCTCTTGACTTTTCTGACAGTCAGGTTTTGTTCAACCTCATCTCTCAGCAATTCTAGTTTCAACTACATCATTCATTCCCTCAGTCAGCAAGTTAGCGGAGAGCTTTGACAAATCTTCTGGCAACATCGAGAGTGACAAGTAAATCCAGTGTTGGGCAAAGGTCCCAAACATCGCACTTCAAGAAGCAGGGGCAAAGGGATGTCAAGATGTCATCATTGTCAGCTTGTCCCTCATCCTGGGCTAAGGAAACTGGGAGGTTTCTTCTGTTTTTAAATGGGAAATTAGCTTTCCCAAGCCCTAATCGCAGAAGAGGGAACAGAGAGGGGAGGAGATGTTTTAAATGGGAAAGGTACTGCCTCAAAATAATCCTTAAAAGGCATCAACGTTAATTCATATCAAAATGCAAGTCTTGTGAAATTCATCGGTGTCTGTGCTGTCTAAGGCTGTTCTTCTCCACTAGTGTCTAAACCAAGCCAGCTCCCCTCTGCTGCCTCTGTTGTATGTCCTCCATTCTGTGTCCTAAACACCTTACCCTCTAGTTGTAAGTCATTTCTATGCCTCCCCCTGCTTCATCAAGGTCCCAGACACATTCCATATTCTATTTGATGGTTGATACTTTCAGCTTGGGTTCAGGGATTGGAGTGTGGGCTGCAGATTCAGCAACTCGGCGACAGAATCTGAGCTTTGTCCTTAATACCATGGCTCTTGCTGCTGCTACTGCTGCTATTAACTTCTCTCCAATATCTTCAATGGTTTTTATTGTTTTGTTGTCGTTGTTTTGGTTTTGGTTTGTTTATTTTTGTTTTTGAGACAGGGTTTCTCCATGTAGCCTTAGCTATATTGAAACTCAGACTAGCTTAGAATTCAGAGATCTGCCTGTTTCTGCCTCCTGAGTGCTTGGACTAAAGGCATGTGCCACCACTGTCCAGCCTCTTTCTGTCTTTAATGTTTTTAAGAACTATTGCTCTAAATTGCAACATGAACGTTATATCTCACTCTATAAAAACAACTGCATGCTAGTGATTTGTAACCAAATACCTGACCTTAGCAACTTAAGGGAGAATGGCTTATTCTGGCTCACAACAGAAGGTATAGTCTGTCAATCATGGTGCATAAATCATAGTGGCAGAAGTATGAAGAAGCATCTACAGTCAGAAAGCAGTAAGAGATGAATGCTAGTGCTCAGGTCTGGGATAGTTAGTGTTGACTGACAAAATGACAGGCTCTGGAATCTTCATGAGGTAAGCCTGTGGGCCCACCTGTGAGGCAGTTTCCAGATTATGTTACCCTCTGGGCATGTCTGGGAAAGAGAGCTTTTCTTGAGGACATTAACTGAGTAGAATGGTGTACCCTTAATGTAGGCACCACCATTGCATTGGCTTGGGTATTCCTGGACTGTGAATGAAGAAGAAAGCAAGCTGAGCACAAGATGCTGTTATTGTCCACTTCTTCACTATGGAGGGAAGAGGAGCAGCTGCCTCAAGCTGCTGCTCTGATACCTACAACCAGCTACTGTAAGCCAGAATAAACCTGCCATTCTCTCAAGGTGTTACTGTCAGGATATTTTATCACAGCAACAGAAAAAGTAACAAAAATAGCACCTTCCTCCCCGTTATTCAGTCATGCTGCTAGGGAGAGTCTTTTCACCTCAGTTAACACAAGCTAGAAAATATCTCACAGGCATGCCCAACAATTCTACATCTAGTCAGATTTGCAATCAAAATAAACCAGACGTTTGGTCTGGGAAGCCCAGAACTATAGTGGGATTTTGAGCTGATTAATTCAACCATTCAACGATGTAATATAAATTCCCCCCTTCTCTTTCACATACACACATACACAGAGAGAGAGAGAGAGAGAGATCCAAAACTTAATTAATTAGTATTCTATTTTTTCATGGATGTTAAGATGTCAACATTCCTGACTTAGGGCAGAGCCAGCACTACCTCAGTCAACAGCGCAGTAAATAACTCTGTGGATACAGCTCTCAAGTTTCTCAGAGATGCAAAGGCCTAGTCACACAAGGTTGAAAGACAAAAAAACAACCACAACAACAACAACAAAATAACACAGTTGGTACCACCGGACAGTAAGATTTACTAAACTGAAAGTAGAATTATGGTTACCAGGAGGAAAGAAGAAGGGAGAGAGACAAGAAGGGTCGGTCAGTAGGCACTAAATTACAGTTAGATAGCAGAAGTAGGTTCTACTTGGTTTTTGCACAACAGAGTGACTGTACACGTTAGACATCTCACTGACTTAGGATCCATCTGTCTCTGCCCCCAAAGTGCTAGCATTAAAGATCCACACTGAAGTATCTGACTTCCCATGCAGGTGCTGTGGTTCCAGATGCAGATACTCACCCTTGTGCGGCAAGCACTTTGCCCACTGAACCATCTCCACTGACCATTTCACACTATATTTTTTTTAGATTTATTTATTTATTATATGTAAGTACATTGTAGCTGTCTTCAGACACCCCAGAAGAGGGCATCAGATCTCATACGGATGGTTGTGAGCCATTATATGGTTGCTGGGATTTGAACTCACGACCTTCAGAAGAGCAGTCGGTGCTCTTAACCAATGAGCCATCTCTCCAGTCCACACTTCACACTATTTTTAAATTAAACCAATTTGAATTGAACTTCTATCACTCTCCACCAAAGGAACTCTAACAGGGGTAAATGAATAAGAGCTCACATCACAGAAGGTAAGAGTGGCAGGTTGCAAGCTAGGAACCCATGAAAGTTTGAAATTGTTGGAGTTTAGGATGGGAGTAAAGAACCCTAGGGAAGTAACAGGGAACCCACACCCTGGGGCCTTCTGTGGCTGGCATGGTTGAGACAGAGGCCCTAAGTCCTCCTTTCTGAAGTGACTATGATCCAGCATGATTAACGAGGCTCTGCCTGCTGAGGACAGTATCCTCACACCTCAGAATTCCTACCCAGGAACACAGTGTCCCAGCCTGGCAGTTGATGCTGCTGCCTTCCTTGTTTGCTTTTGCTTTTTGTCCTGGCTAGTATTGATTTTTAAAGAAACTCCTTGTCACAAAGACTTTCCTGGATCCCCAGAAAGTAAGGCATGAACTTGAAAGAAACTGGATGAAGTCAGAATCCCCTGGGCATCTCTAGAACATGTCTTCCAGCTGCACACACACACACATACACACAAACACACACACTCACATACACACAAACACACACACTCACACATACACACACACACACACACACACACACTCACACACGCACTCACACACGCACATACACACACACACACACACACACACACATTGTGCACAAATTGGACAAGAGTGACTCAAGGAAAAAGCAGCAGGTACTCACTCCCAGGCCCATCCCTCTCTGCCGTGAAGGCGGGACTCAAGCAAGACTCCTAGCTACACTAGAGGGTGGTTATTTATAAGGGGAATGTGGGAACAAGATATATCTCTCATCTACTGAAACTATGAAGACCTGGGATCTAACCTCCCACAGGATCCTCAATCCCACAAGTATCAGGTAAGAATCAGCCTGAAGGAAGGATACAATCAGTCAAGGGAACAGAGAAAATGGGAGAAACCAAGTTGTGGTCTGAGCATAGCCTCTCAGACACTGAAGAGATCCTTCATCCTAGCCTCAGGACAAACTCTCCCCACAGTCAGACCCCAGGGTCCATATGAACCATGGTTTGATGAGCCACGTGTAATATAGTGTGATAAAGCCCAAATGCAAATATAACAGAAAAGACAGAATAAATCCTTCTCAGCTCCTCCCTCCCCTGGTGGTCCTGAACATTAGTCCTTGGCAATGCAATGATATTTACACATTTGGGATAAAATTACAGCATCTCGTTAGCACAGATTGTAAGGCAACTGTGGATGACAGCAGTGATTGAGCCCAGTTTCCAACACAGACATCAGAGTGCCATCTTGTGGCTGGCTATACGTAAGGATAAGGAGGGAGCGCTCCAAGGACCCCACCTGTGCAAGAAGTAAATACTCCTGTCTACAGTTGAGCTGGGCCTTGAAAATTCTCACTGCACTTGTCTAGCCCAGGGTCCCAGCAGCTCACACTGCTTGAGCACAGCGACCTGAAGCCAGGGAGAGCTCAGAAAACCCCTTTCCATGAGCTTAGCAAAGCTGGAGACATGGTCTGTCGATTTTAACCCAGATTCATTTCAACATATTTTTTTTTTTGTTCTTTGAAAACTTAATACTTAATATTATCTACTTCCTAATGACCACCATTGAAATTCCCCTTGTACCTCACAGTGTGTCCCTTCTCAGTGTTGTTATTGTTGCTGTTGTTGCTGGCACCCTGCGAACAAACAGTAATGGCCATATGCACATGGGTGTGGGACCATTTACTGAGACAAAGTCTTTTTATTCCAAAACTGAAATTTATTAGTCAGGCTCTACCCATGCCTAGACTCTGCCCTCTAGCATCATGACCATCCTATGGTAACAGAAAGTATGTGGTGAGCAAAAACATCTGAGAGGTAGATTTGGATAATTATCTTTCCCATCCTGCACATGTCACCTTAGGGCACTTTGTACTTCCCTCCTGTGTTTCAGGAGTTAGCCTTGCGGGGGGGGGGGGGGGGAATCTCTCAAGACCAAAAACCTTTCCCCTTTGAAATAGGGACCTACATCTGCTCCAGGGTTAAGCCTCTTCTTCCACTGTCTCAACTAGAATAAGCAGCAGAGGTTGTGGCTAAGAAAACAGGAAAGAAAGAGGTGTTCACCTCATTGAGTTGTTAAATAGTTCTCCATAAGTGAGGTTCTTAGAAGCAGTCCTACAAGAGCTTTGCATGAGCACTGCTACCACTTTGATTCTACTATTGTTCCACAAATCTTAGCGCTGACACCAGGGCTCCCAAGCCTTTCAGAGCCTGAATATACAACAAGCTATGCCTAATGCTTGAGAACCTCAGCAGCTGCCACTAGGAATGGGCTGATGGGGTTGGCCACAGTGGTGTGTGTGTCTCTTTAATCCCAACGCTTGGGAGGCAGAAGCATGGGGATCCCTGTGAATTTGAGCCCAGTCTGCTCTGCACTTTGAGTTCCAAGACTGATAGGACTGTGTAGAGAGACCCTCTCTTTCCTTTACCATCCCTCTCTTTCTAAGAGTGTGTCACATGTAGCAGTTTCTTCCAAATAAAGCCTCATCTTGGTGAGGAGCTCTTAAGATACAAGAGGTGCTAAAGGGAAGGAAAACATTCCATTCTGCTGGGAGTAACCAACTGAGAAAATGTGTGTGTGTGTGTGTGTGTGTGTGTGTGTGTGTGTGTGTGTGTGTATACAAAAGGACTGCACAGATACATTCTCAGACAAAGTGAGGAAGGTAAGGTGCCTAGAAGACGCTCAGACCACCTGAGCTGGCTGAAAGAGCTTTCATGAACTGTTGCCAACAGTGGGCTTTGGTAATGTAGCTGTTTTTGAGTCATTTCTGCTCCTGTAAATAAACCCTCACCCAAATTCCTATAAATATCCTCAATAAAACTCATTGGTTCACAAAGCTGGGCTTTGGTGCAAGCCTTCCTTTGATCTGCTATCAATTCCTTATCTCGGTGGGAAAATGTTTACTTTTGTCAAAACTTATTTGAACAAAATTTTATTATTCTTGCTGTTGTTGTTGTTATAGTATAACACAACAACATGAAAATTTAATTTACAACAGAAATCAGTGCCACAGTTATCTCTTAGAGAAGAGCCTCTAGGGTATGAGAGATTTTTCTAGATGTTGAACATGCTCAGTGTCTTTATAGGAATTTGGAAGACAAGGCCGTAAACATTTACTACATTCATTAGAACACTTACATGTGTGTTTTACTCTGCAACCACAGCCACTACAATTCATAAAAGTCAAAATCTGAGCTTGGAAAAAGACTAAGAGCAAAAGGAAGCTCTTTCCTGGGCAAACACAGTAGGCATTTTATAAAATGTGTTCTTGGGAAGTCACATCCTTGAGAATACAGATAACAACCCCCATATTGGGGGCTGGGGAGATGGTTCAGTGGGCCAAGTGCCTGCTAAGCAAACATGGGCACCTAATGCTGTATCCCTAGCATTCAACATAAAAAGTCAGATATGGCAGCTCAAGAGGCAATATTAGAACTAGGAGATGAGGACAGGAGGAGTTCCAGGGCTAGCTAGCCAGCCAGTCTAGCCAATGAATGAACTCCATCTTCAGCGAAAGATCCTGTCTCAAAAAAAAGAAAAGAAGAAAAGAGAAGAGAAAGAGAGAGAAAGAGAAAGGGAAATAGAAAGAAGAGAAAGAAGAGAAGAGAAAGAAGAGAAGAGAAGAGAAGAGAAGAGAAGAGAAGAGAAGAGAAGAGAAGAGAAGAGAAGAGAAGAGAAGAGGGGAGGGGAGGGGAGGGGAGGGGAGGGGAGGGGAGGGGAGGGGAGGGGAGGGGAGGGGAGGGGAGGGGAGGGGAGGGGAGGGGAGGGGAGGGGAGGGGGAAGGGGAAGGGGAAGGGGAAGGGGAAGGGGAAGGGGAAGGGGAAGGGGAAGGGGAAGGGGAAGGGGAAGGGGAAGGGGAAGGGGAAGGGGAAGGGGAAGGGGAAGGGGAAGGGGAAGGAAAAGAGAAAGGGGAAAGGGAAAGGGGAAAGGGAAAGGAAAAGGAAAGGAAAGGAAAGGAAAGAAGAAAATAAAAGAAAAAACTGGAAAAGATAAGAGAAAGGTACCTAGCATGTACCTCTTCCCCACACAGGCACAGGTCTGCATACCCACAATCTCACACTGCACGCACACACACACACACACACACACACACACACACTACACACCGCACATACACATTCACATACAGAATAGAAGAAAAGAAAAAGAAAAAAACATCTCCCTTATTAGCAGTCTGAATTCTGAGAAGCACAGACAAAGCACTCTCTGGGGAGAGACCAGGACGCCTGAGAACAGCCGTGGCCAACACGTAAGGCCAGCAGAGTGTGGGGTGCAGAGAGCAAGCTCCAAGCCAACTCAGGGAAACTAGTGTGCTCCCCTCAGACAGATTCTCTTCGTTATCCCTCTGTGCTTTCTCTTGTGATTATTGTAAATATTTGACTGAGCTAACTCCACAGCAGGTTTTGTCAAGCCCTCGCCCTATCAGGTTCATTCAGTCATCCTTGCCTAACCCTAACGCCATCTGCATTAAGTCGTGAGTTCAACAGAAGCTGACAATCACCAAGGGCCTGCTAGGATCCATGGTGCTGAGTACTCAATGTGCAGGAATCCATTCCATCTTGCTCCACACCCAGAGTAGTTGTCAGCACGGAGCTCCTAATTTACAGATGACAGGCACTGGGGTGTGGAGTTTAAAACTTACCCAAAGTTACTGAGCAGGAAATGAGACGCAGGGTGAAAGCCAGGCCTGGGACCCAGGGGTGACTAACCACAGAACCCCCCACATGGCTGCAGCCCAAGCACTAGGAAATCAGGGAGACCCTGGAACAGGAAGCTCTGGGTAAAGCAGTTGTGTCCAGTGAGGAAGGAGAAAGCTTTCCTGTCACAAAAGCTGTGCAGCTGATAAAACCTCTCCACGGTGCTGAGCAGATGCTAGGAAGAAAAGGAGGACCTGAGTGTTGGTCATCAGCATCCATATGAAAAGCTGGCAGTGGTGGCGCACCAGTGACTCCAGCACTGAAACATAAAGGTGGAGAAGAATGGAGGAAGACATGTCAGCACAGACACAGCCACTCACTCATCAATAGGGTAGGCTTTGATGACCTTCACCTCTTATTAATTTGACATCATTTCTGTTTTCATAGCTTAAAGGAAATCTTAAGCTTTGGTATCTGTTTTTGACTTTTGGTGAGTCTCTCTCTCTCTCTCTCTCTCTCTCTCTCTCTCTCTCTCTCTCTCTCTGTGTGTGTGTGTGTGTGTGTGTATCTGTCTCTCTGTGTGTGTCTGTGTGTGTGTTCTGTTGTGTGTGTGCACACATGCCCCATGCAGGCACACATCTGTGGGGTACATATACACAAGTCAGATGTCACCCTTGGGTGCTGTTCCTCAGGAACAGCAATGTCTTTCCGTGGCCTAGTGCTCACCAAGTAGGCAGGCCAGTGAGCCCGAGAGATCTGCCCTTTTGCCTCTTCTGCTGAGATCACAAGCACACACCACCATACCCAGCTTCTTCACATGAGCTGTGGGACCAAACACTGGTCCTCATGCTTGCACAATACATGTTTTACTAACCAAGCTACCTTGACCCGATTGTTGTATACATTCCTTCTGGCTAACTTTAGAACAATAAATTCCTATATAAAGCATATATGTTACAGTAGTCAGAGAAAACCCTACTATGTGTTAGATTGCTGAAAGCTTTGTTGTCACATTTTGCAGCACTCTACTCCGAAATACAGAAAGCTGTCATCTAAAAGCTGCCATCCACTTCAAATGTGGAGCAGGACAGAGAGATGACTCAAGTTACCGTGCTTTGTGCTCTTGCAGAGGACCCACCACCCATGCCAGTCATCTTACAACTGCCTTACCTCCAGCTCCAGGGACCCTGAAGCCCTCTTCTAGTCTCCATGGGCACCTGCAGCCATGAACACAATACACACACACACACACACACACAACACATACATACATACATATATGTTTTTAAATTCTAAAACATCAAATGGAATTTGTATGCAACATGTATTGTCTAAGTCTAGAAACTCAGGTGTAATGTCTGTGCATACACAAATTAGCATCAGGAGGAGCAGCCTTGGGGAAATTTGGGAAAGAGCGAAGTTCGCAGACCTGCTCAGGAGACCACCTTCACTCCTGCAATTTCATCTGGCTTGATGATTATCTTGTAATGTAAGAACTGACCATCCATCAATGTTTCCCAAGCAACGATCTTAGAATAAATGTATCAGGACAGGGATTCTCAGCAACAAAGCTCCAGGAGGCTGCTGGGACATTAACATTGACCGATGGCTGAGACACTGCTCTCTTGGGCTAGAGGGGAACACAGGATGGATGACAGCAGGATGCAAAAGACAATATTACAGGAAGAGCAGGCTGATGAGACCACACAATAACACCGAATAAATGCCACAGAACAACAGCATCAGAGACCAGTAAAGGAAGCAGGGCTGAGCAAGCACTAGTGTGCACACCAGAGCACACATGTGAAAGCCTGAAAACATTTTTGGGGACTCTGATCTCCCTTCCACTATGTAGGTCCCTGAGATGGAACTCAACTTATCTGGCTTGGGAGCAAATCCCTCCACCCACTGGGGCACCTCACTGTCTGATGCTATCTAACATAAGTGACTTGCACATCCTAAATTCTGGTGCCCGTGTTGGGGATGAGAGCGGCGGCATCGGGACACAGGCACATTGGCAGCTTGACCTTGTCTCGTTGCCTGATCAAGGTTTCTGGCTTTTCTTGCCTTTGCCTAAGCAGAAGTGTCAGACTCTGTCAGGAGCCATAGCAGGAGAAAAGGGAAGGAAACATGCCAGGCACTGAGGACAGAGAAGCTGACTGCACACATGAGCAAGGAAGCACCTTCCCGCCCCTCTTGGCAGCCAGGTAAAGCACTCCTCCATCTCTGTCCATCTCTGTTCCAGGGGAACAGCTGAGTGACAGCCAATAAGGAGCCAATATTTTCCTCAGAATCTTTTCAAAGGGTTCTAAAGCATTGGAACAAATTCCAATTTTACAGTGGATTGACCAGTCCTATTGATTTTCCTCTGTTCATTTCTATCAAGATTTTCCTTATTGTATGTGTTGTTCTGCCTGCATGTATGTATGTGCACCAGATCCCCATGTAACTGTAGTTACAGATAGTTGTGGACTGCCATTTTGGTTGCCAGGAACCAAAACCTCAGGAACTCTTGAATAGAAGTAAGTGACCTTGACTGGTGAGCCAATCGTCTCGCCAAACTACCACCCACTTCCTTTTATACTTTCACTATTTTTCATGATAGAAGCCAAATATTTGACTTCCAAGACTTTTGCAGCTAGGGGTAGACATGGAGCATAGTACAAAAAGTAGAAGAAGGTTGAGTGGCTATTCTGAGAACTGTCTTATTTCAATGGTTGAAAGGCATATAAATAGGTAGCTTTAAGACAGATAATATTATAGGGATAGAGCCTCCTTGTGATCATAGCAGCAAGAGAAGAACAAACATACAAACTCAGACTTGACTGAAGCACCAAGTCACACTCTCCAGAGACAATGTGAGTCCCATTCTCTCTCTCCTTCCTGTTCAAGGTTTCAACAAGTAGAAAATAAATATGAATTCTAATAGGTGGATTTTCTTATCATTTTTTTAAAAAACAACATATTATATTGTAACCCCTAAGTTTGCCTGATCCCCCCGTTGAGATTTAAATGAGCTTTTTTGAGATATAGTCAGACCACCAGTTCTCTGAACTGAAAAGGTTCAAAAAGTTTATAAACTATTTCATAAAGATATCTTCAGAGGAAGTTGGGTGAGGGTGTTTGTGTCCACAAAAATACTACATTCCATGCTATATGTCCACCCTGTACTTCCCTGATTTTTCACTTAAATGAGCCCTAAATTGAGGTTTATTTAAACTTAAATTGGTTATATTCACTTTTTTCCCTTTTTCATCATTCCACCTTCAGGCACTGGTGTACCAAGATTATTCACCTCTGAAATCGTTCTGCTTTTCCCTTGTGTTGGCATAGCTCTTGGGTCATAGCAATCTTTAAGTGTATGGTGGGTTTAATAGGTCCTTACACTCTGCCTTCACCATATTAGGTGTGCCTTCAGCACTATCTGGCCCACTGGGGCAGGTGGAATACCTTTTCCCATCCCAGAAATTGGTCAATAAAACTGAGCCTCAGTAACAATTTGAAGGCTCCAAAAAGAAGCCATGATGAGCATGAGGTAGTTTTTGCTCACTCTGTTATACATCTGCAATCACAAAGATAAAATCATGACCCAGGATTGAGTCCAGGTACCCAATTGTCCAACACCATAAAGCACACAAAATAAACCTAAACCTAAACCTTTCTTAACAACCCAAGTTTTGATTATGACTCTGTTCCAGCCGTCCTGTCATGCACTGCAAAGCAATAAAGACAATTCACAAATCACCACTGTGTGCCCAAGCCACGAGACAGAAGGCGCAATTCCCTAGATGTCCCCTGCCCAGAAACCATCAGCATCTGGAAACCTGATTCTGCAATTATCATTTCATCTCTCAGCCAAACTGATGTCCAGGCTGGGAAGGTAAACTCAGTGCTGTAGTGCTTGCCTAGCGCAGTGAGGCTCTGGGTATAGCCCACAGCAACACACACACACACACACACACACAAACACACACTACAGACAAGTGTGGTATTCGTTCATGCATTAATTCAACAGACATGCATTGACCACATTTTATATATTAGGCAGAGGGGACAGAGCAAAGCAGGTTAGTCCCCACCTTCATGGAGCTGATAGTCTAGTCTGTGTGCTTAGAAGTGAGGAAGAAGCACTAACTATATGAACAAATACGATAAATGTTAAAATATATATTATATATATGGTCTACAGAAAAACCAAGTACAAAAAAGCATTAGAGGATAAGGAAGCACCCCCGGGCTTGGTCGTGGACCCTTCCCTTCCAACAAGCAGATATTAGAGCAAAGAACAAGTGGACATCACAGGAGAGAGCTATGAGTGTCCAGGAGGAAAGTGTTAAAGTAGACTAGTCAGTGCAAAGGCTTAAGGAACATCAAGGTCTTTGGAGCCAGAGTTAAAGAAATAAGGGGAAAGTAGTGGAAGGGGAGGCTGGAGCTGAATAGGGGGCCCTCAATACAGGCCTGCTAGGAACTAGCAAGAACCTAGACACACACACACACACACACACACACACACACACACACACACACACTGCAGCTGTCTGTGTGGTGCAGACCTAGTCCACGTCTGCACTATGTAAGATACTCTCTGTATACTTTCCATCACACAAATTGTGGGCTGAGATGACTGTCCTATAAAGCACTCCCCCAGTAAGCTTAATCCTTAAAACCCAAGGTGAGTCAGCTGTGGTTGTCATCTGTCATCCCAGCAAGGATGAGGTGAGAAGCAGAGGAAGGCAGAGCTCTGAAGACCAGTGTGAAGAAGTTCCAGGAAGTTCCAGGCCAATGAGAGACCCGTCTCAGATAAAATGCCAGACTGACACTGGGGGTGTCCTCTGGCCTTAGCACATGCCCCACGCATGCACATGCTTTCACACAAACAAGCAGGCACATATGATTCAAAAATGAATGGGTAAACAGACACAAGCTGCTTACTGAGTGTCAAGTATAATCAGAGTTTCTAGAAACCAAGACCCATTTTACATTCTAAATCGACAGCCGTGTGGGAGGGGGTATGTGTTTAAATCTCTGGCCTTTTCTTTTTTAGTTCAAGATGAAATAAATTCCTGATTGCATGTGAAGCACATGGAGACTGTGTAAACAGCACATTAAACTCAATCACTCTCATGGGGGCCTGTTTTCTATTCTACCTGGGAGGTTGAGAAATGCAACTTTTAATTTCTAAAATGGTATCTCACACAAGCATCGCAATTATCATGCTATTCAACTCCAGAGGTAATTTAAACCATGGGTCAGTTCTCCAGCAAACAATCTATTTGTAATATGCAATTTGGGCTTGGATTGCAAGGATAAATATTATCCTCCAAACAAATTCAAGTTAAAAGTAATTCACAAATAATGGTGTGAAAAGAACATAAATAGTGTGCAGACAATATAATTGAAAAAAAAGAAAAATTTTTGAAGAAATGAGGATCAATAATAGTTCTAAACGATGGTGAACTGGATGGAGAGGAGGCTCAGTGGTTAAGAGCACTTGCTGCTCTTACAGAGGTTCTGGGTCTGGTTCTCAGCAGCTCCAGGAGCATCTGACACTCCCCCTGGCCACTGAGGACACTGCATACACTTGACATACACAGAAATCAAAGGATTTAAATCTAAACCAAAGATTGCAAAACATAAAATACATGTCCAGATGTGGCACATGGGTAGACATGTGCTTGTGTGTTTCCAGGGTGCATGTGGTGGGAGGGGTGTCTAAGAACAAGTGTCACCAAAATGTTTGGGTTTGTCATGAAAGAACAATAGATGCTTAAAGGCAAAAATAATGATGTATATGGATATGCACCTCCCCCAAACATCGCCTCTATCTGTAAATGCTACAACGTGCCAGATGTTAAGAAAAGTGTTTCACAGATTTTGAACTCAAAGCACATAGGATGGATTACTTCTCTAACTTACAAATGTAGCTGGGTGTAGTAGCACACACTTTTGATCCCTACATTCAGGAGGCAGAGACAGGTGGATCTCTGTGAGTTCAAGACCAACCTGGTGTGCAGAATGAATTCTAGGCCAACCATGGTAGTAGCATAGTGAGACCTTATATCTAAAATATGTTTCTTATGTATTATATATTACATATATTATTTATATGCACATATTATAAATATTATAGAGAGAGAGGAGGAGGGAGAGAGAAACTGAATTGTTTCAGAGGAGAGGGTGGTTTTCTCATGATGAAGTCAGTGTGAGGTTATCAGTCCTAAGGTCTGCTGTGTGATACCCTTACCCTGGCCTCTCCTCTTCAGATGGAATTGAGTTTTGCAATGCTCCGCCTGAGATTCACAGTCTCCCTGCTGGGTTTATTTCAAGCTCTTCATTCACGTCTAGTAGAAATGGAACCTGTACTATTATAGGGAGCCTACCCTTGTCAGAGTAAAAAACTAGTCTATAGGGGATACATTCCCAAGTTAATTTTCATCTCTAGGACAGATGAAGTAGTCTTTTAAAAAGAAAGGAAAATGCTGTGTGCATTTTTCAGCTCTGTACTCTTTTTTAAAATTATACTATTTATTAATATCGGTGAGTGGGGTGTGCACATGCCACGGTGCACACGTGGAAGCCAGAGGCCAGCTTTGTGGGGCTAGGAAGCTCCTCCCACCTACCCACGGACCCAGGAGATCACACTTATACCATCGGACTTTCTTTTTTTTTTTTTTTTTAAAAGATTTATTTATTTATTATATGTAAGTACACTGTAGCTGTCTTCAGACACTCCAGAAGAGGGCGCCAGGTCTCGTTGCGGATGGTTGTGAGCCACCATGTGGTTGCTGGGATTTGAACTCTGGACCTTTGGAGGAGCAGTCGGGTGCTCTTACCCACTGAGCCATCTCACCAGCCCACCATCGGACTTTCACAGGAAATTCTTTTAGATGCTGAGCCATCTCACCTGCTGGCCCTTGTGTGCATGTTCCTGGAATTGAGACAGATAACATAAGGATGACGGAAAACAGATCATTCTCTTCCCCATGCAAACAAACACTCCTCGGCAAAATACCAGCAACACAGAAACCACCAGTGCCTACACACTATGGCCACAGTGAGTTTCCCACAATGACACCCAAAGCAAACTGTTGATGCTGTGGAAATGAAATGTCCCCTACAGCCTCCCTACTTCATGGCCACGGTGGACTGAACCTTGCACTGTGCCTTTCTTCCTTAATTTTTTTTTTTCTCTACAATGGAAAAGCCTGCCCTCAGCTGTGGTCAGCTTGGTCCTCATTACAGTTATCTTCCCTGGTCTTCCTGGCATTGTCTACTTATCTGGGTCTATTTTCCTTTGACACAGAGTAACAATTTTTGTTAATTTCTTCTTGTCTCATGTCATCAGCCACATTGACTGATTTATGTTAAACAATAGTGGGGACAGCAGATGCTCTGCTTGGGGTCAGGGCAAGAAATGGAGCAGACAATTTAGTGCAGGAGCATGTGCCACTGCTGCTAATCACAGGAGGACAGTGAGGCATGTTGAGCGGACACTGACCCTGACCCTATGTGCTTTGCCCTTGATGCTTGACATCCGAACCGATGTCTTTTGGAAAAATTTAACCTTAAAGTTGGTGGTGGTGCTTGCTGCTGAAGACATGGGGTGTAGGAAGGAATCAGAAGGTGGATGCATTTGGTAGGAGGGGTGGTAAGACTCTAAAAGGGTAGGCCACAGCAGACAGCCTCTGTTAAACACCATGCCTTTCTAGTGTGCAATATGAAATATTGTATCACAGTAAGGAAGCATTTACTTCTACAAGTAATTTTTGTTCTAAAGATAAAAATGAAGTAGGAGCAGCAAGAGCTTGAAGCACCATGGGAAGCCATGCCCATAATGAGCCCACCTGACCACCTCAATTAACACTAAGATGAGCCCCAGGCTTTCCCAGAGGCCTATCTCCCAGTTGATTCTAGATTCTGCCATGTAGACTTAACTTTAGTTAACTTTAATTAACTTTAGTGCTAACCTTCACAAGGACGAAAAGTGAACTCAGTTCCAAACATACGACAATGAGGAGGACGGACAGTGAGCAGTGGGGGAGATGCACAGTGAGAAAGCAGAGCCAAGGAGTTGGGCAGTTAGGAATTAGGGTGGAAGAGTCTTGTCAGAATTCCTACAACTCTGGCCTCCACAGGCTAGGTACTCACCAAGGGCAAGACTCAGTGGAGCTGAGAGACCAGAGGGAGGGAGTCTTTGCCAGCAGATGTGATTTGTATATCTAAAAATTCCAAGTTTTCTGAATCAACTAGGAAAAAAATATTACAAATGAGAGAATGAAAAACAGTTCCCTAAAAGTATACGTTTAATGGGCCCAAACTCAGATCTTCCTTTCATAGACAAGCCCACACTACTGGTCAGAGCCAGTTAAAGCTGTTCTGTTGTCTGTTGTGTAAATAAAGTTTTATTGAAGTATAGTTATGTCCATTTGTTTAACAATGGTCTGTGTCTGGTTTGCTCTACAACAGCAGAGCTGGATAATTGCAACTGAAGCTGTATCATCACTATCACCCTGACTGTGGTGTGTGTGTATGTGTGTGTGTGTGTGTGTCTCTGTCTGTCTGTCTGTCTGTGTGTATGTGAGTGTGTCTGTGTGTCTGTGTGTGTCTGTGTCTGTGTTTGCTTTCTAGTTAGGGATATTCTTCAGTGATAGAGTGGTTAAATATCTGGAACTAAAGAAAAATAGATGATGGATAGATTACTGATTTATTATTGAGTAATTGGTGACAGGTAGGCAAATATACATGCATACATACATACATACATACATACATACATTCATACATACATAGGTTCATGAATGGATGGATGGATGGATAGGTAGGTAGGTAATAGATTGATATATAGATGGTAGAGAAAGAAAGATGACAGATAGGCATACCTTCTGATCCTTTATAGAAAGTGTTACAAACACTACTATTTACAAGTAATGTTTAGTATATTCTTAAAAACTCACCTCTACAACAATAAGAACCTCACATCAGGCTACTAGGTAAAAATCAGAGAAAATATGTGCAAAATCTGTATTTGAAGACCAGAGCAGAGAAAGAGAGCTGTCTGAAATCTTACAGGCATCCAGGGGAGAGCTATGGGCCTGAGATGCTATCAATCAAGGGATGGGTCTGGTGTCATAAGGAAGTCATAGATAATAAAAAGCCTGAATCAGGACTCCTAGCAGAGCACATGTCAGTGCACTGGAAACAATGACAACCAGGGACAAATTTACAGGATGACAGAAACAGGAAAGGCATGCCAAGCAGAACTGAACACTGAGAAGATGGATTGATGGGAAGAGAAAGACAAGAGGACACAGTTTCTGGTTCCCAAGGAAATGGACTGAGTCATCTGGCAGCCTGACTCTGAAGTAAGAGGTTGAGCAGAATCCCCCATGGTCAGAATCAAAGTGGGTATCTGAATGTCTAATGTACAGAGAGAAGGTAGGTAGACAGACAGACAGACAGACAGACAGAGGTGGAGATATTTAGGGAAATTTGTAGGAGGTGAGAGAAGGTGAGTGAAGAAAGTCCACCACATACTTAAAGGAAAATCTTTGATGAAATCATGACAATAAACAATGGAATACACTATTTTTAAAGAACCAATAAATAACCCTTTCTCTTAAGCATTTAACCAGTTTCTATTGCTTATAACTGAAGCTCTAACTAGTACAAAACCTTCTAATCACCATCAGTTATTCACTTAACAGACATTTATGAGGTGCCTTAAAAAAAAATACAGCCTTGTATACAGCAAATAGGATCATTTTAGAAAAACACTGTTCAGGTCTTCTGTCATGAGATTTTACAACAACAACAACAACAATAACGAAAAACTGAGCCATGTAGTTAAACTAAAAATAAAAGTGTTTTTTATTTTGTTTTGTTTTGTTTTAAGACAGGGTTTCTCTGTGTAGCCCTGGCTGTCCTGGAACTTGATCTGTAGATGATGCTGGCCTCTGACTTGCCAATGCTAGGATTAAAGATGCACCACCATGTTCAGCAATACATGATTGAACTGAAGTTGGATACTGCCTATCACTAGTGGTCATCATAGTAAATCCATAAGCTGGGCACACTTACAAACCCCAAGCTTTCTTGTTCCACACTGCCCTGCCTGGTGTTTATTCCAAGAGCGTGCCTGTGGTTTGAAGGTCTTCAACATGTTCCTGCTGTCCCTCAGGACAAAGACTTTTTGCATCTGCACTGCACAGCGCATCAGGAAGGAAGGACATAGCAGCAAGCCCTGCTCACTGACAGAGTGGACATGCCTGATGGTCCTTGGCTTCCTCCCAGCCTCTCCAGATGCTGCTAGCCACCTTCTCAGACTCTCCTTCAGCTAGAGAGGGCATGGGACTAGGTCCTGTCTAGTAGGCATGTTCTATGTGATTTCTGAGTCTACTAGAAGGAGCTGTTTGGAAAAAGCACCCTCTCAGCCCTCCTGCTGTCAAAGGGCAAATGTGATGGTCAGTGCTGTGGGAAGAGTCTTGAACTCTCATGTGACCTTGAGAATGAAAGCCATGGAGTGAGCATGGAAACTTGAAGGAACGAAGTCCCAAACAACCGACAACTGTGTGTTACTGCTACACCCTGGTGCATGTCTGTCTATCTGTCTGTCTGTCTCTGTCTCTGTCTCTGTCTCTGTCTCTGTCTCTCTCTCTCTCTCTCTCTCTCTGTGTGTGTGTGTGTGTGTGTATGCCTATGAATGTGTTTGTATGTCTATGTGAGCCGTAGCCCTGCCCGTTCTGCGTCTAAGTCCTCATTGCTAGATCGCTAGTCTCTTTCCCAAACTTATTATTATTCAAATTTGTTTATACTCTATGTTGAGGTCATGTTCTTGCCTCTCCCAGAGTCTCTTAATGTACTGAAGGTTTTACAGGAGGAGTGAAGAGAAACTATAGACCTTGCCTAAGGAAAAGGAGGAAGAGGAGTATAGGAAGGAGGATGAAGGAGAGAGGAAGAAGGAGCCAGCAGGGCAAGATGGCACACACCTGAAATCCCATCGGCCATCTCTATGAGGTAATTCTGCAAGGAGCTCCAAGTTTCCTCCTCATACTCATCGTCAACTGGGAAACTCAGGGCACACAGAAGCAATCCCGAAAGCCGTGAAGTCAGCCAGAGCGGGAGTCAGTCCTGAAGCCTTGTTGTGAAGAAAAATAGTTGTCAAGTTACGCTTTGAAGGGAGGAAAATAATGAAAGCAAGTGAGCCCAGCTAAGAGAACTGAAACGGATTATCCCTGAAATGGAATGATTAAATATGCTAACACACTTGAGACGCTGTTCTCTGGCCCTAGGCCTTTGTGCGTAATGATTTGTTCTTTGTTTGAGAAATTGTACACTTGTTTGGCAGTGTTTTAAATGATTAAGAAGCAGAGAGATACAGGCCTGCAGAGGAGAGGGAGCGGCGTCATATTTTATTGCAAATCCGGCCTGACTTAAAAGTCAGACCAAGCTTCTAATCAAAACATGAACTAAGGAGTGAGCTTAGAAATAATATTAATCATTAATAGGGAGTACTTAAGGTTATGAATTCTTTAAGCCTTCAGAAGAACTTCTGGAAATTCTAAGGCCACAGTGAAAGACTGCATATTTTATTTATTGAGGAGTGTGTGTGTGTGTATGTGTGTGTGTGTGTGTGTGGGTGTGTGTGGGTGTGTGTGTTAGAGAGAGAAAGAGACACGGAGAGAGAGAGAGAGTCAGAGTCTGTGGGCACACGCATGCTACTGTGCACAGGTGTGGAAGGAGAGAGAATAATCTTCAGGAGTTAAGTCTCTCCTTTTACTGTGTGAATTCTAGGGATCGAACTCAGTCATCAGGCTTAGCAGCAAGCACCTCTGCTTGTTAAGCCATCTTTCCAGTCCCATCAAGTCATTTTAAATAAATATTTAAAATAGTATCATGGTCAAGATGTTGTAAAGGAATTCAATGGATTCCTCTGTGAACAGCTCCAGAAAACAAGGCACATCACAGGTCACTTGTTTTGGGTAGGGCAGTGACCTGTAACCTGTGACTTCAGTCACTGCCAGGTCGCTGGAGGCTGTAGCATTGAAGCTGAAGTTCACTTTGACAGTTAGTGTTTAAGTGTGATTAGAGGCTGTCTTCTCTAGTGAGGGACCATGGCCATGGCCCCAGTGCAGCTTAATTCTCAAGTCTTAATCTGGCTTTAGCACATCTCAACCGTTTTTAAAAGCTGAACCAAGTTTACATGTGCACTGGCTAGTTTTATGTCAACTTGGCACACACTAGAGTCATCAGAGAGGAGGGCCTCAACTGAGAAAACACTGGACTGTAGGCGAGCCTGTAAGGCATCTTCTTAAGTAGTTACTGGGTGCAGAGGACCCAATCCACTCTGGGTGATGCTGTCCCTGAGCAGGTGGTCCTGAGTCCAGTAAGAAGGAAGGCTGAAAAGCTATGAGGAGCAAGCCAGTAAGCAGCACCTCACCCCTCCCAGGCCTCTGCATCAGCTCCTGCCTCTACGTTCCTGCCCTGTTTGAGTTCCTGTCCTGACTCCCTTTGATAATGAACTGTGTATGGAAGCTTAAGCCAAATAAACTCTTTCCTCCACGAGTTGCTTTGGTCATAGTGTTTCATCACAGCAACAGGAACCCCAGCTATTCCGAGTCAATACAATGTAAACCTTCTCCAAAGAAGAAATTCCACTTCCCCGTGGGGTGGCTGAGGCTACAGCCTTAGCTCTCAGGCTTCTGCCTATAGTGACTGCATCAGCTCAGAGTCGCGGTCTTTATCAGCCTGCTTCAGGAAAAGCTGCTAAGACCAAATGAGAGATACTTTATGTCCATTGTGCACCACAGGGAAGGGAATGAGATCACCAGTGAGCTCATGAAGCGGCTATCCCTACTACATAAGCAGGGTCTCAGATTGACCACTGTCCCTACTACATAAGCAGGGTCTCAGATTGACCACTGTCCCTACTACATAAGCAGGGTCGTGGATTGACCATGGCAGTCAGACAAGGACTTGAGAATCTTGTTTCTTCTGGCAGCCCTAAGCAGGGGCTGAAGTCTAAAACCCGCAAGTGTCTGAGCCAAGTCACAGTTATAATTTTCACCAATCAGAACTCAGGGATTAGGGACTTTCCCAAGTGTCCCATCATTGTCAACTGACATTGAATGGAAGTGTTTTTGCTCAACCAATCAAATTCACTTGTTCCTTCTGTTGTTAGGAACAGGCATTTTGTTTTGAGTAATCATTGTTGCTTAGAGAGGGGTTGGTAACAGGTATGCTTTGGGGGAAACAGTGTTGCTTACAGAGGGAGTAGGTCAGCTTAGGTAAAATAGAGTCTGAAGTCAAAATAGTCTTATGTCAATTTGACGTACAAACTAGAGCGATCCAAAAAGAGGATATCTTAATTAAGAAGATATTTCCATAAGATACAGTTGCAAGGCATTTTCTTTCTTTCTTTCTTTCTTTTCTTTTCTTTTTTTTTTTTAGTTTTTCGAGACAGGGTTTTTCTGTATAGCCCTGGCTGTCCTGGAACTCACTTTGTAGACCAGGCTGGCCTCGAACTCAGAAATCTGCCTGCCTCTGTCTCCCAAATGCTGGGATTAAGGGCATGTGCCACCACTGCCCGGCACAAGACATTTTCTTAATTACTGATTAATGGGGGAGAGCCCAGACCATTGTGGGTGGGGCCATCCCTGGGCTGGTGGTCCTGGGTTCTATAAGAAAGCAGGCTGAACAAGCCAGGGAGAGAAAGCCTATAAGCAGCTCCCCTCTGCAGCCTCTACATCTGCTCCTGCATCTAGGTTCCTGCTGTGCATAAGTTCCTCCCCAGACTTCCTTCAGGGATGAATACAATGGAACACAATGGAAGTAAGCCAAATAAATCCTCTCCTCTTCAACTTACTTTTTGGTCCTGGTTTCATTGCAGCAATAGTAACCCTAAGACAGGAGACAATGTATTCAGCTCACAGTTTCAGAGGGTTCCATTCATCATGACAGGAGGGCATGGCAGACCAAAGAAGCTCACACCACAGTATCCAGAAAGCAGAAAGAACAGGCCACTTTATAGTAGATAGGTAACCAATGGTAACAAGGCCAGAACAAGATCTAGTTCCCAATGACACACCCTAGGGACTTCACTCTTTTGGATACCAACCCCTATTAAAGTCTATTCACATTTTGACTCCATCAGTGCATTAATCCATGAATGATGTCAGGGCCCTCCTGATCTGTTCCAGACACACCCAGGGTTGTGCTAGAGAGCTCTCAGTCTGATGAAGCTGATAGCCAACGCTGACCTCAGACCACATGCATATGAAAATTCACTACTCCTCCAGAAGGCTGACTGTCTAGACTGTCTAAGATAGAGGGGGAGTCCTCTGCAAAGCTGGAAAGAACATAAAAATGAAACAAACATTGACCAACAGTCACAGAGGCTAAAGGGCAGTGATAATTCTATGCATCACGGTATCATGGCCATGAAGTGGAACACAGACTGTACTCTTGGAAACACTGGGTAAGTCCAAATACAATAAGGAATTTGGTTAACTATATCTTGACAAAATCAGTTGCTTCATTTACACAGATGCACCTTGGAAATGGAAGATCTTGGTGATGGGGAAACTAGAAGTGGGACATGCTAAAACTCTGCACTATCTGTGTGACATCTTTGCCAATCTAAAACTACTGTAAGACAAGACAAAAAGCTTGTTTTAAAATAGCTATTGAGGGCTGACTGGGTCCATTGGTAAAGCACTTGCGCGGCAAATGGGAGGACCTGAGTTCAATCCCCAGACCCACATAAAAAACCAAAACAAAACAAGCATAGTGGTCCAGGCTGGTAGCCTCAGCATTGTAGGCAGGAACAATAGGATCCCTGGGATTGCTGGCCAGTCTAGAGCAGTGGTTCGCAGCCTTCCTAAAGCTGTGATCCTTTAACACGTTCCTCATGCTCTAATGACCTCCGATCATAAAACTCTTTATTGTTACTTCACAACTGTAATTTTGCTACTGTTGTGAATAGTAATATAATATCTGATTTGCAGGATATCTGATTTGTGACCTTGTGGAAGGGTTGTTTGACCCTCAAAGGAGTTGCAACCCACAGGTTGAGAACTGCTGGTCTAGATTAATTAATTAGCAAGCTTCAAATTCATTGAGAACCCATTTCAAAAACTAAAGTGGAGAAAAACTGGGGAAGACACAGGTTGTCTTTCTCCAGTCTGCACACACACACACACACACACACACACACACATGCAGAGAGCAGGGGGGGGGCGCAGAGGGAGGAAGGAAGGAAGGAAGGCAGGCAAGCAAATGTACTGCCTACCTCTCACAGCATTGTTATTACGAAAGAATACATTACTAAAGAGCTTTGCATCTAATTACCAACAAAGAGCAGCTGTGCCATGCACTACTTCATCTTGACCTGAAGATAACTTGTCTCTTACCCCATCACTGTCTTTAACTACACAGACCAGGATGACCATGGAACAGAAAAAACAACTCATTCATTAGGGACAGGGAGCAGAGCCGCATAAGGAATACAGTAGGTGCCATAGTTCTGCATTCACCTGCACATGCACACCACCTGTGCGCGCGCGCATACACACACACACACACACACACACACACACACACACTTTGTTCTCTCAGAACAGAGAACTGCAGCTGTTCTCCCACTCTGCTGTGGCAAGTTTTTACTGGTTCCTACCAAGATTTACTGTCAACAGCCACATACGTAGCAGCTGTTTGCACTTCTTATCCTCTGCCGCTTCTTGAATGTCAAGGCTCTTAGCTGGCTAGGCTTGTTTTAGGTATTAGGGGAGGTTTTTTGCACAGTATCATCTATTCAGCTGCCCCTCCTCCCTCCAGCTTTCCTTGTCTGGGGACAGATAGGGTGAATCCAGGGCATCACCTAGCTAGGGTCAAGTCAACTTTGTGTCTGATGGTATGTAATCCTGGTTCTGGGAGTACCTTCCATTGTCCCTTTCCTGATGGCCCCTAGCCTCGCGTCGTGGTATATGTAGATTTTGGAATTGAGTGTGTCTGGATTTGTTGTCCTTTTGGAGCCTAGCTGGCAAAACCACCGATATCAGTCTAAAGGCAGGTTTTCTTCTACCCAAGTGTTTTGTGCATCTTGCCTTTGTTCCTCATTTGTAATCTTGCCTAGGTAGACTTGCTGAGTAAGTTCAATGCCCACAGGAACATATTCATCACTGAGAGGTGACAGCCAAAGCACCGTTGCAGAGAGAAAAAGAGCTTGGGCTTCTGTCCCCTCTGAGCAGCGGCAGTGACAACCTTGGGGTGTCCACTATAGGAATGTATGACAGAGACAAGGGTCACAACAGACACCAGGTCTTGTTTTCTGCTGTTGCTTTTGGTTTTTGTTTTGTTTTGACAAATCTGTTTTTCCTGTGCGACCTTAAAGAAAAATTGTATACTCAGAGTAGACACTAATGTATTTCTGGATCATTAACTATGATTCCTACGTGCCATCAAGATGGCTCAGTGGATAAAAGTGCTTGCTGCCAAATCTAACAACCTGAGTTCAATCCCCAGCACCCACAGTGAAGAATGAGAGAACCAACAAGCCCCTGTGGTTACCTACTGACTCTCACGGGCATGCACACACACACACACACACACACACACACACACATCAGGGATGATAGAAGCTGTCTGTGTGTGAGTAGGTACGCAGCAAGCAGTTTTAAGCAAACTTCAGGAAGAGAGAAGCCTTTCTGAGCAAAGGGTTAGACTCAGGATTTGACCCTGGCATTTCCATCTTTCTTAAATGGAATTTTTCTAAGCAAAATATTGTTTTCTGACTCTTATGACCCTTCCTGCCAGAAACTCAGCTCCATGCAGCTGAGGAGCACAGGAACTCCCCAGCAACTGTCACAAGCCAGGCCCTGAGGGCATCCCTACTAACAGCCAGTGTGGAATGCTACAGCAGCAAGCCATTACTCCAAGTGATCGTCATGTAGTAAGTCAACACTCCCTCTACTCTACCCTCTCTCAAAGGTTGTGACTACTCTTGGTCTCACTGTAAATAAGAAAACGCTGAAGGCTTGGGTGAGGAACCAGCACACAGCTGCTAATGGCAGGCAGGGACTGCAGGCAGCCCACCCACACACATCTGTCCTCAGGATGCCTGGGCTGAGTTTCGGTGTATGCAGAGCCTCCAGCTAGGGCTTCAACCAAGATGAGGTCAAGGAAGGTAAATTTCTCACACAGGCCACAAAGAAAACATATCAACCTCTGTGCAAAGCAAGTATCAGAGAAGCACATTGCTGGTGCAAACACAGAAGCAAAATGTTGGCCCAAACAAGTTTGATGCCAGTCCTTTCAGTCAGCGAAACAAGGAATGGCCATTGCCAACTTACAACTCATACTACAACAGAACTGAGTGCCCCTTTAGCCTGCTGACCTCCGGACTTCCGGTCACCTGTAACAAGCTGTAATGTTTAATCCACTATTTGCTATGTGCAGCCAAAGGCATCCTTAAAGAGAAATCCATCAGTAGAACTTCTGAGGTCTTTCAAGAAGAACCCAAGAATATTATTCAAAGATTATTTATATCTGGGACTGCACAGGCAGAGGCTTGGACTGCTCTCCCCAGCATCATGTAAAGAGTGTCTCCAGGGTCATGTAGGAAAGACTGGGAAGCTGACAAGAGGACTTTGAAGCTACTGTAATTTTCAGCTTATACTTATAAAAAATAAAGTGTAAGGCTGTAGCTCTAGTTCATTTGGTAGAGTGTTCACCCAGCATACACAAAGCCCTGAGTTCCAACCCCAGCACCATTCCAGCACTAGGGAGATGGAAGCAAAATGATCAGAAGTTTGAACTAATCCTCGAATCTACCTACCTTATCTCAAAAACATAAACAACTAAAAATAAAGAAAAGGGAAGGAGAAGAGGGTGAGTGAGAGGTGGAGGGAAAGAGGGGAAGGGAAAGAATGGAGAGAGAAGAGGGAGGGGAAGGGGAGGGGGGAGGGGGAGAGAAAAGGGAGAGGGGAAGGGGAGGAGGGGAGAGAAAGGGGGAGGGGAAGGGGAGGAGGGGAGAGAAAAAGGGGAGGAGAGGGAAAAGAATGGGGAGAAAAGGGAAGGGGGAGGGAAAGGGAAGGTGAGGAGAGAGAAGGGGAGGGAAAGGGAGAGGAAAGGAGAGAGAAGGGGGAGGGGAAGAGGAGGAGGAGAGAGAAAAGAGGGAGAAGAAGGGGAAGGAGGAGAGAGAGGAGGGAAAAGAAAGGGAGAGAAAAGGGGAAGGGGAAGAGGAGAGGAGAGAGAGAATGGGGAGGGGAAGAGGGGGAGAGAGAAAGAAGAGGGGAAGGAGGAGAGGGTAGAAGGGGGAAGGGGGCAGAAACTTTGGCCCAAGGCCATTTATGGATGTCATATGCTGGACCCTAGGTTTTTCCTTCTTTCAAGGCAGTAAGGGCTATCCCTGGTTGATTCTGGAAGCTTGACATTTTCCTATTGACACCATTCAACCTCATTCATGCTTTCCTGTTCTGTTCCTGTGACTACAGGTACTACTGACCAAAGGAGACTAAGGGGAATTCTAAGGTGTGTTTTTGTTTGAGGTTGAATTTCTCACCAGGACATTATAGATGCTGCTTTGGATGAAGCTGGGGGAGGAGGGTCTGACTCCTTCTCTCAACCCTACATCCCCAGAGCCTGTGTGTGTATCTTCCCATCTCCCCAAGTCAGAGAAGATTCTTAGCAGGTTTGGGACGTGGTCTCAACAGTGACTGGGAAGGTGTCTATATTGCTTGTGTTGCTATGGGTTATTGGTGAGAGAACATAGAGACAAAGGATTTTTTAAGAATAATCCTGTCAGAGTCGGATGTTTTAGATGTGTGCAGACTTCGTATATCTGAGTAGGCTCTCTGTCCCCCACTCCCACTCATGCAGTTGTATAATGTCCCTATTCTCTCAAGTCTGTCTCTTAACTGATGGTGTCTGGGTCAGTATAAGGAACTGTAACAGGGTGATGAACCTGTCTTCTCTATCCTGCCATCCATCCTAGCCCACCAGCACCTCCTTCCTCAACTTTCACCCCCACCCTCCCCACTAACCAATTAAACAAGGTGTGGGGAAAACTGTGAGGCCTTTGATGCAATCTTAACATGGTTTATCCTTCAGGGTGGGATGAATCTCTGAGAACCAGGAAAGCCTTCCTACAGCTCAAACCTCCATGGTTCAGGAGACACAAGGAAAGGGCCAAAGGTACACTGAAGAGGTCGTTGGTTTCAGGAGTCCTCAAGGCAGTGAGCCCTGATTATGGCGTCCATGAGGAGATGAAAGATGGCCAGCGGCCTCCTTCTTGAAGTGGCTCCCAGCAAAGGTGCCGCTGGGGATGAGGGCACACAAAAGGGAAGTGAACATCTGCATTCACCAGTCTCTGCTTTCTGACTGTGGATGTGAGGTGTAGGGCACACATTTGACACTTCTGTTGCCATGCCTTCACCACCATGACAGACAGTAAGCCTTCTTAAGTTTGGTGGGTATTTTATCATAGCAAAGAGAAGGGTACACAATGCAGATACCAAAAAATAATTATTAGCATTGATGCTTTTATTAGCATTGATACTCCTATTAGCATTGTTAATATTATATAAATATTATCAAGACTTCATACTGATAGTTCTATCAGTATAAAAGATGAATTCTTAGGGTAGCCACACCCTCCTTACTGCCGTCTGTCTTCCCTCCCCTTAAGTATGGTTATGACCTTCAACTTACTTCAACCAGAAGAATGTGGCAAGGTGATGGTGTATATCCAGTCAGATGGTTACAGTACACAGACTGTGGCAACAATTTTGCTGACATCTGTCTGCCCTTTGTTGACACATCCTTTGAAGACAGAAAAGACATACTAGAAATCCTGTGTTGAAAGGAGCTTCGAGGGAGTAAAGTGGGGATCTAGGGCTGGAAAGATGGCTCAGCAGTTAAGAGGCCTTGCTACGTAAGCACGTCAACCAGTATTCAGATTGTAGCACTCTGGTAACAAGCCCAGCCCCACAAACAGCTGATTTGATGCCCTCTTCTGGCCACTGTGTGTACCCGTGTCTATGTGCACATACCCACATAATCTTAATTTAAAATAATTATTTTTTTAAAGGGAGGAAAAGAAAAGGTGACTTGTCCTTAATTCTTTTTATATTTTAGTCTCCTGGAAGTCTCAGAGATCTGCCTGCCTCTGCTTCCCAAGTGCTGGGATTAAAGACATTTCCCATCATGCCTTGTCCTATTAAGTATTAACAACCAGTTGTCCAGCCAAAAACGTAAAATAAGCCATCTTCCCATTTTTCAAGTGTAATTTGCCTTCTCGGTGTTTCCACCACAAATGATACTTTCGATTGCTAAGAAGTTCTGTGCTAACCAAATTCCAAACTAGCTAGGATGGATGGTGTTGGGTTAAGAGGCTGCAGAGGAAATCTTGCCCAATGGATCCTAACCAAGGTGCTCATAAAGCCAACACCAGGATCTAATTTGCTGAGACCCGAGGGGGTGCATCTCTGGAGAAACGAGGGAGAGGGAGCGCCCATCTCGCAGCTGCTGCAGAACCAAGTGCAGCCTTAACTGCAGAGATAAACAGCTTCTCACAGCCATAAATACTTTTTTTTTTCTCTTCAATGAGCGCTGGGGGATGAAAATCTGGTTATAATTGGATGTGTTGCAATATTGCTTTTCATTTACAATTACAGCACGGAGGAAATGAAAAGGAATGGCGTAAGGTTTGAGAGCAGCAATTAGGCATGGTGCTCATCACGGGCCGCTCCTCTCCCCTTCCTCCAGCCCCTCCCTGCCAGGTACCTGCAGTGCGGGAACTGGGTGCCCAGGGAAGGGGAGGGCTCTGTGACATTGGTACTATGGTCCTTTCTCTGGCTGACTTTCAAAAAAGGGCAGAATCATTCAGCTTTTAGCCTGGGTTTTACCCATCTCCAACAGTTTTTGACATAATTATCCACACTCTGGAGTGAAGAAGAAAAATTATAATTGGGTGGAAGACTGCTTGCCCAGCATGCCAGAGCCCTGGGTTTGATCTCTAGCACCGCACAGGACTAGGCATGGTGATGCACACCTGTAATTCACACAGGAGGTGGGAAGGACAATCAGAAATTCAAGGTCATGCTCTACTACTTAGGAGCTCTAGCCAGCCTGGTGAGATCCTGTCACAGGATCTCAAAAACTTTGCATAAGGAGAGATAAGCTGAAATCCCAGCACAGGAGTGGACGAGGCAGGAAACTGGCTTGTTCCATTCCAGCTTAAGCTATACAGCAAGAACTTGCCTCAAAAAAAAAAAAAAATATATATATATATATATACATATGTATATATACATATATGTGTGTATGTTTATATATTTTATAGACTATATATTGTCATACACATATATATTGCACATAAAATTACATTCAGAACATAATGTTTAAGAGAGGCAGTAGCTTACTGTCCTGGTGGCTTGTGTGCTAGGTTTGTTTCATGAGGTGCTAATCCTGTAGGTTCCTGGGTCACTCCTCAGGGCTCAAACTTGAAGGTGACAAGCTAAGGACACTGACATGGTAGTAAAAGCTCCAGTTTGATGTCTTCAGAATTAAAGATCTCTGCTACCTTGACTCAAGAGAAGCATTCAAGAAGTGAGGGGAAATTGGCTTCTTGGTATGAGAGCCCACGGAAGTGAAGGAAGTGGCTCAGTTTCCCTGGTTCTGTCTTTCCCAATCTCTGGGGGGTCTTCATGTCACCTGTGCTTTTGTGACTCCATACTGCTGTTTTCAGAATCCAACCTGTTCTAAGTCGCAGCTACTGTGATTATAAATTTAACTTAGACTTTCCTCTCATGTTATAATTGTCTTGAGAAGGGAATTCAAGATCAATATATCACACTCTCATACTTTATTGGTTAGGGTTGAAATAAATGTGTTTATATGGCTCCACACTGATTGCATTTTCAATAACATGTTTTAATGAGAGTTTCCCTTTTGCATCCAAAATATTTTAAGGCCATGAAGTGTTGGACAAATCGTAGTTCCTGCAATGAGCCATTGCAGCAGACAGCCCATACATGAACTGCTAGAAACTGACTGGAGCCATGCAGGGTGTGGTTTTATAGACTCACAGCAAGACGCTAGTCTACACTGAGCCTGTCTCTGGACCGTTGCATACATTTGAATACACACTAAGAGTTCTGGTGAATGAGTGAAATTCTGCCCACAGTAAGAAAAAGAAAGAAACTAAACCAGGCCTGGAAGTAGATGTTTGCAAACCCCAGGAGGCTGAGACAGGAGGATCTCAAGTTAAAGGCTAGCCTAGGCAACTTGATGAGACTCTGTCTCTTTAAAAAAAACAAAAAAACAAAACAAAACAAAAAACAAAAAAACAAAAAACTAAACTAAAAACAGGGTTGTCTTGGGCCTGGGGAGACGGCTCAGCTAGTAGTAACCTTGCTGTGCAAACATGAGAACCAGAGTTCAGATTCCCAGTATCCGTGTTAAAATCTGGCTGGGGGCACTGGCCTACCTGTAATCTCAGCTCTGAAAGAAACAGAGACTGTGAGTCCCCAAAACAAGCTGGCTAGCCAGACAAGCCAAAGTGGTGAGCTCTGGGTTTATCAAGGATTGGTGCCTCAATATTTAATCATTCTCAACCCAGGGCCTCCGTAGCTACATGGAGACAAATATAAAGACGCCTGTACATACATATACATGCAAATATGCATGCACACCCCCACAACACACACACAAGAACACCCTGTCTCAGAATAAAAGTTTATGGCATCCACCAAGAGGCAAGAGAGAGCCATCACCTTCATCGAGGGGGCATGGCCTCTACACACCTGCAACTCAAGCAGTGAGGCAGCAGCAGCTGCCACCAAGATGGCAGCCACAAGTGCTATACCTTCTGGGGAGTGACAGTCTGCAGCTCTATTTACTACATACAACACATGCTTGGCATTGATATCACTATCTTAATGCTGCTGTTTAATTGGTCCTTAATAAAAACTCTGGCTTTCTGCATTAATTACAATAGTGATTAGCAACTACTGGCCTAATAGCTCATCATGGTTTAAATGGAAACAAACAAACAACAACAACAAACCAAGTTTCTGGATTGATTAGGAACTGTATTCAGCACTGACTGGCAAATCCCTGAAAGACTGCACAGGCTTAAATGAACTGGCAGTGTTTCCAGTCAGCAAGATAGGCCAAGGATACAAGTAGGTAAGTCCTATCCTTCTAGTACTTTCTTAATATACAACTTCTATCCATAGGACGGCCTTCTGGTGACAGAATGGCTGCTAGGAACTAGATAGCACATCCATGTCCAGGCAGGACAAACAGGTGTACTTCTCAACTGATTCGGTTCAGGTCTTTCACAAATAGAACTCATGTCGCCTTTACTGTCATTCTGGGTGTTATGTTGACACCGTGCTGTTATTTTGGCATGGCAGATAAAGCTATCCCGTGTATTGTCAGTATCAGTGTCTCACAGTCTCATTAGTCAGCACATATATTTGTTCCATGTGTCTGTCCACTCTGACACTCTCTCTGCTCTTCATCCTAACCCCCCACCACGTAGCAGGCAGGTACTGCACCACACTGTCATGGTGTTCACTGAAGGGCTGGATCAGCTGCAGAACAAACGCTATGAGAGAGAAGAGACTCGAGTCCTACTGGAAGGGATTTCCTTCCAGCCATGTCAAGAAGTCATTAGAGACACCAACTCTTTACACCAACATAGCAAAATCTTTCATGGCCATCTTGCTTGTTTTCAGCCAATAGCCGGATGTCCCATTTGATTTTTGTCTACTTGAAACAAACTAGAGTCACCTGCAATGAAATAAAAATAAATGCCTCCTTCAGATTGCCTATAGGTCAATCTTATTTATAAATGATTGATGTGTGTGGTGTGGTTCAGTCCACTGTGATACCACACCTGGGTAGATAGCCAGGGGGTATATGAAAGCAAGCTGAGCAAGCCATGATGAGCAAACCAGTAGCTTTCCCCTGTGGCTGCTGCTTCAGTGCCTGCCTCTAGGTTCCTGCACACACACACACACACACACACACACACACACACCTCCTCAGTGTTATTTCACAAGTGTAGTGACTGCTCTTGGTTGTCAATTGACTCCATCTGAAATTATTTAAAACCTAAGTGGCTAGGCAACCCTGTAAGGGATTTTTTTTCTTTTTTTTTTTTTCTTTTTCGAGTTTTTTGAGACAGGGTTTCTCTGTGTAGTCTTGACTGTCCTGGCACTAACTCTGTAGACCAGGCTAGCCTCGAACTCAGAAATCCGCCTGCCTCTGCCTCCCAAGGGCTGGGATTAAAGGTGTGCACCGGATTTTTCTAATTAAATCATGTGAAGTAGGAAGACTCACTTTTAATTCAGATTGGGACATACTTTTTGCTGGCAGCCTATATAAAGGACATGGAAAAAGGAAGCCCTCTTTTTGCCTGCTTCTTCTTGCTCTCTCTGGCAAGTCCATTCCTTCACTGGCACTAGAGACTACTTCTTTGGAATTCTGGTGAATACTGAAGATGAGCTGAGACACCCAATTTAGTGCAATGAACAACTACCAGATCCTTTAACCTTCCAGTGTTGGACTAGCTAGATCACTGTCCGTAAGCCATTCCAATTAATCCCTTTTATCTATTTATCATCTATCTATCTATCATCGACAGGGAGTCAATTTATCAGTTATATTCCTGTCGAGAAAACTGACTAATGGGGTAACATGACCAGATGAAGGAGCAGTTCTTGGTTCCAGTGAATTCTGGGAGTCAATCCATGTAGTGGCTCAGACTTCTGAAGGGAGCCCGACCCAACTAAGATGTGAAACCCTGTTTGTTAGCTTTCTAGTTCCTGCCTGGGAAAGATGATGTGACAGTAGGAACTCCAGCAGCCACACTGAACCCTGAGAGACTGTGGCTCTAAAAGCCTACCTCTCAGAAGCAAAATAAGAAGCCTGAGCCTTTGATAGTCACGAAGTTGCTTTACCATTTCTAAACTCCTATCTTGGACTTCTGCTAGGTTAAACAAATTAAAACCATTATTATTTTAGTTTTCCTTTATACACTACAGAGCCTTATTGTAGCCAACAGAATAACCCTTAGCTTAGAGGTTCAGTTTTGCAGATATGTTGAGACAATGACTTGGCAGTTCTCACCCCTAGCATGCAAGCATCACCTGAAGGTTCTTCACAGTGTAGCTCTTTGCAGTGCACCTGCAGCAATCCTGGCATTCCCTATGCTCATGGGAGCCTCCCTGGGACTCATCTTCTTAATTTTCTTCTTCAGGCCTGAAGCAAAGGAGCCACCAGGAACTGAGTCATCTCTGTTTTCTTTTTTATGGAGCCAAAAGCTCTACTCCCAAGCACCTCTAAATGTGCATTTGTCTGATTTTTCTTATAATTTTTTGGCAGTGTGCCCTTCCACATCTGCCACCATAAGAGCCCTTGCTAAGTTGCTAATGTAGGCTTTCCACCCTGGCGGCGAGCCATGCATCGCACACAAACCCAACACGGAAGGCTCTGCACCTTGTCCATGTTTCCCCTTGGTCGTCATTGCCAGAATTTCCTCAGACAAATAGCTCAAGGTCACACTGCAGGTTCTGGGGGTGTGAGTGGAGGCCTATGACTTTGATTTTTCTGAAGGGCACACAGAGCTTCTCCCCTGCAATGTATCACTGGACTCGTTATCTCCACAGATCAGTCCACACTACAGCCAACCATCAAGGTTTCCCCTTCAATTCCAATCAGACCACATATTTCCCTCTTCTGAGAGGCACACAGCCATCTAATGTCACTGGGCAGCAGCTGTTTTTACAGCAGCATCCTTTCTCCTATGCTGTAACTACAGTGAAGCACCCTAGATCTGACTTAAAAATAACTTTCTCTCCTCAACCCCTAGTTGTACATTTTTCTTGTGGTATTGCAGCAGACCCTCTGGGTCCCTTGTCTGTGTGGAATGAGTCTCTGGAGCAGGTGGGCAAGGCATCGGTGGGAATTGACAGACTCAACACAAGGGAGTGTGGATCTGAATGTAATTTGTCAAATCGAGCATCAAACTTTTTATACAGAAGAAAATAGGGAAGTCGGGTGACACACCGGCAAGGTACAAAGAGGTTACTGGATTCTAAAACAAAGGAATACAAACATGGAAGAACTGGCAGGAACCAACTGGGGTAAACCTCAATGTTAACAACTGGGATTAAAACCAGCTCTACCTAAGGTCCACTTAATCTTAGAAGCCAGGGGCAAGGGCTTAGTGCCCTTGCCATAGTTTCTACTCTAGTCTATTGTATAGTTCACCTTCCCCCTAGGCCATTATAAATACTTGTGTATGGGTGTAACTCAGCTATCTATAGTTCTAAGTATCTACTCTGGTTCCTCCTTAGACCACAACCTTCCTTATTCCTAGATAATGGTAAATTCCTGTGTAGGGCAGGGACTTAGCTATCCATGTCCAAGGTCGGATCAAGGACTGCCTAGAATCTAACTTAGCTATATGTCAAAATATCAATCCTTAGGAGCACTTGTAATAAAGCAATAATAAGGGAAAACACACAGATCCATTTAACAGCTAAAGCAAGGACATTGGAGCATTCGTTATACAGGATGCCACGGTTCCAGGAGACTAAGTTTCCATGAACATTTCGCCTTGGGACAGCGCCCAGGTTTTCGGGGCCTGTTGGGCTTGTCACTACTGGAGTGGATGTAGCATGGTATTATCAAATACTAGAAGAAACACAAGTGTGTGTGTGTGGGGGTGTCATATGAGTGTTACTGTGTCAAATTTTCCTTTAAAGTGAAACATTCCTTACTGGAGGGAAGCTCATTAAGAGGAAGATCTAAGGAAGGCTTCTTAAGAATCAGGAAGTATAGCCAGGCAGGACCCCCCACCCATGGAGGGATAAGGACACCAACAAACCCACAAAACTTTCAATCCAAAGTTTGTCTTGATTATTAGAAATGCAGGGACAAAAATGGAGCAGACTGGGGGGAATAGCCAAACATTAACTGGCCCAATTTGAGACCCATCCCACTGGCAAGTCAATGTCAATCCTTGACACTATAATTGATCAAGTAGGCTTCATCCCAGAGATCTAGGGATGGTTCAACATGGAAAAATCTGTCAGTGTGATTCACCATATAAACAAATGAAAAGAAAAACTCATATGATCAACTCATTAGATGCTGAAAAAGCCTTTGACAAAATTCAATACTCTTTCATGTTAAAAGTATTAGACAGAGCAGGATACAAAGCACATACCTAAACATAATCAAAGCAATATACATCAAGCCAATAGCCAACATCAAATTAAATGAAGAGAAACTCAAAGCAATTACACTAAAATCAGGAGCAAGACAAGGCTGCCCACTCTCTCCATATCTGTTCAATACAGTACTTGAAGTTCTAACTAGAGCAATAAGACAACAAAAGGAGAACAATGGGATACAGTTTGGAAAGGAAGAAGTCAAGGTATCTATATTCACAGATGATATGATAGTGCACATAAGTGACCCCCAGAATTCTACCAGAAAGCTCCTACACTTTCAGTGGACTGGGTGAATACAAGATTAAGCTTAAAAATCAGTAGCCCTTCTATATGTAAACAAAAAGAGAGAGAAAAAAGGCAGGGAAACAGCACTCTCCATAATAGCCACAAATAATATAAAATATCTTGGTGTAACTCTAACCAAGCAACCTGTATGATTGAAAAAAAAAAAAGTAAGACTTTGAAGAAGAAAATTGAAGAAGATCTCAGAAGATGGAAAGATTTGCTATGCACATGGATTGGTAGAATGAACATAGTGAAAATGGCCATCCTACCAAAATCTATCTACCGATTCAATGCAATATCCATGAAAATTCCAACATAATTATTTACAGACCTTAAAAGAGGAATTCGCACCTTCATATGGAAAAACAAAACACACAGGATAGCTAAAATAATCCTGTACAATAAAAAAATTTCTGGAGTTATCACAATCCCTACTTTCAAGCTGTACTACAGAGCTATAGTAACAAAACCACACAGTATTGGCACAAAACTGAACATGTTCAGCAATGGAATCAACCTAAAGACCACATACCTTTAGACAACTGATTTTTGATAAAGAGATAAGAAATACACAATGGAAATAAGAAAACATCTTTAACAAATGGTACTAGTCTAACTGTACATTTGCAGGTAGAAGAATGCAAATAGATCCATATATATCAAACCTGAAGAAAGCTCTAGTCTGAGTGGATCAAGGACCTCAACATCAAACCAGATACAGTGAACTTGATAGGGAAGAAAATGGGGAATACCTTTGAATGCTCTGGTACAGGAGACAACTCCCCGAATAGAACATCAATGACACGGGCATTAAGATCAACAATTAATAAATGGGACCTCATGAAACGGAAAATCTTCTGTAGAGCAAAGGACACTGTGAATAGGACAAAACCGCAGCCTACAGAATGTGAAAAGATTTTCACCAACTCTACATTTGACAGAGGGTTAGATTCCAAAAAATATAAGGAACTCAAGAAACTAAATATTTAAAAAAACAAATAATCCATTAAAAATAGGGTACAGATGTAAACAGAATTCTCAAATAGCTGAGAAATACTTAAAAGAAATGTTCAACAATCTTCTTAGCCATCTGGGAAATGCAAATCAAAACAACTTTGAAATTCCATCTTACACCTGTCAGGATGACTAAGATCCAAAACATAAGTGACAGCTCATGCTGGCATGGATGTAGAGCAAGGGAAACACTCCTCCATTGCTGGTGGGAGTGCAAACTTGTAAGACCACTTTGGAAATCAATATGATGGTTTTTTTGAGAAAAATCGGGAATACCTCTACCTCGAGACTCAGCTATATCTCTCTGGGCATACACCCAAAGAGTACTCCATCTTACCACAAGGACACTTGCTCAACTATGTTCATAGTGGCTTTACTCATAATAGCCAGAAACTGGAAACAACCTAGACGTCCCTCAACAAAAGAATAAAGAAAAGATGGTCCATTTACACAATAGAGTATTACTCTGCTGTTAAAAACTAATAAAAATAACTAATCAAAAATTTGCAGGCAAATGGATGGAACTAGAAAAAAATCATCCTAGATGAGGTAACCTAGTCCCAGAAAGACAAACATGGTATGTACTCACTTATAAGTTGATACTAGCTGTAAATAGAGATAATCATGCTACAATCCACAGATTCAGAGAGGCTAAGTACCAAGGAGGGCTCCAGAGGTAAAGCATAGATCTCCCTGGGAAGGGGAAATAGAATAGATTTTTCTGGTAGACTGGAGGTGGGTGGGGAAGGGAACAGAGGGGATCAGACAGGTGAGGGTGCAGAGGGAGAGTACTTGGAGAGATGACTGAAAGGGAAGGGTAACACTTCAGAGACAAGATAGAAATCTAGTACAGTGGAAATTCCCAGGAATTTATGAGTGGCCCTAGCAAAGATTTCTAATAATTCAAGATATGAGGCTGAACTGGCCATCTTCTGTTGCCAGCAAAGCTTCCATTGGAGGGTTCGAGACACCAACCTAGCCACAAAACCTTCAACCTACAATTTGTCCTGCCTGCAAGATGTGCTGGGATAAAGGTGGTGCCAAACTTGTGGGAGCGATCATAAAATGACCGGTCCCACTTGAGATCTATGCCATGAGAGGGAACCCATGCCTAACACTGCCTGGAAGGCCAGAAACTGGAGGTTGAATAGTTCAGAGACCTAGGATATAACCAAACATGACCAGCAAAACCAAAACAAAACCAAAAAGCCAGCAAAGTAATTCCTAATGATACTCTGCTATACTCATAAACTGGAGCCTAGCATAATAGCCATTAAAGAAGCCTTATACAGCAACTGATGGAAACAGATACAGAGACTCACAGCCAAACACTAGGTGTGACTCAGGGAATCCTGTGGAAGAGCAGGGAGGAAAGATTGTAGGATCCAGAGAGGTCAAGAACACCACAAGACAATGGCTCACAGAATCAAATCACCAGGGCTCACCGAGGCTCAAAGAGACTGAACCAACCATCAGGAAGCCAGTATGGGTCTGACTTAAGTCCTCCGCACATATATTATGGTTGTGTAGCTTGGTGTTCTTGTGGGACTCCTAAGAGTGGGAGTGGGGGCTGTCTCTGACTCTGTTGCCTACTTTTGGGACCCTTTTCCTCTTACTGGGTTGCCTCATTCTTTCTTAATATGAGGAGAGGTGCCTGATCTTACTGCAACTTGGTATGCCATGTTTGGTTGATATTCCTAGGAGGCCTGCTCTTTTCTGAAGTTATCCAGAGGAAGAGTGGATCTGGGGGAGAGGGGACATTGGGAGGAGAGACTGGGAAGAGAGGAGGGAGGGGAAACTACATTCAAAATTAGGAAGAGAAAAAAGAATGTTTTTGTCTTAGTTTCTTTTCCTATTGCTGTTATAAAATACCCTGAAAAAAAAAAAAAAAAAAAAAAAGAAGCTTAGAGGAGAATGAGTTTATTCTGGCTGGTAGTTCCAGGTAACAGTCGATCATGGTATAACAATCATAGAGTCAGGAGCTTCAGGCAGCTGATCGCATTACATACAGTCAGAAAGCAAAGAGCAATGGATGCTGTGGTTCATCTTGGCTTGTCCATTTTATACAATCCAGGATGTCCTACGTGGGGAATGGTCTCATCCAGAGTTAAGATTAATCTTTGCATATCAATTCACATAATGAAGATAGTCTGCCACAGGCATACCCAAAGGCCAGTCTCCCAGGTGATTCTAGATTCCATCAAGTTGACAATTAACACTTACCATTATATTACACTACACCTTAGCAACAGGGATCCAGAAGACCCTGGCTCTGGTTCTAATGTCTTTTGTCTCACTTTTCATTGCTTTCCTGAATGAAACTCACATCTAAAATGAACCTGCTGATTTTCCCACCCAGACTCCCCTCACATCCAGTCCCCAGCTTAACCTCCCTAAAGGAATCAGCATCCCTACAGGTCCCTGACTATTCCAGGAGGTCATTCTTCAGTATCAAGGTCCTGATGAGGAGAACCAGGGGATCATAAATAATATAGAAGACATGGAAGTTGGAATCAAGAATTCTGCACAATTTGTGCCAACAAGTTTATTGAGAAGTACAGAGTCTTATTATACAATATTTGCTGGGGACAAATGGGACAGAGTCAAAAGAAAACTACCACAAAATAAGATGAAGTCAGCAGGAAGCTGCAAACAATGTTGCACAAACAGACCAAAGGCTGTGCCAGCAGTCCAGCACACAGCAGCCTTGGGATGGATTGCCATACCTGCTTAAGTGGAAAGAGCTGGGTTCCCAGTATCCAAGCTCCCCCAAGGCCCCTACCAGGCGTGTTCCTGATTTTAGACAAGAAACTATGTTCCTTCTCCATACATGGGGGACTCAGGGAAAGCCTTGGATTGCCCTGGCTCCCAGGAGATGATCTACCTACACATCTAAGAATCCTTAATTCTCTTTTCTTCCCCTCTTGTTCACACACCCAAATCTTTCAGTATACCTATTGTTCTTCCCAGATAGTTATCAACATCATTCCTTTCTCAATGCTTCACAGGGCTGCCTTTCTCAAATTCACCATCACTGTCCAAATACATCATGCATAAGCTTCCTGTTTGGTCTTGGAGTTTCTGTGTTTGTCCCTCTACCTGAATTAGGAACTTACAACCACAATCACATGCCACATAATTTTTCTTCAGTTAACAATGGATTGCATATACCATGATGGTTTCAGGAGGTGATAACACAGCCACTGGGAAGTGGTTGCAACTGTGGAAAGCAGAGTGTGATTGGAGGAAACCCATCACTGACCGAGTATCCACAGTCTCTGAAACCATCAGCCAAATTGTCCCTCCTTTGATTTTCTTGGGTGTGATTTTGAATCTGAATTGTCAACTTGATGAGACCTAGTATTATCTGAGAGATGGACCTCTGGGCACGCCTGTTGGGGATTATCTCAATTAAGTTAATGGTGCTGGGAAGATTTACCCACTGTGGGCAGCACCATTCCCTGGGCTGGGATCATGGACTGTAGAAAAGGGAGTAAGTGGGCTCTGAGAATGAAAAAGCATCACTCTCCACTTTTTGATTGGAGATGCAACGTGGCCAGCTGCCTCAAGCCTCATGCTGCTATGACTTCCCCACCATGACACACTCAAACAGTGAGCCAAGGGTAGGTACCCTTTCCTCCCTTAAGTTGCATTTGTCAGAGTAGTCTATTACAGCAAAAAGATATGTAACTAAGACACCAGGTATTTTCATTACACTGACAAAAAGTGAGTAACACACACTGTATTATGAAGTATACTATATCCACTTAGCTACTCTAGAGCTGTGATCCTAAACATCCCTTTCCCTATATGGGACATATGAAGGACAATGTAAAGGAACACAGTGCTTCAGACCCATGAGAATGACAAGACCTTCCTCCTCCAGGATGACTGCTCCCTTACAGAGCCTGCTACTGAGTCCATCTCACCTTCTTCTTTAACTGAATTTAATACATGGCTGAATTTCCCTACTGTTGTGCAACTCCATCAGAGATGACCAAATCTAGAGTCCCCTGACAAAAGCCTCTCAATAAGGAATTGTGTAGTGCCACAAATCTAGAATTTCAGTTTCTTTAAAACACACACACACACACACACACGAGAGAGAGAGAGAGAGAGAGAGAGAGAGAGAGAGAGAGAGAGAGAGAGAGAGAGAGAGAGAGATGACATGTCTTTTTAATCCCAGGGGTGGGAATGTGGGGCTGCTTTGGACTGTCCACAGCAGCTGGCTATGATTTGCCTCATGCTCTAGCAGAGGCATGGTTTTACCAGTTGCAGAGAGTTTCTGTGATTGTATGACACTTGGAAATCTGGAGACTTATCATCAGAGGGTATATAAATGCTAGGGGTCCAAAAGGTGGTTGTTAGCCATTCAACAACTATGTTATCAGTAGTTGTGCCTAAAGAAGAAAAAAGAAATCAATTAGATTTGAACTCTCTCTCTCTCTCTCTCTCTCTCTCTCTCTCTCTCTCTCTCTCTCTCTCTCTCTCTCTCTCTCTCTCTCTCTCTCCCCCCATGTGTGTCCATCTGTCTGTTGTTTGTCTCTGTCTGGTTCTCTCCCTCTCCCTCCCTCCCTCTTTCTCATCCTCTCTCTCCCCTTTATCCTTTCTCTTCTATCTAGTGATAGGGGATGAAGTCAGGAGGATAAAGGGTGGGAAAAAGAAGAACCCACAAAATAGCAAAGACCAGACCAGCTACACCAGATACAGGACTGTCTACATGAGTTGGCCTTTGGGCGTGTCTTTGGAGGATAATCTTCATTACACTGCTTGATATTGGAAGACCCAGCCCACTATGCTTGACACCATTCCCTAGGCAGAGAGGATCCTAAATTGTGTAAGAATAGAAAAATGAGGCTGAGCACAGGCAGGTTAGCATGCATGAATTCATTTTCTCCCTGCTCTTAACTGTGGGTAGGACTAGAGTCTCTTCTACAGTGATGGACTACAACCTGAAATTGTAAACTGAATAAGCCACTTTCTTTCCTGAACTTTCTGTCAGGTATTTTATCACAGCACAGATATGAAACCAGGGCAGACACAATAGATTTCAGCTCATCCTCACTGATCCTAAGGGAAAAGCCTTTTGCTTTACAGCTATCTCTCCTTTCCTTTCAACCTGTCCTGGTGACTTTAAACCCAGTGCTGGCCATTGAATCAACAACTAGAAGCTAGCCAACCACCTAGTTATGGGTCACAACCTACAAACAAATTCTTGCTCCATGTGATGCCTCGCATATGTGCTTCTTCAGTGGAACCCACGCCTCAGATCTGTTTCTGAAGAATGCATCCAAAGGCAAGTTACTGGATAGATGTTTTGTAAGTGTTGTGGTAGTTTAACCCTGATTGTCAGCTTGACCAAGATTTGGACTCATCAAAGCAACCAGACTTGGACCTGTCAATCGGGAATTATTTAGCGTGTGTTCATTGCAATCTAAACTAAATGGAAACAGGTTAACTGTGAGCATCACCATTCCCTGGGCCCCTAGGGGCTCAGGCTGCAAATTTTTTAAAAAGTACAGAATGACCTGAGCATTGCTATTTACAGCTGTCTGCTCCCTGCTTCCTGACTGTGGCTGCAATGTGACCAGCTGCCCCTGCCACCACAGCTTCCCTGCCAAGATGCACCTGATCCCTGGAACTGTGAACCACAATGAACCCTTCCCTCCTTAAGTGCTTCTCTCAGATAGTTTACTGCAGCAGCAGCAACAGCAGCAGCAGCAACAACAACAACAACAAAGTAACTGATACAACCACCAATGTAGTGTGTTATACACTGGCTCTCAACCCAAGCACATGAGACTGAAGTTCTTCCAGAGCACACAACCCCTATAGGAGGAAAATGGCAGAATTCATCTGGATGTGTAAAAACTGGTGCAACCTGCTGGCACAGGGACCAAGAAGGAGTCTCCACACAGAGAATATCACAGCAGGCAGGTTGAGGGCAGAAACTGACTAATTCTCAGCCTAGGTGTTCTTGCTGGGTATTGATACTTGGTCTGAAGTCAAAATAGAGTCTCTCTCACTCTTCCTACACCAGCAGGTGTTTCTCACTCCTAGCGCCTGTGTCTTCTAAGACTATAAAAATAGGCATCTCGGGTGCTTCTCTATAGGAACACTTAAAAACAAACATTTGGAAAACTGTATACATCTTTTATAAACGTGTTCTGCTTCCATAGGAGGTTTGCTAGATATGTGCATATTCATAAATTTCTGGTGCTGGTGTACTTCAGATTTCTGTCTTCTGAGGTAAGCAGGGGGACAGATCAACTGTGAAGAAGCCTTTTATTTGACGAGGTATGCTCCGAACAAATTTGTAAATTTCCAGGTCATTTCATGTTGCTAAAATCTAGGAACTATGGATTATAATTTAAAACATCAAACTCTAAGTAGGATACTGGGAAACCCTCAAATAAATTTAATTTCCTAATTCAATAAATAATTACTATCCCAATAAGACAATTATTATGCCAAATATTTTCTATCTACCTAAATTTCTAATACCTGCTCTTACAACTAGACTTTGTTCTCAGTAGAAAAAAATAAATTTGTATACATAATGAGTTATTTTAAAGCTGTTTTTATTGTGGGACTTCAAAGCAGACAAAATGTATTCTTCTAGTGCTTTATAGCTTTGGATCAATAACCCACTGTGATAAAAACCACAGATCTTGTTATTCATAAAGGATATTTTGTCTGGGCTCCTGCTGTTGCTGGTGTGTGGGGTGGGGCAGTGTAGGGAGAAGGATGCTGACTTTGTTTTGGTTTTGTCATCTCATCCCCCCACCACCACTCCACCTCCAATTAGAAACCAAGTTTTCCTAATTTCATTTCTTTTGGAACTAAGTGGGAATTTGATTTTCAGTCTCTTCCTGTCCTGAGTTTTATTTAAAAATCCTTATATTTTTTCTTTCTTTCTTTTTTTCTTTTTAAGGAATATATAGTAATATTAGCATAAAGGTTTTAATTTGGGCAACATTGATTCTTTTGTTTGTTTGGTTGGTTGGTTGGTTTGGTTTGGTTTGGTTTTTGGTTTTTGGTTTTTGGTTTTTGGTTTTTGGGTTTTGGGTTTTGGGTTTTGGGTTTTGGGTTTTGGGTTTTGGGTTTTGGTTTTTGGTTTTTGGTTTTTGGTTTTTGGTTTTTGGTTTTTGGTTTTTGGTTTTTGGTTTTTCGAGACAGGGTTTCTCTGTGCAGCCCTGACTGTCCTGGAACTCACTCTTGTAGACCAGGCTGGCCTTGAACTCAGAAATCTGCCTGCCTCTGCCTCCCAAGTGCTGGGATTAAAGGTGTGCTCCACCACTGCCTGGCTGTGACTTTGATTCTTAAGAAAAAACAAAGCATGTGAATAAAAATTAAAGTGTTCACCTCAGTTTGGGACCAAACTGCTTGGATCTTGTACAAACCAGTTTTGTATGTTAAGGAGGAGTTTAAGGTCTTTCTGACCACCTTGTGTTCTCCTTTCTACACAGCCATGTATCATGTGGAGTTGCTCCCAGCCTCCCCATGCACCCTGCTCTGTCTCATTTCTCCTGAGCTGGGCTTCCCATTCTCCACCAGCAGCTCCAGTATCCCAAACTTTGTAGTCCTGCTGGTCTTCATCAAAAGGAGTGGAAACTGGAGGGCAGTTTCTGGACGGTTTTCTAAGAAACTTCTGGATTCTATTATCTTTACAAATATAAAATGAGAAAATATTTTTTCAATATTTTTATTAGTCCTTTTATAAAATGAAAAGAAACGCCTATGCTTGATTAAGGATGGTGGTTATGGCTGGGTGCTCTGCAGGGCTGTGTGTGTTTGGGTTTTTCACTTTTTTAACCTTACATTTTGGGTTGAAACATTTTCAGATGTTGGGGGACATCCTCATTAAAGGGTCCTTGTGCTTGCCTTCCAGGGAGGCGATCCCCAGCAGGTGAACCGCTGCATCCGTGCATCTGTTGGATGCCGACTGCACCCTCCTCCCCGAGCCTTCCCTCTTGTGTTGTGCATACTTCTCTTTACTTTGCTAATTTCAATAGTTTAAGTTGGTTTTACTTGAATGATTCATGTTTAGGGGAGAAAAAAAACACCCTTAAATTTTTGTTTCAACTCCTCCTGCAAATAAAAACAATAAATGAAGTGGCAGATGTGTGTGTGTGTGTGTGTGTGTGTGTGTGTGTGTAATCATTAATTAAATGATGCAAATACTTTTTTTCCATGAAATTATGATTCACATCTGAGGCTTATAAAAAGATACCAAAACATAAGGAAAGAGAACATTACCCTCCAGACTCAGAGAAAAGCTTCAGTCAGAAGTGAATTTCCAAAGAAATGGACAGATTTCAAAAAAGAATGTTGGCAAATACTAAGTAGGTATTTATATTTATGTTCATACCTATATGTGCTCCAATTATAAATGCAGACATAGCTATCTAGTAAATGACAATTGTTTGCCTGACTAGATATAATAAGATGCAGATATAGTTGTCACAGAAGTTAATAAAGCCAAGAGTTCTCCATGAAATACAAGTATAAAACTCTAGGATCTGAAGCCAGCTTCTCTTCCACAGCCTTTCTGCCATGCACCGCATGCCCTATTCACCCTCCAGGCCCAGCACGGCTGCACATCCTGTGATCCAGCTCAGCCTAGGAAGTATATCCTCTTATCTCTTCCCCATCTGTATGCACTCCGGTCCTCAGATGTTCTGGCTCCCACATGCAGTGCCCTACCTGCACCTTCCTCAACCTCTGAGCTTAGCAAGTCCACAATGCACATTCTATGTGCCAGCCAAGTCTGCTGTATTCACATCAGATACACAACCAACAAAAGAAGTCTATATGCCCAGGGCTCATCCCCAAAACATAAACAATATGAAAGATAAAAGCAGTATGCCACCCCCCCCAAATCAATACATTCGGGGAGGGTGAAAAATCCATGTATTCTCTCTGAACACAGTGCTATAAAATGAATTCAACAAAAAAGCAAATCACCAATTAGCACAAAAGCCATGGTGTTAGACAGCTCGTTACTGAATGATGACAGATTAAAGAAGAAACAAGAAAGATACCAAAGAGTTCCTGGAAGCCTGGCTTCAGCTGCCCAGAAAGCATTACTGTTAGTAGGGTTAGTAGTAAATGTAGACTATCCATCTCACTCTGTTTTCTACACAAGACTATTGTCTTCTGTTCTCTGCTTTCATGTATTATGTTATCTGTATATAGCATGAAGTGAAATTTTCAAACTAAAAACAAAACACTTCAAATTCTGCACTTCAAAAAAAAATGAAAATAACTTACAACCAAGCCTCTGGGGCATGATAAGGGCAATACTTCAGGAGAGAAGCCCCTACACTAAAAAACCAAAAAGCACAAATAAATGACTGAACAATGCAACCCAAGAACTTAGAAAAACATGAACATGCCCAGTAGATGGCAAAAAGTAACAAACACTGCAGCAGAAATGAACAAAACAGAGACAGAGAATCAATGAACCCAGAGCTGGTTTTTCAAGATGATAAACAAGCTGACCAAAGGACAGACAGAAAGATGACCCAAAATAACAGAGTCTGAAATGAACAAGGAGAACAGTATAACAGACACCGAAACTTCAGACTATAATATCTTAAAAACCTATAAGAGATGGCTCAGCAGTTAAGAGCACTAGCTACTCTTGCAGAGGTTCTGAGTTCAATTCCCAGCAATCACATGATGGCTCACATCCACCTAGAATGTGATCTGATGCCCTCTTCTAGCATCCAGTTATAAATACAGATAGAACATGCATATACATAAGATAAAAATAAATCTTAAAAGAAAAAAAAACTACACTCTATTAAGTTGGTGTCTTAGGGTTTCCAGTGCTGAGAGGAGACATCAAGACAACTATTATAAGGGACAACATTTAATTGGGGCTGGCTTATAAGTTCTAAAGCTCGGTCCATTATCATCAAGGCAGGAAGCATAGCAGCATCCAGGCAGACATGGTACTGGAGGAGGTGAGAGGTCTACATCTCATTCTGAAGACAATCAGGAGAAGACTGACGATGTCCAGGTAGCTAGGAGAAGGGTTTCAAAGTCCGCCCCCACAGGAAAAAAAAGGGAAACTCAAATTCACTATTGGTGGGATTGCAAACTGGTCCAGCCACTCTGGAAATCAGTGTAGAGAATTCCCAGTAAGCTAGAAATAAGTTTACCCTGTGCCATCCCCTCAAAGGGCTCAACATTCTACTCCACAGATGCTTGCTCCACAGATGCAGCTCCACAGATGTGCTGCCCTGAAACAATGCAAATGTCCTTCAAATGATGAACTGATAGCAAAAACATGGCATAGGTGCATGACAGAATACTCTAACCATAGAGAAAACTGAAGCCATAAAATGGACAAGTAAATAAATGGGACTAGAAAAAAAGGTGACCCAGACCCAGAGAGACAAACAGTACACGTTCTCTCTCATGTGCTGTTCCTAGCTCCAGTCTTCAGACATGAGTACATAATCTGGAGTGTCTGCAGAAACCAAGAGAGTTAAAGGGGACCTGGAGTGGCAGGAGGACCAATAGGAAGGGGAATAGTACGACTCAGTGATGAAAATGGGGAATGGGAGAAGTCAAGAGAACCTTAGATGTAGAGGGAAGAGGAAGGGTCACACAAGAGAAGGAAGGAGGGATGAAGACATTAAGAACTCTTGAAAAAGATAGTGAATGATTATTTTATATTTACCTAAAACTATATATTAGTGTGTGTGTATATACATACACATACACATACATATACACACCCAGTTTAAATTAAGGTATACCACTTGGGATAACAATACTCTCCACCTTAAAGAGCCATAGACTAACAAGACTCAAAGCCAGTTTGACACGAATATTGTGCATGGTACCAGACACCTAGCCAACTGCACATGGCTAATGAGGTCATGAACCTCACTTTCCTAAACTAGGATAATCGCTAACTGCATTCTAAATGCCTAGCCATTCACCCTTAGGGAAGTGTAACTTTCACTCCTCATCACAGACATTTCTTTTTTGCAGCATATAGAGACCATTACAGAAAGTCCATAGCTGTTCAAAATTCAATAGACAAGTTACTGTGGGGTGCCCTGTCATAATTTATACATCTACAACAGAGCTCCTGAGCCTACAACTCAGGGCACACCCTGGGAAAAGGGAGTGGATAGATTGTGAGAAGCAGGGAGCCTTCTGTGAAACTGTGCCGTGTAGCTATGGCAGGAAAAGTATAGCCAGGAAACTTTAATAACAGAGCTGCCTAACTGAGACCAAACAAAAGTTGCCATCCCAACTTGGATGAAGGAAATCACACAGGGCCAACCCTATATAAAGAGCTACAACCAATCTGAGAAGGAGAATTAGTCTTCTCCAGGAATGAGCCCCCTCTCTGATTGGTTATCCAATACAGTGTGATTACCCTTAGAAACACGTACAGGCAGGCAACAACAGAACATGCTAGGCATGAACATACTCAGCTGGTTGTATTTATGTATCTATTCATTTTATGTATATGGAACAACAATGCTTAAAAAAAAGAAGAGACTATAAATTTGGGAGGAGGCAGAGCCATATAAAAGAGGTATGATGGAAGACAGTGGGAAAGAAGATATGATTAATTTTAATTATTTTTAAAAAAAGATAAAATATAAATGCCTTATTACATGATAAAATAAGTCAATAAAATCTCATAGTAAGATTTAAAATCCATACTGGCAGAAGTTTCAAAAAAATTGTAGAAAAAGTGATATAAGAGGGAAACTTGAGCCATCCTCAAGAAAGGACAAAGCAATCAAACTCAATTTTCTTTAAGAAAAAGAACAAAAATGATAGCCATAAAATACTGGGCAAAACCAAGCATGTTTATTGCAAGGATAAATATAAATAGGTATATTTTCTTGCCAGCTGTAAGCATAAAACAAGATAGTAGACATAACACCAACATGTTTATTGTGACAATAAATACAAATTGATTAAATTTCCCAGTCAAATGGTTAGGAATGTCAAACAATGTTTAAAAAATACAATCATCCATATGTATATGTGTGTATATGTATCTATGTATATATACATATATGTGTATATACATATATACATGTGTGTATGTGTGTGTGTGTGTATATATATATATATATATATATATATATATATATATATATGTAAATGTTTAAACTAATAGACCAAGCACACCTATAATCTTAGCACTCTGAGGTTGACTCGGGACAGTTGAGAATGCAAAAACATCCTGAGCCACGTAGTGTCTTAGTTAGGGTTTCCATTGCTGTGAAGAAAGACCATGGCTAGACAAACTCTAATAAAGAAAAACATTTAACAGGGTCGGCTTGCTATTTCAGAGATTTAGTCCTTTATCATCATGGCAGAAAGAATGGCAGCATCCAGGCAGACACAGTGCTAGAGCTAAGGGGTCTGCATCTTGATCCACAGGCAACAGAAAGAGACCATGCACCACACTAGATGGAGCTTGACCCTGAGAGATCTCAAAGCCCACTCCCACAGTGACACACTTCCTCCAACAAGGCCACACCTACTCCAACAAGGCCACACCTCCAAAGATTGCCACTCCCTAGGGTCCAAGCATTCAAACACATGAGTCTATGGGGGCCATTCCTATTCAAACCACCACACATTCAGGAAAACCTGTGTAGTGTTACGAGTCAGATCTATCCAAGACTTTCTCAGAGGCCTGGTGAAATATAAAAGGAACTTAGTTGGGTGCCCTTGCCCGGGGCAGGATTCGCAAAGTTTAATCTGGGGCCAAGTCCTCAAAGGAGTTAAGGTTTCAGCTCCTGGGAAGCTGACTTTTACCCCTGAAAAGACTGGAGTTATCAACCCCATCCACAATGTGTATTCCATTCACAATGCACTTGAGATACTCTCTGTTCTCTTTGTGCAGCATTGCTTAGTTAGCTAATTAGATCCTAATGAGTTCATCCCATTTTATGATAGTTTCTGCCTTCTCTTTCCCATTTTTCTTTTGCTATAATAGTATATGCAATATTATATATTATACACAATATACTTATATGTAATATATAGTCTTTAAGAAGAAGAGGACTGGCTGGAAATATAATATATATATATGTATATGTATATGTAAATATATATATATATATATGTATATGTATATGTATATATATATATACACACACACATATGTATATATATTATAGTACATAAGATGATGTACTTCTTAATAAGCTTGCTTGGCATAAAGAATAGCTTGTGCTGGAGAAATGGCTCAGCAGGTAAGAGCACTGACTGCTCTTCCAGAGGTCCTGAGTTCAAATCCCAGCAACCACATGGTGGCTCACAACCATCTGTACAGCTACAATGTACTCATATCCATAAAATAAATAAATAAATCCTTTTAAAAAAATAATAAAGAATAGCTTGTGGCCGTGCATAATGGTACACACCTTTAATCCCAGCACTCGGGAGGCAGAGGCAGGCGGATTTCTGAGTCTGAGGCCAGCCTGGTTTACAAAATGAGTTCCAGGACAACCAGGGCTATACAGAGAAACCCTGTCTCAAAAAAAAAAAAAAAAAAAAAAGCTTGTAGAAGACCTTGTAATCCCAAAGTTTCCTATCTTCTTATCTTCTGATCCCCTAGTCATCTATCTATCTATCACCTGTCACCTGTCACTGAAGAATGACCTGCTGGTCCAGGTCACTTGAATTACACAGTGATGCTCTAATATAAATAAATAAATAAATAAATAAATAAATAAATAAATAAATGGAAGTATAAGCAAAAGAGATGAAATATTATACACATGTATGGAAGAGTCATAAAACTCACTATTTTATACAGTTAATATATGCTGATTTTAAGAATATTATGGTACAAGGCCAAGCATGTGAGAGGTTAGGACATACATGAAATGGACAGAGTATACTGGAATCATCCTGTGCCTGTTTACAAGAACTAGCTGTACACAGCTATCATGGCATTGATACCAGAAGACTGGCCCAGGCAGAACACTAATGCTTAAACAAAATCAGCATGACCTAAATAGGTTAGGAGAGATTTTCCTTCTGTTTGGGAAAAATGCTGTACTTTGAGTCTTAACTGTTTCCCACAGGTCTGTGTAGTGAAGGTTTGTTACTACTATGACGTTACTGTGAGGTGGGGAACCTTTAAAAGGAAGGAGGGCTAATTTGAAACCTTACAACAATTGAATGGGCCCTTTTTAGTGGGACTCAGTCCCTTTCTTCTCTCTTTCGCCTTCTAGTAATGAGCTGAGCGATTTTGTCCTGCTTCTTCATAGGCAATGAACTAAAACTATGGTCAGATATAAACCTGTTTATAAGCTGATTGTCTCAAGTGCTAGTTTCAGAAACAAAATGCTTAGCATGGGGAGACAGTTGTTTGGTTAGCTGGGTGGGTTTGCTGGCCTGAAGCTGGTGCACTTACTAATGTGTTAGCATAAACATCTTCCTTCCTTCACCTGCTAGGCATTTCTTAGTTCCATGATTGTAAACTGTTCTTCCTCGCGCCCTAGTTGTGACTACTGAAGTGATTGTATTGTCATAGTCTCCCAGTTTGCATTCTCTTGCTGTGATAAATGCCATGACCAATAGGAACTTGGGGAAGAGAGGGTTTATTTATGCTTACACTCTACCCCTGAGGTGCGATCCTGGAGGTAGGAACAGAAGCAGAGGCCATGGAGGAACCCTGCTTACTAGCTTGCTCTTCATGATTTGCTCAGCCTGATTTCTTCTGCATCCCAAGGCCACCGGACGATGTGTGGCACTAACCCTACTGGTCTGCGTAGAGAGAGTTTCTCTAATTGTTGATTGGCTAAATTAAGATGGCAGAAGCCAATCGCTGAGCGAAAGATACGGTGGGATTTCCGGGCAGGATGGGAAGAGAAGGACGAAGAGGATTGGGAGTCAGAGCAGGTGGGGAGCAGATTAGAAACTGCAACCAAGTAGGTCTCTCAGGAGGCCAAGGAGGATGGGGCAGGATAGTTTTCGCTCAGCCTTTGAGTTATCTGGTCAGTTTTAAAATATAAAGGTCTCTAGTGTTTTCCTTCCACGGAGCTTCAGGGAGCTGGGTGAGACAGCCATTTCGACCGAACAAACAACAAGCGGAGACCAGGAGAGCTAATGTGGAAGCTGAGCGAGACGGGGTGGTCGTTGGCGGCTTGGTGGAACTAGAGGTTGAAAGAGCTCGGGGGGAGAAGGGGCAAGTGTGGGCGGAAGTTGCAGGAAAATGCCAGCAGACAACTTAATGGTGGCTGTTAGATAGCAAGTGGGCAGCTACTAGTACCAAAACCAAGCAAGAACTAGCGTGGTTTTCTAAAATTTCACACAACAGGTCTGGGTCTTCCCACATCAGCCATTAATGAAGAAAATGCTCCCCCTGCCCCCAAACATGTCTATTGGTCGGCATTTTCCCAACTGAGGTTCTTCTTCCTAGATGACTCTAGCTCTGTCAAGTTGAACAAAACCTAGCCCTCAGCTGCAGAAGGTATCGGAGCCCCAGCAACCGGAGTTACTGGTACTTGTGAGCAACCTGATGTAAGCACTGGCAAATCGGGTCCTCTGGAAGAACAGCAAGTGCTGAGAATAGCAACAGCTGAGCCATATCTCCAGCCCCTCCATTCTTTTGAGTACTAAACTTACCTAGGATAGCCTTGAATTTGTGATTTTTCTGCTTTGGTCTCCCGAGTCCCTGGTTAAATGCAGGGCCAGCCCAGCCAGTACTTTCTCTTGACTTCAATAAACCTTTCTTGAGTCTTAAGCCTCCTGAAACATAGAGTGAACTTAGACATGCCAATCTTTGCAATCATGAGTCAACTTCTCAAATATTTTGAGATATTTATGCATTTTTGTCTCAGTTTATCTGGAGGACATCAACTAATATTTCTGTTATAAAGTTTTTGCTTTTTAAAATAATTTTCTAAATATTTTCATTATTTTGGAGCTATGCTATTTAGCGTTACTAACTTAATGACTTAAAGCTTTATTTTCTATCATGAATTCTACATTCATAATATTGTCTCAATTCATCTCTTGTCTGTCTAGAACATGACGCTAAGAGATTATTTTAGGGCACAGTGTTTAAAGGAAGGGCTATCTTAGGGTTTCTACTGCTGTGAAAAGATACCATGACCAAGGCAACTCTTTTTTTCTATTTATTTATTTATTTATTTATTTATTTAATGTATATGGGTGCTCTGTCTGCATGTACACCTGTATGCCAGAAGAGGTCATCAGAACTCATTATACATGGTTGTGAGCCACCACTAGGAATTGAACTCAGGACCTCTGGGAAAGCAGATAGATAGTGCTCTTAACTTCTGAGCCATCTCTCCAGCCCCAAGATAACTCTTATAAAAGACAACATTTAATTGGGGCTAGCTCACAGGTTCAAAGGTTGAGTCCATTATCATCAAGGCAGGAAGCATGGTGCTGAAGGAGTTCAGAGTTCTACATCTTGTTCAGAAGGCAAACAGGAGAAGACTGTCTTCCAGGCAGCTAGGAGAAGGGTCTCAAAGCCCACAGACTTTCCCCCAACAAGGTCACACCTCCTGATAGTGCCACTCCCTGGGCCAAGCATATTCAAACCACCACAGCTGTACTGAGAATGTCTCTGATTCATACCCCACTTCACCAGCAAAGTTTCTTTAGCTCCAGATTCTGTACAGCTTGCTCCACCGTCTGACCATTTGACGTCTCTGGGGCAGAAACACCTCACACTTGCTTTCCTTCCTCATGGAGTTGTCCTTTCTAAGTGTTCATTACTTTTCTTTTACCTTAAAATTCCAGTATTCCATCAGAATAGCCTATTCCATTCAAAGATGAATTTTTCCCTCAATGCTATCCACTCTGAAACTGTATGGGTGCCACTCAGTAACTGCATCACTGTCCTGTCTGGTGGCACTTCTGAACAACCACCCCAAGTCCCTTCCTAGGCCTGGTGTTATGTGTGTTATACTATTTTTAATTTTTTTTGTTAGTTTCTTTTTCCCCACACTGGTAAACCATAAATGTAGCAATCAAGCTCTTGTCCATTAAAAATTATTTAGCATCTATTATTCCTCTGAACTATTCTCTGAAATTCTCACCCTTGTCCCACTGTCCTTGTTTCTCTTCCTTCTGTCCTTAAGTCAGCATTTGTGTCTTTAGGCTCTATCTCCCCCCACCCCGTTGAGTTTGAGGAGAGGTTGGGTCCTGTTTCTCACTACCTTTGATTGTGTTGCCTGCAGTGAATGCCTGTAAATGGGCGGCAATGGAGTTTCTGCCAGATTTTAGCAGTCACCTAATATCTCTCCACACACTCCTTCCTAGACTTCTCCTTTGTCCTATGAATACTACAAATATATAATGTTTGCTTACAGGTGCAATGCTACAGAAAGTGTCAAGATGGATTCAGCAATATCTGTGAGGTGTTCTCTCCGTTCCTCAAGCTCCTCTACCTCACAGGGTGGTGCTGGCTTTGAGTGTTGACTTTCATCCAAGTCTCTCCATTTCATGTACTATGTGCCTCACGTGGCTGTGCCCAAATTTCTGACCCTGGATCATAGGTTAGGGGATACAGACCATCATGGCAAGATGACATTATACCGTGGCTTGGTCATGTTAGTGAGATTTGACCAACCAGGAAGCAGAAGGATGTCTAATCCTCAAAGCTAGCCATTGGAGGGGGGATGGCCCACCTCCACCGACCATTCTTCCCACCCCAAATGTTTTGCAACCTCCTAACGCATCTCTACCATCTGGAGAGCAAGTAATGAAGCATATGACCTTTGGAGGAGATTTTACACCTGATCCACAAGACCTGGGTGCTCTCACATGTCAGTTGGTTTTTCTCCTGCCATTGCTCTGAAGAAAGCAGCAATGCCAAGGCCATTGCATCTGGAGGTAATGGTGTCTGTCAACTAAGTGTGACTTCACTCCTTCCCTGCAGGAGAAAGTAGTCCCAGACAATTAAACTATGCAGTTTAATTAGTTGGACTGCAAACCCTTTGTCCAAAGCCTCTCTACTCTGTTCTTAACATCTGGCCCTTCCTCCTACTCACCAGTGTTTCTGCTCTCATGAGAGCCCAGCTAGGATATCTGGCTTGTGTCATTTGTTTCTTCTTGAAGAGTTTGGTACGTGAATGAACAGCTGTTCCCTAGACCCCCATCAGTCATTATTCCTACAGAGACAAAATCTATCCCAGAGGGACACTTTTGCTTTCACTAAGATGATGTGAGATAATTAAGATGCTATTAACTCGTTTGAGTCATTTGGAGTCTTTGAAGTTCTTTATCTAATAAGATTAAAGAACCACGCTAATATCATAGCAAAGTAATTTATTTTCTTCATCAAAATAAATAAGCAATTTTTCATATCTCACAAGATGGTGGACTCTATATTTGGTAGCAAGACACAAAAAAGATAAGATAGTCTTTATGATTTACTGCTGATCACATCAAGGTCAGAATCTTCACTGATGAGAATCAATTAGGACAAAAATAACAAAGCACGACAATTATTATACACATAAGAAGCTAGGTTGATTTATAGCTGTATTCACACATCCTCTATGTTCTGTTCATTGGTAAAGCACAAAATTACACTGTGCATATGTGTATGAACTAACGACACATCTATATTTAAAGCAAATTGAATCCCTATTTATGTTTCCTTCCTTCTGATTTACTGGCAACTCAGAATAAGCCCCTTGCACAGTTAACCCTCTCCCTCCCAGTCTCTCTTGTTTGTTACCTTTCTGGAAAAAGAAGTACAGGGAAGTTTCAATCAAACATATTCTTATTTAATTCAGTAACAGTTAAATTTTTAAAAGGGTTTATTTTTTTTTATTTGCCTGTATTTTAGTATGCATACCATCTGGAGTCCAGAAGAGGGCATCAGATCCCCGAAAATTGGAGTTATAGAGGGTTGTGAAGAGCTGCCACGTGAAAGCTGGGGACAAACCCAGTCCTCTGTAAAAGCAGCCAGTGTTCTCACCCACTGAGCCATCTACCCAACTCCTTAATAACATATTTTAATGTGAGCTGGCATAAGAAATAAATAAACTCTAGAGGAAAATGGACCTTCCAACGTATGCAGTTAATACACAATATAGTTCTCTAAGGCAGCAACTCCAACAAAATTATCTATGGACTGTCTTTTAAAACCTAAGGATACAAATTGCTCTGACCTTACAAATCAGATAACAACTTTCTCCTAATACTCTCTGATCTGACTATCCCATAGTCGATTCTTGAAAAATTCCCATAAGATGCCCTCCATTTCAGTATACCCATTTTACAGGGAAAAAGATAGACACTAAATGTATGTGTGTACATATCATGGGTACGTTGAAAAGAGATCATGCTGAAACTCCTTGAAATGGAGTAGCATCTTTGGTTACTATGGTAACATCTCACATGTACGTCTATAAGCTTCTAAAAGTGCTATTACCTGATTAGCTAAAAGGCATGAAAAAAATGAAGTATGATGAATCTTAGGATATTCACAGCCCAGCCCATTTCTATGATTATTAAAGGGAAGATTCAACTGTTCATGGCAGTATGTCTTTGAAATAGTTTATAAAGATCCACACCCATTTCCAACTCATATACCTTAAAAGGAAATGTGTGGTATATGAAACTATCCCAGAGCAGAAGCATACAGAAGTCAAAGTGAGCAGTTCTGAAGGCAGAAGGGAAACATGGCTGACCAAGTTTCAGACTGGATGTCAGAGTTAGGCTTATAGACGGCTAGTGGATTCATCTTCACAGAAACAAACCTCGTCAAGAGGAAAATCCTAGAGGTGGGAGGCCCAGAGATCCCTCAAAAAAATCAAGAAGCCCAGGAGCTTTGTGGATGTGCAGCACCAGCAGCCATCCATCAGGCCCCTTATCCTGTCCTTCTCTGTTAACACTAACAGGTCTCCGGGCACATTAGATGCCTCCAACAGGCAAGATGGGACCAAAGAAAAGAAACTTCTAGAAAAAATAGCTGCTGCTTCTCTTTCCAGACTCTAAAAAGTCTATTTACAGTTTCCCAAGATTCCCTAGCTGCTAGTTCATTCACAGACACTTCCATAAAGATTCTTGACTCTGCAGCAAGAGATAATAAAGGCAGAGAACTGCACCCTGCATCCACAGGACTAAGTGACTTCTAGATCTCTTCTTTCATCCCTTCCTTCCTTCCCTTATTCCTACCTCCAGAAGCTATTCTTGATTCCCTACCATGGATAGCACAGATATCTGCTTGAGAGAATGGAAATTCCCATCACCAAGAGGTCCAAGTACTTGGTCATCTTCTTAGAAATGCCTGCTGTTACTGTCTTTTTTTCTAGCAAATCTGAAGCAAAAACAATCAAAAGGCACCCATGGAAATCCTTATGTGTCAAGAGCATTCTTCCCTGCCCCTGTTGTACACAGAAGCATCCTTCCAATGATTAGTTCCGGCTACACTGGCCCAAATGGGCCCTGTCCTTCCTTGCTCATCATCTTTAAGCACAAGCATCAGAGCCCAACAACATTGTGATGGCTTTTACTGTCCCTTCTAGTCTAGATATTCCCTCTTGGGAGTCAGGACTACTAAATCCTTAAGATTCCAACCTGTGTGGACAGAATGCATAAATTCTTGTGAGTCATGGGAACCCTGCCCCTTGTTTCCGAGACCTATTCTTCTTATGCATGACATGTACTGTTGACTGGCATTTCCGTGAGGATTGCAATATGTACTGGATGGTGCTAGTCCACAGGTCATCCCTGCCTAGTTATGTCTCATCCACACTGTCCAGAGGCCATGCTCTCAATCTATCAAGCCAGCAGCCTCCTGTCCTTCGTGTGTGTGTGTGTGTGTGTGTGTGTGCAGGCATGCAGGTAAAGGTCAGAGGTCAACCTCAGGAGTTGTTTCATGGGACTCATCCACCTTGTTTTTTGAGACAGGAGCTCTCATTGGCCTGGAGCACCCCAAGTAGACTAGTGAAATCCCCAAAATTCTCTTGACTCCACCTCCCCAGTGATGTGCCTAGAATTCTTCAGGTAGGTTCTGGTAATTGAACTCAGGTCCCCAAGCTCACTAGATGAGCTCCTTTTAAGCTATCTTCCCAGCCCTTTGATAATTTATTTAACAGGAGAGATTGAGAGCCACAGATCGTGTAACCTGCTCTTCCCTCTGCCTCTTCTCGGAATAAATACCAAGAAGGACAAAGCAATAATGGAAAATGAATGTTCCCCCAAATAGGGGGAAAACAACAAAACAAACTAGAAAACAACAACAACCAAAAAAAAAAAAAAAAAAAAAACAAACTTCACAAAGCCCATCTGACTTGTGTGCTATTTTCGCCACAGAAAAGCTTCCCTGAGGCGCCTGGTAAATCCTTACAGAAGGTTAATTGCCTCAGCCATATGAAATACTATCATGTTCCAAAGAGGGCAGGTAACTGGTTTTCCTGTTCAGCTTCATCCGGCTTCTCCCCCCCCCCCCTTTTCTGTTAATGATGAACAGCTTGTCAAACCTTGTAAAAAATGTTTAATTTAATTAGTCACCGGAAGTCTTTTTTTTTTTCCTGAGAAAAGATTTAAAGATTAAATCCCCCACCTCCAAGGTACTAAATACAGTGTCCCCTCTCAGTGGACATTGATCAGTGAGCAGCTGACTTTCCCCACAGAGAATTAACATGATACACATTGCTGGGTCCCCCATGTTTAGAGAATTAGTGTAAGTTGTGCACATACCAGGGTCTCCTGTGGACCTCAGAGACTCAGAGGTATTGGAACTTATGATGGTTAATGTTCTGTCAGCCTGTGGTGTGGCTGGTGGCATATTATTCTAGGTATTTGTATAAGGGCCTTTTTCTTTTCCCTTTTCAATTCTTCTCTCATATTTTACATCCGCTCCCTCCACTCCCCAGTCACTCTCCCCACCTCACCATTCCCCAGCCCAGAGAATTCCTCACCATTCTCCCCAAGTCTTACCCCACCCCCACCCCCAGCCCCTGCTCTGCCTCCCCTCAGAAAGGAGCGCACCTCCCAGAGACATCACCAAACTCAGCATAACAATCTATGATAAGACAACATCATCTTAAGGCTGGACAAGACAATGAAGGAGGAGGAGGAGGAGGGGGGAGGAGGAGGAGGAGATAGAAGAAGAAGAAGGTGGAGGAGGAGGAGGAGGGGGGAGGAGAAGGAGGAGGAGGAGGAGGAGGAGGAAGAAGAAGAAGAAGAAGAAGAAGAAGAAGAAGAAGAAGAAGAAGAAGAAGAAGAAGAAGAAGAAGAAGAAGAAGGAAGAAGGAAGAAGGAAGAAGGAGGAGGAAGGGGGGAGGAGGGGGGAGGAGGAGAGGGGAGGGCCATAATCAGGCAAAAGAGTCGTAGACAGCCACTGCTCCCACTGTTTGGATTCCCACAAGAACACCAAGCCGCTCAGCCATAACACAGATGCAGAGGACAGAGGTCAGACTCATACTGGCTTGCTGGTTGGTAAGCCCCCATGAGTCCTAGTCAGTTGATTCTGTGGGCTGTGGTTTTGTTCTGTCCCTGACTGCTCTGATTCCTCCGAGGCTTTCTCCCCCTCTTCGGAAGACTCCCTGAGCTCCATCCACCTAATGTTTGGCTAGGGAACTCTGCATCTGTTCCCATTAACTGCTGGATGGAGTCTCTCTAATGCTGGTTCTGCACATGCTGCAGGCAGGACCAACTGTAAGTCAAAGGTTTTGTGACCGGGTTGGTATTCCAATCTCTGCACGTGAGGCCTAGCCTGGTTACAGAAGATGGTTCAGGCACCATGTCTGCTATTACTAGAAGTCCTTGCTAGTCACCCCCATAGGTTCTAAGGAGTTTACATTGTACTAGGTTTCTACCTCATCCTCAGAATCACACTTGTCATTCCCAGTATTCTCTTTCCATGCCTCCCCACTTGATCCCTACCCACCCGAGTTCACCAATGAAATCTATTCTATTTTCCCTCCCAGGGAAATCCTTACCTTCTCCCCAACCCCTTCTTATACTTAGCCTCTCTAGGTCTGTGAACTGTAGCATGATTATCCTTTATTTTACAGCTAAATAGTAACTTGTAAGTGAGTGCACACCATGCTTGTCTGTCTGGGTCTGGGACTCTTCACTGGGGATATTATCTAGTCCTATCCATTCATGTGCAAACTTCATGATGTTATTTTTTTAACAGCTGAGTAATACTCCATTGTGTAAATGTACCACATTTTCTTTATCCATTCTGCAGTTGAGGGGCCATCTGGGTTGCTCCCAGGTTCTGGCAATTATTTAAAAAGCTTCTGCGAACATAGTTGAGTGGGGTGTCCTTTGTGTATATGCCCAGTAGTAATATGCTGGGTTTTTTTAAACTTTTTACAGATTGTGATTTTAACATAATGAACCCCAATCCCACTCATCTCCTTATTCCTTCATACCCACCGTCTGCCCTTACAATTCCCTAAAAGAAAATCATGTCATGGAAGCTGCAGCATGTCATAGTGTGTCCCGCAGTAGACCCTTTTGTCCACACAGCTTTACTTACAAGTGTTTATTGCAGTGAGTCAGGGTCTGGCTTGAGGACTCTGGTCTCTGCTACGCTATCAATGCTGGATCCTCACTGGGGCTCCTCTCAGATAGCCTGTTGTTGCCCAACCTCACGGAGATCCTATGGCTTTACGTGCTCTAGGAGTTCACAAATGGGATAGATGTTGAGGTGGACCAATTTCTGCACCTACACTACCAGGACTAGCACTCCAGCACCACCCCAGCTACCTCATCCAATGCTGCAGCCAGCAAGGTGCAGGGGCAGCTAGCTCTCACCACTTCAGGGGCAGTGAGCCCTTGCCACCACCATAAGGGTCAGCTCTACTGTGGTGCCCAGGAACAGTGCAGGGCCTGCTTTCCCAGGTGCTACAGCCAATGAGGGGCAGAGCCAGCTCTCTCATTCTCATGATCTGCCACAGGTGGCAAAGGGCAAGGGAGGAAGAGGGCATCTCTTCCTTGCCTATACCATTGCATGGCAGACAAGAGGCTGGACCAGCTTTCTTGAGCTCAAGCCGTTAAGCCAACTCACCCACTACCTCACACAATCAGAGCCAGCTTCCTGGGTGAGGTGTGTGCCCCACTCTTCTGAGTGCTGCAGCTGCTAAGGGGTAGGTTCTCCTGCTCTTGTATCTTTGAGGACAGGTTTCCCATGATGGATGCCTAGAGGGTTGGGGCCAGCTCTGCACAGCCCTCAGACGTCAGCAAGGCCCCAAGCATCAGCCCAGACCAAGGACATTCACCTGGCCTTTGGTGATAACAGACCCCTGCTGCTACAGGGCCACTGACCCAGACATGGCCCTCAGCAGCAGCACAGGCCAGGACCTCACAATGGCCTAAGGTGGCATCACTGGCTACTCACAACAGGCTGTTCCTTGCTACCCTCGAGTCTCCAGTTGTTTGGCCTCTCTTCATTATATACACATCCTTCAGCTTCTCTTTCTCTTCCATCCTCTCCACACTTACTCGCATAGTGGTGTTCAATGTCTCTGGGTGTCTGGGGTCATCTCAGAAGTGCTCTGCCACCAGGGCCAGGTTTCACTGAGTCTTGAGGTCAATGGATTCCCAATTTTCTGAGAAACTGCCATATTGATTCCCAAAGTAGCTGTACAAGTTTACACACCCACCAGCAATGTGCTATCTCTTGAGTTTTAGCCATCCCAACAGATGTAAGATGGAATCTCAGAGTTGTTTTGATCTGCATTTCCCTGATGGCTAAAGATGTTGAACATTTAAGTGTTTCTCAGCCATTGAAATTCCTCTGTTGAGAATTTTCTGATGAGATCTGTACCCTACTTTGTAACGGGATTATTTGGTTTGCATATGTCTACTTTCCTGAGTTCTTTATATATTTGGGAGAACAGTCCTCTCTGTCAGATCTGGGGTTGGTAAAAATCTTTTCCCATTTCCATAGGCTGTCTCTTTGACTGATGGTGCCCTTTGCCCTACAGAAGCTTTTCAGTTTCATGAGGTCTCATTTATCAGTTGTTGATCTTAGTGCCTGCACTATTGGTGTTCTGTTCAGGAAGTCGTCCCCTGTACTATGTGTTCTAAGCTGTTCCCCACTTCCTCTTCTATAAGGCACAGTAGCTTGATGTTGGGGTCTTTGTTCCACTTGGACTTGAGTTTTCTGCATGGAGATAGACATGGATCTATTTGCATTCTTCTATGTGCTGACCGGTTAGACCAGTTAGACCGGCACCATAGTTGAAGTTGCTTCTTTTTTCCAGTGTGTATTTCTGGGTTGTTTTTGGTTTTTTGTTTTTTTTTTGTTTTTAATCAAAAAACAGGTGTCTATAGGTGTGCCTTGATCTTCAGTTTGATTCCATTGGACTGTTTTCAGTTTTCAACATGTTTGTATTTATGCTAATACCATGTGCCTTTTATTACTATAGCTCTGTAGTACAACTTGAAATCAGGGATGGTGATACCTCCAGCAGTTTTTTGGGGTTTTTTTGTTTTGTTTTGTTTTGTTTATTGTTCCAGATTATTTTAGGTATCCTAGAATTTTTTGGATTTCCATATGAAGCTGAGAATTGTCCTTTCTAGGTCTATAAAGAACTATGTTGGAATTCTGATGGAGATTGTGTTGAATCTGCAGATTGCGTTTGGTAGGATGGCCATTTTTACTACCGACCTTTAATCCTACTGATCCATGAGCATGAAAGCTCTCTCCATCTTTTCATATCTTCTTCAATTTCCTTCTCCAAAAAGTTGGAGATTTGTTTTTGTTTTTTGTTGTTGTTTGCTTTTGGGGGGGTTGTTTGGGTTTTTTTGGTTTTGTTTGTTTGTTTGTTTGGTTGGTTGGTTGGTTGGTTGGTTTTGGTTTTTCGAGACAGAGTTTCTCTGTGCAGCCCTGGCTCTCCTGGAACTCACTCTGTAGACCAGGCTGGCCTCGAATTCAGAAATCCTCCTGCCTCTGCCTCTCAAGTGATGGGATTAAAGGCGTGCGCCACCACGACCAGATTGGAGTTTTTATCATATCTTTCACTTGCTTGGCTAGAGTTACCCCAAGATATGTTATATTATTTAAGGCTATTATGAAGGGTGTTGTTTCCCTGATTTCTTTCTGTGAGTGTTTCTAACATTTAACCTTATTAACTGGGTGAATCTTTTGTTTTTTGTTCTTTTAATCCTCAATATGAGCAGGCCCCATTTGATCATATTATTCCTCCTGCCTTGCCTGGCCATCCGACATCTAGGATGTTGGTCTCCAGCCTATGACCTCCTCTCTCAGATCTTAAGATTCATCCATCTCTTTGGTAAGCCAATTCCTACAATGAATCTCCATGTATAGGTACAATTTATTACCAATTTCTCTGAATACCCAAATATCACACAAGCACTTCTTCCTGTTTTCTTTCTTTCACATGTACATACTGTGCTTCAGTCGTAGCACATTAGACTGCAGTTGCCCCACACTTCCTGGATTCCTCCCAAGTAGTTCCCTTCTATTTTTACTTATTTTTCCTTCTTAACCTAGATTTTTTTTACTATGACAGAAATGCAATATTTATCTTTCTAGGTGTTTTATTTTGCTTAACCTGATGATCTTCAGTTTTATGCATTTCCCTATAAATATCAAAATTACATTCTTCTTTGTAGCTGAATAAAACTCTATTGTGTATATTTACCATGCATATTTAATCCTTTTAAATAGATTTAATGATTAAGTTAAATAGATTTAATAGAAAATTCCTTCCATCTCTTAGTGGTGATTAGTTATCAAATACAGTGTCTCCTCTCAGTGGATACAGTTCAGTATGCAGGTGACGTTCTCTACAGAGAATTAACATGATACACACTGCTGGGTGCCACCACCACCACCCCATTTTAGACAAACATGACTACTGTAACAGAACCACACTATAGAGACACATAACCATTTCGCTAGTCTCTATCTCTGTTATATTTTTATATATAATTTATATATACTTATCTCTATCATTGTCTGAAAATACCATCTCTTAAAAGCATAACCTAAAGACAGGTTCTAAATTACTTTAAACATATGCAAAGGTTGTTGGGTTAATAAGACACAATCTATATGCCAGTGTCGCTATATAAAAGTCCTATGGCACTGTGGCACTGCAGGCAGTGGTTCCCTATGGCACTGTGGCACTGCAGGCAGTGGTTCCCTCGGCAGCTAAGAGGATTTATTTGCTGTTCTTGCAGAGGAATCAGGCTCAGTCACCAGCACCCACACCCTCGGGCACTGAGCACACATGATTCGGGCAACATATACATGTAAAATAAATCTTTATTAAAAATCTTCCAAATATCAGTGGACACAAAAATCCAACTCTAGTCAGGATGTGTTGATCCAAAACCTCTGACTTAATGATAGAGGGATGCTTAAGCAAGGAAAGGATGAAAACAACCTGAGTGTTGCTGTAAATCTCCAACCTAAATAAGCCCGGGCAATGAAAACACAACTCAATTAATATGAATACATGCTGTGCACCTAGATTGGGCAGATCTACCGCTACACTACCATCTTCCCCTTATAAGAGACCCCTTAGACCTTGTGGTTCCTCCAGGCCAGGAGGTGCTTCTGCTCTGCTTTCCTTCTTCTCCCTCTCCCCCTCTCCCCCTCTCCCCCTCTCCTCCCACGTCTCTTCTCCCAAAGCCTTCAGCTCCACCTTCTCCTCTTTCTCCACCCAATCACCAGCTCTAGCCTTTATTTATAAATTAAGGTAGGAAGAAGGTTTACAGGAAATCACCTGAGTGCTGACTCATTCCTTGTTCGAAGCCCCTCACAGGAGAACAGAATTAACATCAAATACAATTTAGTCCCAGGGCTATCCGCAACACTTCCCCTTCTGTCCAATTAAAAGACTATTTTATCTCAGGTATAATTGAACACAATTATTACTATTTTGTAATTTATAAAGTACAAGAGACCTAACACCCAGTCCATTATCTTTCTTAATTAAATAAAACCTCTGTCCACTATCCTTACTTAAAAGACTATAGTTCTGCACCTGGCTGTGTCTTGGCTTTAGATTGAATGCCATCTGAAAACCATCCTCTCAAATCTGTTTCTCTCAAAGTAAAAAGCCTAGGTTGCCTAGGAGACTATGTAGTTTTTCAACCCCATCAGAATTCCAAGAACGACTGATATCAGCTGAAAATATACAGGAAGCCTAACACAGCTTCCAAAACTTAGCCAACTTATAGAAACTGATGATCACTTGGACAGTCCCTTACTTCAACACATTGGAGCATCGGTCTTCAGCCTACTCGCCAGGGTCATCTGACAGACTTAGAGAAACAGGAATATTGAGGACTAGCCTACTCTTTCTCGGCAGACTCAAGCTGTCCTAACCTGTAATTGTGTCCTTTCTTTGGACAGTACTATGTCTGTAAATGAAATGATGAAATTCTTGCCTAGTGGCTGTTTCGTCACAACTGGAGTAACTCAAAGATGCTCAGTTTCTTCTTTGAATCCAAGACAGGGAAAACTGTCAGGAGCAGACTGGTCTCAACAACAAGTGAAAAAATAACATTAAACGTCACATTCTGTGGACTTCTGAAATTTTTGAAAACCAACTATCTATGTGAAGTAATCTGGACTGTTCTCTGTTATCTACTCTCAGCTATTTTTAATTAAAATAACTGAAAACACCCTAACAATAAACTCAGAGCCATGAATTTCCTATTTGGCCCTTAACTCACAGACTTAAACATCTCAGATCTGTTTATAATAACAGCAATAGAAGGACTGGGTCTAAGCCCTGCACTTCAAAATTTTTAGTATCAATAGAGAATTTTATACCAATGAAAACCTTTGATTTTGCATCAAATTATGTACCATTTAAGAAATTATGACTTCAGCTTAGTAACAATTAAAGAGATTTCTACCTAATGAGTTTGTGGCTATGCAATCAATTCTAGATATTCCTCCCTGGGAAGAGAGTCTCAAAGAAGGATTAGCTATACAGGGCTGGCCTGTGGATTTCTATGGGAGATTGATCTTAATTAAGTCCATTAATGTGGAAAAACCAAACTCACTGTGGGTGATACATTCCCTAGGCAGAGTTCTGTGAGTCAAGAAACGAAGCTAAGTGTAACAAGCAAACAGACAAATAAGCATGCATGCATTACTACTCTCAGCTCCTGCTCTGTGATGGAACTGACTTAGCTTCCCCATAGTGCTGGGCTGCAGCCTGAAATTGTGAGCTATAGTAAACTCTTTCTTCCCTAAGTTGCTTTTTGTAGGATGTTTTATCATAGCAACAGAAACAAAATTGAAACATTTGGTTAGCATCTTCTCTTTGAGAACTCCAGGAATGATTATGCCTGAATCCTCAGCATTGAGCCTAGGGTCTAGATTTAATGAGCTGTTGGTGTAACACCTCTCTGTGTCTGAAAGCTGCGCATCCAGGCATCCAACCAATCAGAGGCAGGATATATTGGAAATAGTTGCAACTATGCTGGACATGAATAAACTTTCTCTTGTCAAAATATTCCCCCAAACAATAAGTCACAGCAAATGTTTACATAGCATGTGCATTGTATTAGACATCACAAGTCTCCAGTGATAGTTAGCTCAAAACTGTGCAGCAAGACTCGGTGGGTTCTATGTGAAGACTACACCATTTCCAGTTAACATTTCTGCACCATGACAGGAATAAAACCCAGGGCTTTGCACGTGCTTGGCAAGCACATGATCTGTTCCCACTGTGCCACTTTCTACAACATATTTGAGCATGTGCATATTAAGGCAGTGTCGGGGTAGAGGGGCTGGAGCCAGTCCTTCATGGATACCAAAGGATGACTGCATATAGTGTGAAGGACTGCACGCTGAGAGAGATGTCAGTGGTCTGGCTCTGGCAATTGCAATGAGACTGGGGTGTGCAAGAGGAAAAAAAATGATGTTTAATCTCATTGCCGGCCTCATGTCAAAGGCCACTGAGGACCTGCCTATGTCCTCGCAAGCAAAATAAAAAGGAGGTGAACCTGTTCATCAGAAGGAAGAAAGGGGAGGCAAGTCTGAAGAAGAGGAAGGGGAAAAGAGAAGTAGAGGGGCTGGAGAGGAATGGGAAGAGGGAGGGGAAAGGGAGAGGGGGAGAGAAAGAAAGAGTGAGGGATGGGAGAGGAAGGGGGAAAGAAGAGAAGGAGGAGGGGGAAGCAGCTAAGAAATAAAGGCTTGGTGAATTGTGACAGTTACATGACAGGAAAACCATCACTTAAGTTGAAAACTTTTATGGGAGTGAACTGTAGATCCAACAGGTCAAAGTGTGCAAAGTGGTCAGGTGCCGACCTGAAATACCAGCTGTCATCCACCATGTGCATACTAATTCTAGACTTCCTAGGGTAACCTTTTTTTTCTTTTGGTGCTGATGAAGTGTTTACACAGTAGCTAGGGAGTTTCTTCTTTCATTTTTATTATAAAGGCTGTGTAAGTACAAGGAAGGAAAGTCAGACGGGAATAAACAGAAAAATGTCAAGTTCAGACGTGATGCTGACCTCCTGCCTTTATTCCCAAAGATTTCATTTCTTTCCAGCACTTTCCATGCAGTCCTGTGAAAAATGCTATTGATATTTTTAGGCAACTGGGACCATGCTATCCATTTTCACCTTACAATGTATTCTTTCTTCAGTATATATTAGATTTTGGTCCCTTTCCACATTCATATTCAGACTTTAATAGCTCTCTGATAGTCTGCTTACTAGGGGTGCATGAAAATTTTTCAAGTACTCTCGTGATTGGACATTTAGGAATGTTCAAGAAGTAACCACAGTTCACATAATTAGAGGATCAACAGACTTCTTCATACACTAGCTCTCTAGAACATAGGGCAAGGATTTGCCTGCTTTGCTCCCTGATAAGACCCTAGCACTAGTACAGAACCCGACACATTGTATGCTCAATTAACATTCATTGGAAGAGGGAATACTCCATGTGTATTTACATGTCTCTATGGCTACTGTGTGCGCATGTGTGCATTTACCCATATGTTCATGTATATGTACTGTGTACACATACATGTGGAGACCAGAGGTCCACTTTGAGTGTCAGTTCTCAGGCACTGTCCACATTGGTTGTTTTTTTTCTAATTACATGCATTTATGTACAAAAGGTGTGAGCCATAGCACACTGTGGAAGTCAGAGAACAGCTTTCGGGAGTTGATTCTCTCCTTCCAGCATGTTAATTCCTGAGATCAAACTCAGGTCAGCAGGCTTAGATGCCAAACATCTCTACCAGCTAAGCCATAATGACAGCTACCTTGTGTTAGAGACATGCTCTCTCACTGGCCCAGTCAGCAAACCCCAGGGAGTGTCACTGCCTCCCAGGAACAAAGCTACAGTCTCCTGTGCAGTCCCTGCCTGGATTCTAGGGACCACACACAGGTACTCAGGCTTTCACAGTAAGCGCTTCCTCCACTGAGCTACACCCCTGTCACTCTGTATACACCTGAATTTTCAATAAGCCTTGACCTTCTAAAATAACTGCTCCCTCGAATGGTCCTATCTGCAGTTTTATTCATTTGCTTGCTTGTTTGTTTGGATAAGCCGAGAACTTCATCTTCAAAGTTCAGTGTGGTCAAAATAAGAAAAGCTTGTACATCCCTTTCCCATTATTGCTGCGACAAAGCACCATAAACACAGAGGTTTAAAATAACAAAAATGCAATGTCTTCCAGGTCTAGGCACCAGAAATGCACAATGGGTTGTTGGGGGTGGCTGGGATACTTCTTGGCTTCCCAAGGGAGAACCCAGGTGTTCCTCAGCTCCTCAACGCTCTGTTCCTGGCCCTTTCTACCTCATTCTGACCTTAGTTTATCCTTCACAGTCCCCTTTGAAGCTAAGTCCCCTGCCTCCCCTTTGCCCCTAAGCACATCTTTATGATTATATTGGGCATACCTGGATAATTCAGTATCATTTCTCCATCTCACAAGTTTAGCTCAATGACATCTGTGAAGTCTCCTTTGCCATGAAAAATAATAGGTTCTGGGAATTCAATCTTTGGGTTGCATTATTCTGCCTGCTGCAACCTGGGAGAAATCACACACCCACACACCCACACACCCACACACCCACACACCCACACACCCACACACCCACACACCCACACACCCACACACCCACACACCCACACACCCACACACCCACACACCCACACACCCACACACCCACCTCTGAATGTGTGCTGAGTACCTACTTACTGTACCCTGAACCAACGCTAAGAAACATACCATCCCGCTTTGTGGCCTTGCCTGATTATATAACCGGCTTGCTGAACTGCAGGCATTATCTCCTGGCTCCCAGACATGCTGCGCGGAAAGCGTCTGCAGGCATCTCTGTCCACTTCAGGAAGATGCAGGAATTATTAGATGCTCTTTTAACTGTGACTAAACAGAAGGAAAACGCTGGAGGAAGCAGAGGAGAGGGAGAAAACAAATCCACTTACAGTGGCTGATGTGAAGGGAGATTGGTAAACGGGAAGGCAATGTAATGAAGGTCGAGCAAACTCAAATAAATGTGTCCTTTTTCTCCCACTAATCATCCATTCGAGAAACGTACCTTGAGGGTTTGAGTGAACTTCTGTATGAACTAAGCTAGTGAAATGCTATGTTGCGTGCTGGTGGGGAGGAGTGGGAGCCAACTAAATGTTCTCCAGTAAGTAACTAGACAAGCATATGCCTCCACATTACAGAAAACCCAGCCACATAATGGACAGAGATTTAGGGAAAATTTGTGAAGGACTCAGGATCTACCACTAAGTTACATCCTAACACTCTTTATATTTGTGCTGGAGGGTCCCCATCTCTAGCTCAGGCTGGCCTTGAATTTATTTCAACAGGTGAGATAGCCTGTCCCACCTGAAGAAACCAAAACTCTGGTTTCGAATCTTGGTTGTTTATTATTTCATATAATTAAGCAGGCAGGCAAGCCCGCAAACTGAGCAGCGGCAGAGGGTAGGGGACACGCAAAAGTATGTTGTTAACCATGGTTATTCCTGAGTAATGGAACAATCCTATTTTGCCTTCATTTGTATTTCGTATGGGCTGAAAATAAAGGGGAATGGAGAATTCTGAGAGAAAATGCCTCCTAGATTGCTTACCTGGAGGTTTTTTAGGTAGTTACAAACACGACCCAAGATGTCCCTCTAGTGGAAGGAACGCGGCTGCAACTGGCACCTGATGGAGGCTTTGTAAAATAACTTACTGCGTTCAAGACCTTTGCAAACAAGAGACTGAAACTCATAAGATATTGTGCTTATTCAAAATTTTCAAGGCGGGGGGAAGGAATACTTGCAAAAGTAGAGACAAAACCCTCACGCTAGGAAAACGATGACAATTCTGGATGCACTTGGAATACTGACAGCTAGTATTCTGAACTGTCGGTATTGGAGGATTACGCGGATTAGACTTCTCTGTTTGCATTTTGTTAGTTTATGCCTAGGTCTAGAGAACCAAAGGATGGGGAACCCCGCGCGCGCGCGCTAACGCTTTCGGCGCCTCTCGGCTGAGTTCGACTAGACCTGCCCTGGGCTCGGGCACATTCGGGCCACTGTTGTCCCCGCCTCGATTCCTCTTCGGCTACAATCGGTTGGCTCTCTTGAACTCGGCTCCCTTCGGCTACATCCGGCCTACTCTCAGTCGGCCATTGCAGCTACCTCTGTTCCGCGCTCCTTCGGCCCTGGCGTCTCTCCCTGCGTTCGGCCAGCGTTCGGCTAGACTCGGCTCTTTCCGTCAGCGTGCGGCCGCGGTCCCGGAAGGGCGCCCATGGAGCCAGGCCTGCCGGGCGGACGCCAGAGTATGGCGCCGCTGTTGGAGTACGAGAGGCAGCAGGTGCTGGAACTGCTCGACAGCGACGGGCTGGTGGTGTGTGCCCGCGGACTCGGCACCGACCGGCTCCTCTACCATTTCCTGCGGCTTCACTGCCACCCGGCCTGCCTGGTGCTGGTGCTCAACACGCAGCCGGCCGAGGAGGTGCGACTGCGGGATGGGTAGACCCGAGGGTTTGGGGGACATGCGATTCGAGATCGGCGCGGTAGGAACGCGGAGCTGTACGCGGATTGCTGGGACTCCGAGCCCATGCAGATCTTAAACAGGGCACGAAAGGGAATGAATTAAGATCCCAGGGCGGGGGAGATGCGGGGCACCTACACAGTTCCAAGTCGCTGCGAAGGAGGGAAGGGAACCCTAGGGAAGTTGAAGTGGCTGCTACGACAAGGGAGGGCATTGAGTGAGGTCCTGGAAGGAGATCCTGGACTCTTGACACTGCGGGATGACTGCCAAGTATGGAATGCATCCCAAGGAAGTCTTGGGTTCCTCTGTTGACATGGGAGAGCATTGAATACAGGTCCTTGAGAGAGATACAAGGCCAGAGACACAGTTTGAGGACTCTGAGAATACGGGTCCCACTCACTCCCTAACACTGAAAAGGAGAGGGGCGAGTACACATTGAGGTAGAGTAGTGGATTGAATTGCACTGCAAAGGAGAGAAGGTATCAGAATCTGGGTAGGAATAGTGTTTGAATTTGAAGTTGGATATTAAGGGTGTTTGGAGGACAGAGTGTGGTCCCTAAAAGGACAATGACGAGGATGACAGCGTCTCTGAGAGTTATTACTTTCTAGTAGAAAAGGAGACCTTGAGACTTCACAATAGAAGAGGGATTAGGGAAATGGGGGTGGGTGCAGAAGTTAAAACTAAGGGAGCGATCAATGTGGGTTACGGAGAACAGGTGATCCTGAGGACAGTGGAATGAGACATGCCTTGCTGCGGATGTTGAGAGATGAGGACATAGCCTAGCATGATAAATCTGATGATCCCCTAGGTGTAGTGGCCAGGAAGAAAATGTCAGCTGAGAAGAGTCACTGACAACTCCTTTAAAAGCTGAGGCCCTGTTGGATTCCCCAAAGAATCTACAGTGCTTGGCATGGTACTTTGTGCAATGTAAGATGCCCAGAAAAGTGGCATTAGACTGAGAGACTAATGGGCCATTGAACCTATGGACATTCTGGCGTCTCTCTAGGAAGTATCAATACTGATCTAACAGTCTAAAGTGTTGTCTACAGAGAGGAATCCCTTGTCTCAAAACCCGACTTTGGCCGGAAGTAGTTTCTAGGTAGTAGAAAACTTTTTTTTTTTTTAAGATTTTTTTTTAACGATTTATTTATTTATTATATGTAAGTACATTGTAGCTGTCTTCAGACACTCCAGAAGAGGGAGTCAGATCTCATTATGGATGGTTGTGAACCACCATGTGGTTGCTGGGATTTGAACTCAGGATCTTCAGAAGAGTAGAAAAATTTTAACCCAAGGTTTTAAAAGGTTCTGTGACTTGGTGTTGAAATGGAAATAATGACTGAAGCACAATTATTTCTTAATGTAAACTCCAAAGCACAACTTAACCTTACAAATCAAAACCTTAATTAAAGTGACCTGATTGTCTGATGGGTATAAAAGAATAACTTAGTTTGCATATTTGCTGTGATGTTCATGAGCTCTGAGAATGGAGACATCATTTTAAATTCCTATAACCTATTTTTAAACTTCCCTGCCCTGTACTAAGCAGCTTACTAATGAGTTTAATTTGATTTAGGAATATTTTATCAATCAGTTGAAGATAGAAGGAGTTGAACATCTCCCTCGACGAGTGACAAATGAAATCGCAAGTAACAGTCGCTATGAAGTCTATACGCAGGGTGGTATTATATTTGCAACAAGCCGAATACTCGTGGTTGATTTCTTGACAGGTAGAATACCTTCAGATTTAATAACTGGTAAGAATTTGAAATCTTTCTTATCTACAATGTGAACATTTTTATTTTTGTCTATCTCCTCTGCTAAACGTTCTGCTCTTGTTACTCAGTATTGCAGTTAAGCTGTTGACAGACCACCTGACCATTCGAGAGGTTCAGCAAATGTTTATGACATGAATAAGTATGGCTACATGTCACTTAACACTGAGAATCTATGATTTAGCTATTGTATGAAGGCCTCAGAGCTTACAGACAAAGCCCCGCATGGGTGGCCTGGAGAGGTGGATCAGAGATTAAGAAGGTTCACTGCTCTGCAGAATTCCAAAGCTTAGTTCCCAGCACCCATGTAAGGTAGCTCACAACTGCCCATAATTCCAACTCCAGGGCATCTGATCCCCTCTTTCTGAGAGCACTGGACTCTGCCTGCACAACACCCCCCACCCCATCACACATGCACAAACATATATGCATAATTTTTAAGGTAAAAATAAATGTAAAAAGCCTAAATGTTACAGCTCAATTAGACATTGACCTCTTGATATAACCAAGAAACATAGTAAACAGAGCTGTTTGGGCCTGATGTCGCCATCAACACGGCGTACTGTTTTACAATTGGTTTGTTTTTATAAGTAGAAGGGAGACTTCCAAAATAAGGAAGGAAATTACAGTATAGTAAATTAACTATATAGCCATTAACACATTACTGAGTAGTATGTATGCTGAATAACTAGTGGTATATTTGTGCTAGATATTTTTAATTTTTGTTTTTTATGTTCAGGGACCTTTTGCCTGTGTTTATGTCTATGCACCACATATGTCTGGTACCTGCAGAAGTTAAAAGAGGTTAGATTCTGGAACTAGAGTTATAGATGGTTGTAAGCCACCATGTAGGTGCTGGGAATCAAGCCTTGGTCCTCTGAAAGAATACATAAATTTAACCATGGAGCCCTCTCTCTAGCCACAGTATTAGTATTGGCGTACAAACCCAGAAAGGGCCATGCTCTGACAGAGGTGTACCCACTGGATTATGGGTATTTGAACCTTGCAGGTTGAAGCACCATTATGCAGTGTGTGGTTATATATAAGATGTGGCTCCTTGTTTCCCAGTCTGACTTTCAGGAATATTGTAGTTGACAGGCATTTGCCCTTTGGGTATAGCCAGACTTGATGTGCTTATCAAACTCTTCATAAATCTCTAAGTAAATTTGCTTTCCTTCCTTTCCCCATCATTTAAATTAAACTAAATAGTTACTTAATACTTCAGAGGGGAAGGTGAGAGATAATTTCAGCTAGGAGTAGTGTAGAAGCAATTGATTTTCATATCATTTGTCTCTTCAGAAACCTCTGATTGCCCTGTAGCTAATATAAGAGCCCTGCCAGTCTGCCATTAAACTCCCCTATGCCTCTTTACCCAGAACACTCAAAACACTTCATTACACTTGCCTGCTTCCGTCTGGCTCACCCTAAAGCTGTGCACCAGCAGCTCTTATTTACCTCAGGATGAATAGTCAGTATGTGTCGGTAACACTTGCTTGATGGCTGCTGGTGAACTGCATGTACAGTGCTCAGTGGTGAGTGTTCTCATGGAAGGAAACATATTCACACACACACACTTCCCATTCCATGCACCTGATTGGCTGAATCAGGTTTTGCTCAGTCTTGTCTAGCATTTTTTATTGCCTCAGACAGCGTCTTGAGCATCACAGACAGTTGACCTGACTTTGGGGGCTAACACCCCACTCATACAAGATCCTTAATTTTCCTGAACTTCATCTTTCTCAGTTTTTCAATTTTTATATTGAAACTAGATCCTTCTCTCATATAATACATCCCAACCGCAGTTTCTCCTCCTCCCACTCCTCCTAGTGGATCCCCAGATCCGTTCCCTCTCTGTGTCTTCTTCAGAAAGAGCAGGTGTAAGACACCACGCTTGGTCAGTGGTACTTACTTCAAGATGTCCCAGAATGAGACACCAAGATTGATGCAAAAGCAAGAGGTTTATTTTCTGGCGCATTGGGATCAACCCTCAACCTTGAGGGGAGTGATGAGAAGGTGACCCCAATGGCTATTACAAGCAGTTTTTATACTTTTTAGGGGCACGGGTTACATCCAAAAGGTTACAGTTCAAACTTATTGGCTAAGCATATTGATCTTTAAAACTATTGGCTAGCAAGCATGGCACACATTTCAACTCTACTTGGGACTTTCCAATACATTCGGAGAACTTTTTTTACTCAAGAATGTTCCTGTGGGAGGAGAATGGAACTTGGCCTAGCCTTGACCCCAGGTGGGAGGGGGAAGCTGTAAGGAGGGTATAGGACTGGAAAAAGCCCTTAAGGGTCCCTCACAGGCCTCCAAAACCAACAAACACTACAAAACAAGATACAATGAGACAAGGCAAAAACCCTCCTATTAAGGCTGAACAAGACAGCCCAGTAGGAGAAGAGTCCAGAGCAGGCAAAGGAATCAGAGACAGCCCCACCCCCACTGTTAGGAGTCCCACAAAAAATACCAAGCATGCATATATGCAGAGAGCTGCATATATACCAAGCACCCATGCAGACCTCGTGCTTGCTGTTTCAGTGTCTGTGAGCCCACGTGAGCCCTGCTTATTGATTCAGTGGGCCTTGTTCTCCTGGTGTCCTCCATCCCCTGACTCTTAACAGTCTTTCCTCACCATCTTCTACAGGGTTCCCCATTCTGCAAGGGGAGGCCTCAAATTTAGACTCTTTCTCCTCATAATGTCTGGCTGTGGGTCTCTATAATCACTTCATCTGCTGCCAGAGGAAGCCTTTCTGATAACAACTGCACAGGGCACTGTTCTATTCATATAGCACCGTATCATTAGGAATCATTTCATTGATCTTTTTCTAAGACCGGTCGTATTTGGTTCTTGCCCCTAAGGCTCTGGGTTATCCAGTCTCTGGTTTGAGCCATTCATGTAGTGTAGGGCAAGGGCTCACTCTCATGGGGTGAGCCTCAGCTGAAATCAGACATTGGCCCCTCCCACAAGTTTTGCGCCACCATGACAGCAGAACATCTTGGAGGCAGGACAGATTGTAGGTGGAGGATTTTATGGCTGGGTTGGTGTCTGGGATTCTCTTTCAATAGCCTGCATGTGCTGAAGAGACTAGAATGTAGAGGTGAAGGCTCCAAGCCCACACCAGCTCGATCTCTCTACATTCAGTAAGCTGTGTGGAAGTTGTCCTCAGCAAGGGAACCCCACTGACAGTTTTCAGAGGGTGGCCTTCTGTCCTAACATCAGCCTGGGTTGTTTCGGGATCTCCACTAGACCTCCTCGGCAACTACTTAACTAAATGTAACCCACCACTAAAAGCCTTGCCTGGCTACAAAAGATGGCCAGTTCAGACTAGTATTCTCCATTACTAGAAGTCCTCACCAGGACCATCCTCATAGATTGTAGAAAGTTTCCATAACACCAAGTTTACACACCATCCCCCAAACGTCCCCCAATTCCAGCTTTTCTCCCTCCATCCCTCCTGCCATCCCATTCTGCCTGGAATTCACTCACAGAATCTATTCTGTTTTCCCTTCCAAAGGAGATCTATGCTTCCCCCTGTAGCCTTTCTCCTTACCTCTCTGTCTGTGAATTACAGTTTGATTACTTAGCAGTTAATATCCACTTGTAAGTGAATACATATATACTGGCTGGTTTTGTGTTTCACTTGACACAAGCTGGAGTTATCACAGAGAAAGGCGCTTCAGGTGAGATCCAGCTGTAAGGCATTTTCTCAATTAGTGGTCAAGGAGGGAGGGCCCGTTGTGGGTGGTGCCATCCCTGGGCTGGTACTCCTGTGTTCTGTAAGAAAGCAGGCTGAGCAAGCCAGGGGAAGCAAGCCAGTAAGGAACATCCCTCCATGTCCTCTGCATCAGCTCCTGCTTCCTGACCTGCTTGAGTTCCAGTCCTTACTTACTTTGGTGATGAACAGCAATGTGGAAGTGTAAACTGAATAAACCCTTTCCTCCCCAACTTGCTTGCTTTTTTTTTTTTTTTTTTGGTTTTTCGAGACAGGGTTTCTCTATATAGCCCTGGATGTCCTGGAACTCACTTTGTAGACCAGGCTGGCCTCCAACTCAGAAATCTGAGTGCCTCTGACTCCCAAGTGCTGGGATTAAAGGCATGTGCCACCATGCCCGGCATCCAACTTATGATGTTTGTGCAGGAATAGAAACCCTGACTAAGACAACATACCATGTTTGCCTTTTTGGGTCTAGGTTACCTCAGCCAGGATGATTCTTCTTTTCTAGTTGGATCCATATGATGCCTGCACATTTTATGATGTCATTCTTGTAACCACTGAGTCATACTCCATTTTGTAAACATACCACATTTTTTTCTTTCAGTTAAAAGATACCTAGATGGTTACCAGTTTCTGTCTATTATGAATAAAGTCTCAGCTGAACATAGTTGAACGGGTGTCCTTATGGTCGGATAGAGCATAGTTGAACGGGTGTCCTTATGGTCGGATAGAGCATAGTTGAACGGGTGTCCTTATGGTCGGATAGAGCATAGTTGAACGGGTGTCCTTATGGTCGGATAGAGCATTCTTGGGGTATTTGCCCAAGAGTGGTTGTTATAGCTGAGTCTTGATGTAGATCAATCCCCAGCTTTCTAAGGAACTGCCATGTTGATTTCCATAGTAGCTTTACAAGTTTGCATTTCCTCCAACAATGCAGGAGCCCCACTTCATTCATATCCTCACTAGCATGAGCTGTCACTTGTAGTTTTTATCTTAGCCACTCTGATGGTGTAAGATGAAGTCTCAGAGTTGTTTTGATTTGCGTTTCCCTAGTGGCTAAGGATGTTGAACATGGCCGTAAGTGCTTCTCGGCCCTCTGAGATTCCTCTATTGAGAATTCTCTGTTTAGATCTGTGCCGTATTTTTAATGGATTGTTTGATATGTTTTAATATCTAGTTTCTTTACTTCTTTATATATTTTGGATATTAAAGCTCTATCAACTGTGGAGTAGGTAAAAATCTTTCCGTTTCATAGGCTGTCTCTGTCCTATTGACTTTGTCCTACCGAAGCTTTTCCGTTTTATGAGGTTCCATTTATCAGTTGTTGATCTTAAAGCCTGCACTATTTATGTTCTGTTCAGGAAGTTGTCTCCTATGCCAGTGCGTTCCAGGCTTTTCCCCACTTTCTCTTCTATCAGGTTCAGTCTGTCTGGTTTGATGTTGAGTTCTTTGATCCACTTGGACTTGAGTTTTCTGCAGGGAGATAGATATGGATCTATTTGCATCCTTCTATGTGCCCACATCCAGTTACACAGGCATCTTTTTTTTTTCCAGTGTGTATTTCTGGGTTTGTTAGGGTTTTTTTCTAATTAAAAATCAGGTATCCATACATGTAGGCAGGGGTTGGCAGGGCACCCATACACGTAAAATAATATTTTTTAAAAGAAAAAAAGGAAACACTATGTTAGAATGCTAGCATTACTGTGCCGCTTGAATACAGTAAACTTAATAAACAGTACCAAATAGTTGCCCTTTTATAGTTGGAGATATTAGAGCATCTAAAGCCCTTACCTGTCCCGCTCTATGTTGTGTAAGTATATTTTTAAGTTACTAACATGAGAACATTGTCTAGAAACTACCGCTAGATGTCAGTATTACACCATTGGTCACCCCAGAGGAGGCCTGCACAGTCTAAACACCCGTCAGAGCCCCACTTATAGGTGGGTTCTTGACTGAAAAGTCTGTCCATCCTGGGACACAGGCTGCCCTGTCTCACAGGGGACTCTTATAGCACTACCACCACCCTCCACACTCACCTGCTCAGATGCTTGCAAGGACCCCACGGAGGCATCAGCAGGAAGCATGCGGCTTAGAACCTCTTTCTGTGTCCACCGTCTTTCTGGATGACCTCAATCAGGTTGCTTCCCCTCCCCCTCTTTTTAATCTTAAAATAATACCTCCATGAAAGGAAAATGCACGGAGGCCTCTGAGCACACCTGCAGGGGCAAGCCCTTATTGTGAGATGAGCCTCTGGGGACATTTCATATCCAAATCATACCGTCAGATGGCCCAGGGTGGCCCAGCCTCCGAAGGCCTACCTGAGCCTGTATCAAAGCCTGCACCTGGGGTTAGCGTTAGTGCTCTTCTTTCTTCTGGATTCTGAAATAATGTGGACCTTTCAGAGTACAGTGTCCTAATTTGAGGCTTACCTATAGTTTGAAAGTCCAGTTTTAGTGTTTTCAATTTTATGGGATATTTCTGTTGCGTGTGGTATGCACGTGTATATGTGTGGGGGTGTGCGCCTGTGCACATACATGGGCCAGAGGAAGGTACTAGGTGGCCTGCTCTGTCACTCCCTGGAGATGGGGCCTCTCTCTGTAGCACTGAACTTGGAGGCAGGCTGGCAGCTAGCTACTGACCTCTCCTACAGCTCTGGAGCCGCCATGCACAGGGTGGCCATGCTTTGCATTCTATATGGGTGCTGAGGGTTTGAACTTGGGTCCCTGTGCTCTTGGGCTACCTCTAGCTTCCTGTGCAATGTTTCAGTACACGCTGAGCAAGTGTGGCCAGTAGAGTCCTTGGGAAAGCCCTGTGCTAGGTTTAGAGTGTTTTCTGAGCAGGGAGTAGATCAGCGTACCAGAGTGGTTGGAAGGTCTTGGTCCATAAGCTTGTAAGTGAATCTTTACACACTTGCTAGGTGGTTAGTGAGAGTGAAATTTAGTGCCAGCCACTTTGGTCCAGAAGCTCAGCCTGGAGGGGATTCTGAGAGCAGAGGTGTCTGGGAGCAGAGAAAACAAACAGCTAGAAGTCAGATTGTGGATCCAAGCTGGCAGCCTATACCGCTTTCCAGAATTCTTTTTTTTTTTTTTTTTTTTTTTTTTTTAAGGAGACAAAACAGGCACTTTTTTTTTAACATTGCAAAAGAATTCAGAGATCTGCCTCAGTTAAGCACTGACAGTGATCTAGCTGGGAGAGACCCCACCCTAAAATTACCATTTCTATCATGCCCTGGCCTGTAGTAGATATATTTTCCAAATCCTGACTCAGGGTTTCTTCCCTGCCTTTGACCATTCATGTTCCAGGGTGAAAGACACACACAGCCTTTATATTTTTACATATGCCTTAGGCAGCTGCCTACCCTCCATGCTGTAAAAATCATCCTTCCTATCAACCACCCAGGTTGTTACTTATGTTTCATCTGGGCTGCTCTTCACTGCAGTTGGCCAGCCCACATAGCCACGTTTTTATGGCTCAGCTAACCCATGGTGTCTCTCCTTTCTCTCCTGCGAGTTCTCATGATGGCTTCTTTGTCCTCTCCTCTGGTGGTGCGCTCTCTCTAAGCCCTCAAAACCTAACCCCACCTATCTTTTCTGCCCAGCTGTTGACGGTTGGCATCTTTTTTTTCCTTTTTAAAAGATTTATTATTATACATAAGTACACTGTATGTCTTCAGACACACCAGAAGAGGTCGTCAGTTCTTGTTACAGGTGGTTGTGAGCTACCATGTGGTTGCTGGGATTTGAACTCAGGACCTTGAGAAGAGCAGTCAGTGCTCTTACCCGCTGAGCCTTCTTGACAGCCCAGCTGTTGGCATCTTTATTCACCAATCACAATTAAGTAGGGGCAGGATCACTCTCTCTTCTTTGGGGGAGGCAGTTTTGGGGGGCCCCAAATTAGCATTAGAATACAAGGAGCAGCCAACCAACCCACCACAGGGCCTAACCTTGCTCTGTCCAGGGGTCAACTCTGCCTTCATAACCATAAACAAAAAACTTAGCTGGGTGGGATCTCCTGCAATCACCACTCCCTAAATCTCTTTATCTCCTTGGTTGAGGTTTTGTCTTTTACTGTTTATTGTATGCTAGTGCTGTCCTGTAAGATTGGAAGTCTGCACATAGCCTGAGGGACTCTGCCCCCAGTTAATTCTGGTTGATAACTAAAGGTACCAGCAGCTAATTAGCTAGAAAGAAGAGACAAAGTCCAAGTTTAGGTTTTCCATGCTAGAGATGAGGAAGGAGCCGGGGGAGAAGCAAGAGCAAGAGGAGCCACCTTGGGCGTGGCCCAGAAGACTGCCCATTTGGGTTAAGAACAGCCAAGGTGGAATGGGGTTATCAATGAGAAAGTGGATTCTAACAGCATGGGGGGTAGGCAGCTGCCCAGCTATTGTGCTGCTTAAGGCATCTTAAGTAGAAAGGCTGTGTGTGTGTGTGTGTGTGTGTGTGTGTGTGTGTGTCTTTCATCCGAGAACATAAATGGCTAAAGGTGGCAAGGAACCTCATGTCTGTTTTTTTTTTTTAATTTTTTACAACACTTAGTATCTTTCTGGCAAGCTGACTCTTAGCACAGCTGCTTTTGTTCCGTTAGATTCGTGAAGCCCCTCTTAATTCATATAGCATTCTTATATTTTACATAGTTGAGAAATTATATATTTTTGAGCTCATGTTTTTAGAGTTCTTAAGGGCTGTTCTAAAGGTCCCAGCATTTACCATTTTGCTGAGACATTAGCTATACCTTTGCCTCCTGGACTGCTGTCTCTGATTATCATGGAGTCATTAACATTAGCAGAGAAAACACTCCTTGAAGGAGGAATGTAAAATATATTCATTATTATGCAAGCAAGCCTTAGCCCACAGCTGCCATGGCACTCGCCCACACTTGCTGGCCTTGTCCGAGGGGCAGGAATCCTGTCATTCTGTCCTTACCGAGGCCATGCAAAGTAATACACTGTACAGTGAGTTATTGAATGACACAAAGTACCCTGTGTCAAAATGTCATTTTCAGGACCCTGTGAGGAAGGCAGGAAGGCCCAAAAGCCAGTGCACGTGTGTGCATGGACATGCCAGTGTAAAGACTGAGAATCCTCATGGAAAGAAGAGTTGACAGAAATGACATCTGTCCCCTGTTATATCTCATACTTCTCTCTAGAGTGTCACTAAACACACTGTATTAAAATGTGCCAAAAACACGGCTCAGTAGGTAAAGGTGCTTTGCCTGACCTGAGTTCCATCGCCAGAATCCACATGGCGGAAGGAAAGAACCGACTCCCAGAAGTTGTCCTGTAACTGCCACCCATCTCCCTCACATGTGCACGCACAATAAAGAAATGAATGGAATTAGAATGGTAGTGTGTTAAAGCTCTCTTGTTTAGCATCTGATATTTAAAATTAGGAAACATTTATAATTATCTCTTTTGTATGTGCATGTATTTGTGTGTGCTCTCATGTGGGTAGATGTGCACAAGTGTGCATGTGTGTGGAGACCCAAACCTTGACATCCTATGTCCTCCTCAGTCTGTATCTGCTTTGTTTACTGAGGCAGGGTCAGTAGCTCCTGGGCACAGTGGACCCACTGCCACCTGATTGTTGTAAGAGTACAGGCTCCAGTCCTCATACCCACATGGCTACTGCGCTATCCACTGAGCCACCTCTTCAGCCGTTGTTCTTGTTTTTAAGATTCAGGGCATTGTACCACAATGTACAGACCACAAAAGCCACGTTGCCAGGTATGGTGGTGCATGCTTGTAATCCCAGTACTCAGGAGGCTGAGGCAGGAGAATCATGAGTATAATTAAGGCCAAGCTAGGTTAAAGATCATGTGCCTGCCTCTACAAACAAAACCAAAACAAAACAAAATGTTGTATTAAGTTTGTTCTTTAAAGGTTTTTGTTTAAAATAGTGTAATTTATAATTTAGCTCTTTGTTGACTGTATCCTCAAAGCTGACTTCATCTAATGGGATGCAGATGCTACCCAGACTTGTTAAAATGAAGCTATTTTATGTAGTTCATCTGTTCACATAGAGGGCCATTCAAGACCCATGCTCTCTATCACTCCCTCAGCCTGCCCCCCTTGTGGTCCAGACACTCGTGTTCCCACTGGTTCTGGAGACTCACTCCCTCACCTCACCTCCCATGTGCACACTTGTCACTGAAGGTAAAACACAGACCACCACCTCTGCAGGTAGATTTGTGTCCTCTTGTCACAAGCTAGAGTCATTGAAAGGAGTAGCCTACATAAGGTCAGGATATAAGCAGACATATACGGCATTGTCTTAATTAGTGATTGATGGGGGAGGGCAGCTGAGGAAGCCATGGGGTGCAAGCCAGTAAGCAGCACCCTCCATGGCCAGCTTCTGCCTCCAGGTTCCTGCCCTCCTTGATTGAGTTCCTGTCCCGACTCCCTTCAATGATGAACAGTGATGTAGAAGCATAAGCAGAATAAACCCTTTCCTCCCCAAGTTGCTTTTGGTCTTGGTGTTTCATCACAGCAATAGTGACCTTGGCTAGGACACTACCCTTGAATAGGAAATCACAAGGGTTCCTATTGCACTCTAATAAATCCCCTTTCCCTTGTCTGTCTATATATAGAGAGATTCATCCTATATGTTGTTACTCTAAAGAGCCCTCACTAATACAATCCCCAACAGGCATCCTCGTGTACAGGGCACACAGAATCATTGAGTCCTGCCAGGAAGCCTTCATCCTGCGCCTCTTCCGCCAGAAAAACAAGCGCGGGTTCATCAAAGCTTTCACCGACAACGCTGTTGCCTTTGACACTGGCTTTTGTCACGTGGAAAGAGTGATGCGGAACCTTTTTGTGAGGAAGCTCTACCTGTGGCCAAGGTAATGACTGATGTGTTAGAACGGTGGGTCCCTTCTCAACAGCACACTAGGCCAAGGCAGTTCCACGTGGAAGAGGTTTTACTGAGGAGAGAGACAGAGACAGAGAAGGTATCAGCAGAAAGAGGAAAGGGAAGGAGAGAGGGAGAGGCATTCCCCTTATTTATATGGAAAATGACGTAAAGATGGGAGGTGAGCTCAATGGATTCTGGAAATATGGTGGCCGTTGTCTTGACAACAGGTCTGTAGGTCGCGCTGTTGCCCATGTGATGTCATAGGTTTGGGAGGTCCTGATGCCAACAGTGACATAACTGAGCTGCATTTTAATGCAGTGAATGGAATGACACACAGTGTGTCCTTTACTAGCCTGTCCATAAGGACCTCCTCCTCCTCCTCTTCCTCTTCTTTATAAACACATTTGTGTGTGTGGGTTTCAACTTTATGAAGACTACTAGTTGTACAATTATTCTTTTAATTGTTTCTTATTTTGGAATTAAAACCACCTGTAAATAATAAATATTTTGGTAGTGGAGGCCCAGACAGCTCAGCTCTGCTGTTAGAGGCACAAAAGCAGAGCCAGCAGGATTGCTCAGGGGTACAGGCGCTTGCCTGAGTTTAATCTCCAGGAACCACATGGGAGGAAAGAACTGACCATGGGTTGTCCTCTGAGCTCTGAATGCACAGACACACACCACAAGTAGATAAAAAAATATATATATCTTTCAAAAAGAATAAGGTTGAGGATAGTAAGATGGCTCACTGGGTAAAAGGGCTAGCTCCCAACCTTGATGATCCAGGTTCGATCCCCAGGACCCACACATGCACTATGGCATGGGCACACCAAATGAGTGTCATGGGGCTTTTTGTTGTTTCATTTTGTTTTGTTTTGTTTTTTATGAGCTCTAAGCTGCTATACACAGTAAGGGCCTGGGACCTGGAGCCTGGAGCCATGTTTACTCACACTATGAAAGCAGGCCTTGGGTTGGGCTGACACGTTTTCTGGGCACTCAGTGAGGCCTGGTGTGCTTGTATGCATATCTGTTGTGCTTCTGTTGTGTTTGTAGCTGTTGAAGTTGATTTGGAAACTGTCTCCGTAGGTTCCATGTAGCAGTCAACTCATTCTTGGAACAACACAAGCCTGAAGTTGTAGAGATTCACGTGTCCATGACTCCCGCCATGCTTGCCATTCAGACGGCCATACTAGACATCTTAAATGCGTGTCTGAAGGAACTGAAGTGCCACAACCCGTCACTAGAAGTAGAAGATTTGTCACTAGAAAACGCTCTTGGGAAGCCATTCGACAAGGTCCACTTCTTTTCTTTCTCTTATCCCACAGCTGGTTACGTTGTTATTTTAAAGAGTGGAAGGCATTTCAATATTCACCATGTTCTTTGTAGGAATTAAACTGTAGGTGACTTAAAGTGGGGCTGCTTTGCCCACTGGGAAATAGTAAGTCACAGTGACATACGTGTTTGCCGTGTAAGCATAAGACTGACTTTTTCAGTTATGTAGTGAGTGAATGTCTTATTGTAAGTATAATCAACGTCTGTTCCAAACTGGCAGTATCTGGTTATCTGTAGACAAGAAGTCTATAAAGGAATGCTTCATAATTAGGCATCCCTGAATCTACTGTCTTTTTTAAATAGAAAGTTGGGTACAATTTTTTTGTTTTAGTTTGGGGTTTGGTTTTATGGGGCTGTTTTTGTTTTGGGACAGCTCTCACTATGTGGCCCTCTAATCTGTTATAGTGAATTATGAGCTCCAGAATGCTATCTTTAGGAAATTCCAGGTCACATTTACTTTAACACATGCTACTACTGTCTTTTAAATCCTGGGTCAGTCTCTGTGTCACTGGGAGCAATGTGTGGGTTTGTACAGAAGAGGCCACTGTACAAACATTCTACTGTGAAATGCTCATGTACAGAATGGATCCTGTGTGTTCTGTGTTCTCCTTCATCCTTACGTGTGAATAGCTTAGTGCGTGCTGATAACAAACCTGTTCTAGAAAAGCAGAGGGCTTTATTGAACACTGATTTCTGTCCAGTGTCGCTGACAGTGAGAAGCAAGGAGTATTTTAGACATTCTTACACTAATCACATCTGAATGTAGACAGAGCTTGCATCAGGTCAAACAAAATCTTGAGGATCCATACATCTTCTGACAAAGTGGTGTGCTGTTGTGGAGTGGCTCTAGCCTCCTTTCCCAGGTTGCGTCTGGTTTCTCGTGCATACACACCCCAGTCTGGAGCACACAGATACCGCCTCTGCTCAGTGTGTCTAATGAGATGCCCCATATGCTGCCATTTCTCTTCATTAGAATGAATCGCTGGGTTTTTGACCAGGCCGTTTCTGTCTGTGATGTGTATGACCATGCATGTTTATGTATGACTGCATATATGTGCATGGGCCACTGTGTGTTGTGTCTGTGCATGCTAGGTGCACATGTATATGTGTGTTGCACATGCCCCTGAATGTACAGAGGCCAGAGGAGACATGGAGCAACCAAAGGGTCTTCACTGAATCGAGAGCTAAGCTGACAGCCAGAATGTCTCAGAGGTCCTCCTGTCTTTGCCCCCATAGCTCCAGGGTTAGAGGCACATCCCATTTTTTTATGCAGGTGCTGGGATTTGAACTCAGGTCCTTCTGCACAATGGGCACTCTTAAGCTCAGAGCTATCTCCCCAGCCCCCTGACAGTAATGTTAATAGTAATCAAGGGAGCCTAACTCCATCTGGTCATAAAAATTTTAGCAATAAGACATTATGCTTGAAAAATTAACACATTATTAGGAATTAGTGACCTGAAACTTTCTAGCTACTTCCTTGGAAAAAAAATATTTAGGGACTCTAATTGTAGTAAAATGTGAATAACAAAACATTTAGCATCTTAACTATGTTTTTACATTTCCAGTGAATAACCCTTATGGAAAGTATGGCTGTGTAAAGAAAAGCCATATTGAACATATCCTAACAACAGTAAATTGTATTCTTTTTCAGACAATCCGCCATTACTTGGACCCTTTGTGGCATCAGCTTGGAGCCAAGACTAAATCCTTGGTACAGGATTTGAAGATACTAAGAACCCTGCTGCAGTATCTCTCGCAGTACGATTGCGTTACATTTCTTAATCTTCTGGAGTCTCTGAGAGCAACAGAGAAGGTGTTTGGTCAGAATTCAGGTGTGAGATTAGAAATACCAGTGTTATTCTAGGAGCTGGTGTGAATACTGTGTTAACGGACGGGGTGCTGTCTTCAGCTCGGGATCGTTTGCGTTTCATGCTCACTGCACAAGGATGGAGAGGTTTAGTGATTGCTAATGTTCCCACCCACTTAGCTTCTGTTCCGTATAATAAATATACCCATTCCCGACAGGTTTATTTCCAGAGAAGCGCTTTGTAGTGCAGCCTAATTTAGAAATAGGTTGTGTTCTGGGAGTTTGGTTGGTAGAAACTTAAAATTAATGTTACTCAAAGACCCCGAGGGAGGGTTTCATCCACTAGAATGTCAAAGGCTTATGAGATTCATTTAGAAGTACACACATGTACAGTGACTGTCATGCTAACTACCCAAGACCCTTGAGCCAGGGTCAAAATATGTGCAATTAATAATTTTCACTGCTTCTTCAGAACTTTCCCAAATAACAAAGTACAGACCTAGGGATATAGCATCGTGGTAGAGTGCATACATAGCCCACATAAGGTCCTGGATACAGCCTCCAGTGTCATGGGGAGGGATATAACACCATGGTAGAGTGCATACTCAGCACATGTAAGGCCCTGGATACAGTTCCCAGTGTCATGGACACGCAACAGTGATGAAGTACAGAGGTATGTGAGAAAGCACTCATTAGTTGGTGCTACTGCCTTAGACTATGCGAAGTTATGTGTGGTGTTCTCCAGTACCACCTTGGAAATGTCAACCAATGGTTATCTTAGAATTACTGTAAGCAGAGTTTTGAGATCTCATACCCATGACAACCTTGAGGAGTCCTAAAGGAGGCCCTGGGCCACGCTTTGAAAGCAGAGGCTACAATAGTCAGATGTAGAAGCAAGATGGCAGCCAGTGGTCTATGTGCGTCATGTGCTCATTAAGAGTATTTAAAACTGCCACTAATTGAAGCCCTGTTTTAAAACCCATTCTATTAGGTTGGCTTTTCCTGGATGCTAGCACCTCCATGTTCGTGAATGCTCGTTCCCGAGTTTACCGCGTTCCAGATGTCAAACTGAGCAAAAAGGCCAAAACATCAGAAAAGATGGCGAGTCCAGAAGTTCAAGGTCAGGCCTTACATGCATCTCTGTTCACAGTGGCCACAGTGGCACGAAGCAGGTGTCAGTTTAAAGCAAATGTAGCATCTTCTGCTATGCGTAGAGATGCTTGCACTGTGAGGGAAGAGCACACAGTGAAACCAGGGTGATAGCCATGGCCAGAGACCACCAGTGTCAAAGGCCAGACATCAACCAACTGTGTTCTTACTGCTACACAAGAACCATTTCAGCTGTTACTATCTTGAGCGCTAAAGTCTCGGTGAAACATTTCAGCATTTTTTGTAACTTTTAAAGAATAAAAATACAGTAGACAAAGGTGGGCTTGATTCCAGCTTCTATCTAGTAAACATCAAGACACTTTGTCTAGGGCCTGCCTGGGATGGGATATTTACTACCTAGTTTTGCCTATTTTAAAGATCTATTCAAAACAGTATATTCATATGTTTGAATACTTATAGAATAAAGATGTAGTTGATACCTGCTTTTATCTGTGTTCAGGATTGTAGAAAGCATAGGCTTATTAAAAATAATAAATACTGCCAGGCAGCAGCAGCAGTGGTGGGAGTCTTTAATCCCAGCACTCTGGAGGCAGAGGCAGGCGGATCTCTGTGAGTTCCAGTCCAGCCTGGGGCTACACAGAGAAATTATGATTCTAAAAGCCAAACAAAACAAAGGGAGGGAGGGAGGGAGGGAGGGAGGGAGGGAGGGAGGGAGGGAGGGAGGGAGAAAGAAAGGAAAGGGAGGAGGGGAGGGAGGGAGGGAGAGGGGAGGGGAGGGAGAAAGAAAAAGAAAGAGAAAGAGGAAGGAAGGAAGGAAGGAAGGGGAGAGGGAGGGAGGGAGGAGGGGAGGGGAGGGAGGGAGGGACAATAAGTGTTGCTGGCACCTAGACCTTGCATTGTGTAGCTGCTTATGTACAGCATCACAACTGACAACACAGAGCCATCTCACTGGCCATGCACATGGCCTGTCCACTCCGTCACCTCTGCATATTTCAGCTAGACTTGTCAGCAGGCTTTTCTAGGGAAGCAGCTCCTATGTTGAATGGTGGAAGCCCAAGGACATGTCCATTTACAGGGATGTTAGTTTTCTGCTGTGGGAAAGCCTTTGCCATGGTTCTAACTGAACGCCATACAGAATAAGGTTATCATTTATTTCTGTACAGAAACAAAAAAAGAACTGGTTCTAGAGAGCAATCCAAAGTGGGAGGCGCTGACTGACGTCCTGAAAGAAATCGAAGCAGAAAATAAGGAGAGTGAAGCCCTTGGTGGCCCAGGTAGGAACAAAGGAGCTGGTGACATTAGCCTACTCTGTTGTTTCTGAGACTGATTACACTGGCCCAGATTGGCTTGGAGCTTGCTTTGCATCTGAGGCTGGCTTTGACATTCTGATTCTGCTTCCTAGTACTAGACTCCAGGCAGGTGTTACCAAACCCACACCGTGCACAGGCGTTCAGTGTCAGTCGCCTTCATTCAAAGAGCCTTTCTCCAGGTTGGGTCATTTCGTGTTCATGAAGCACAGTCTTTACTGCTCAGCTTCTCGGAGCTTCTATTTAAAGAGGCAGCGTATTTCCATGTATGCATTCACCAGGTTTTAAATATAGACTCTCCCAGGAATCAGCTAATGTTTTTTCTGTTTTATATGCCTAGTCAAGTGTCGTTTCAAAGAAGCTTAAATGCCTATTGGCCGAGCCCAAGAAAAACAATTCCAATTGTAGGCCTTCTGCCTTCAAACATGAGCATGCTAACAGATGAGCACTGTAGACTAAGACAGATGTATAAATCACAAATAAAACTAGATAGAGAGTAAATGTGCATGTTTGAAAATACTGAGTCTTTGAACTGCAAAGTAGCAAAGGCAAGCCAGGTGGGGTGGTAGGCACGGGGAAATGAGAACAGAGTGTCATGACACTGTGAAGAGTCCACTGGAAAACTAATGACTGTGCACTAACCTAAATGCTTAGCTTTCCTAAAGTCGCACACGGGGCTGGAGAGACGGCTCCGCAATTAAGAGCACTTGCTGCTCTTGCAGAGGAGGAGAGTTCAGTCCCAGCACTCAGACAGCTCCAGTTTGAACTCCAGCTCCAGGGGATCAAATGCCCTCTTCTGCCCTCCACAGACATCTGCATGTACACGCTCACACATGCACGCACACACACACACAAAGTCTTTTATAGAAGTCATTCGCTCCTTACATTAGTAGATCCTGGCAATAATTACCCAGAACTTACAGTACTGTGACCCACAACTCAGCATCGCACATGCTCACTTAGGTGAAGTAAAAAGAATAATAAACTACGGAGTGGACAAGACTGTCTCCGGCAGACGATGAAGATGTTAACATTCATGTGTTTCCCTCTAGATTTCTTTCACGTGTGATTCACATTGTAATGTCATCTAGTGATCCATCCATCACTAGACCCATCCCTTGGCCTGCAGTCAAGGATAGCTATGCAAATGGCCCGACACAAAAGCTTATACTTGAAGCTTCATGAGGGGGCTGTTGAGATGGCTCCATGAGCGAAGCCTTTCCTGCCAAACCAGATGACCTGAGTTCATTCTCTGGAACCCACATGGTGGTGGAAGAGAATAGGGTTCTCTGACCTGTACACATACACTAAATACATTTAATAAAATGAATATAATTAAAACTTTTCATTAAAAAACTGAGGGGATTTGTGACTTTTTTTTTTTTTTTTTTAAATAACTTGATTGCATAGTTCTCAAGCAGCTAACTAGAAACTCATTTTGTAAACCAGACTGGCCTTGAACTTGGAGCTGTCCTCCTGCCTCTGCCTCCTAAACACTGGGACTTGAGGTGTATCCATGACATTGGTTTTTATAATACTTATTTTCACTTTACTTAGCTAACTATAAGTGGGAATTACACATCCATGGCAACTGTACTGAGACATCTTAAGCTTTGATATTAGTAACCTGCTTTCAGCTGGGTCTTTCATGCACATTTCTCGTTAGTCTTGGCCACCGTAAACTACACCAGTTTGCTCGTTCTTGGTGGTAATAACAGTACCGTCTATCATTGCTGATTTCTGTCTTTAGAATTTTAAATGCTGTTTTTATTGCTCTAAAATCAACCATTAGATACAATGTTCTCTGAGAATTGTTCTTCTACTTTTAAGGCTAGAAAATCACCTCCATCTTGGGAGTGGAGACAAGCCATCTTTCCTTGTGATTTAAGATTTTACATTTAACTCTATAATCCATTTGAAATGTATTTTAGTGTCTTAAGAGCCTCTGGAAAGTTATCCATTTGAAGTTTCCTTAAAACCTTGGCTCTCAACAGTTCTGGCTTGGGCTTTGCTCCGTGGTCTGTCCAGAGGTGAAAGCATGTGGTTGCTCCCCAAACCCCCTTTTGAACAATTTGTAAACTGGGTTCTTTAACGGAAGATGCCTTCCTTTAGAAGGGGACTCGGCGGCCCACTGGGCCGAGGATGTGAGCGAGCGAGCAAGCAAGTGTGCGCGTTCTCTCTGATTGCAGGCCGGGTGCTGATCTGTGCAAGCGATGACCGCACGTGCTGCCAGCTGAGAGACTACCTGTCTGCCGGTGCAGAAACCTTCCTGCTGCGACTTTATAGGAAAATGTTTGAGAAGGATGGCAAAGCAGAAGAAGTGTGGGTAAATGTTAGAAAGGGGGACGGCCCGAAGAGAACTACAAAATCTGACAAAAGACCAAAAGATGCCCCAAACAAGGAGCGTGCTTCCGCCAAAAGGGGGGCCCCTCTCAAAAGGAAGAAGCGAGAGCTGACTCTGACACAAGTTTTGGGGACCGCTGAGGAGCCGCCAGAGGACAGGGCTTTGGAGGAAGACCTGTGCAGACAGACCAGCAGTAGCCCAGAAGGCTGCGGGGGAGAGATTAAGCATGAATCATTTGATTTAAATGTGTCATCTGATGCAGCCTATGGCATCCTGAAAGAGCCCCTGACCATCATCCATCCGCTTCTAGGGTGCAGCGACCCCTATGCCCTGACGCGGGTACTGCACGAGGTGGAGCCCAGATACGTGGTTCTGTATGATGCAGAGCTCACCTTTGTTCGTCAACTGGAGATCTACAGGGCTAGCAGGCCTGGGAAACCTCTGAGGCAAGTCTGTGCCTGACAGTTCTGCAGGCTTTAATACAAAAACTGGCCTTCATGGTGGCTTTCTTACCTTTAACAAACCACGATGAGGCCGGTTTGATGCTGCTTTCTGGTGAATGAGAGAACGTTCCAGATGGATGTCAGTCACCCAGGCTGAACTGCAAGCCTCCGGCACCCCTGGCATTTTCCCGTACCCTGCTCATATTCTTTCTTTATGTCTGAGTGTGTCTCTTACAGGTACAGTTTCTGGAAAATCTAGGAAATTGATAATGTTCTGTGCAATACCAAAGGTAATATACTAATGGCTTAGCCAAATGCTACTAACCTTCTAAACCACCCTGTAAAATCTTAAATATTTTTCCTTACATGTATGGGTATGTGCACACCATCCCAGCTTGCAAGAGTTGTTGATGCCTTCCACCTCCAGGGACCACACTCTTAGACAGAGAACACCTCTACCTACTGAGCCATCCCACCAACTCCTGGCTTACAAACTTAAGTGACTCTGACTTTCTTTCTCACAAAACCAACATGTTTTAGGAATTACTGTACCAAGTTTTCTTGGGTTCTAGAAATATCTTTAAAATCTCCCAATCTATCAGATGAGAAAGAATACAGTGTTCTTACTCTCCAGCTAACTAAAGGGAAATAAATATCAGAATTAGTATCCTGAACTCAGCCTGAACCAGAAACACAGCCAAGAAAACCCTTTGTAACAGGTAACTAAAGCCACCTTTCACAGAAGACGCGATAGAGGCAGCACGAAGGTGCCCAGGGGTAAAGACCCTGGCAAGAGCATTGTCCGATAGTCAGCTACATCCCGCCAGCCTTCAGCTCCCAGGTAGCTCATGCCCACCAAGCTTCTTACCCTGTCAAGGGCAGAAGAGATCTGGAAATTCACTGCTCGCTCAGTCAGTGGGAAACTTGGCCTCAGAAATGGAAGTTGTTGGCTTTAGTCATATGGCACATCCATGGAGTAGCTGACATCTCCTAACTCATCCAATGACCTTCCCCTCCTAACTTCAAAGTAAGATGCTCTAGGGAGATTTGTGCTAAAAGTAAAGCCGGCTTAGAAGGAAATGCTTCTAATGGAGATGAGGTAGCGGCAACATGGCGCTCTTGATTCAGCCTCAGCCACAAATGAGAAAAAAGCAAGTTCTCTGTAGACTTGTAAAAAAACATTTATTTTTAATGGTGTGTGTGTGTGTGTGTGTGTGCCAGTTGTCAAAGATGCCAGAGGAGGGTGTAAAAGCTGGAGTTAGAGGCATCTATAAGCCACCCAACATGAGTGCTGGGAGCTGAACCCTGGTCCTCTGAAAGAACAGGAAGCACTCTTAACCAACAAGCCATTTCTTCAGTCGCAAGCCAAGGCCCTTTAGAAACAAAAAGGAAGGAAGGAAGCAAGGAAGAAAGAAAGGAAGGAAGAGAGAAAGAAAGAAAGACAGAAAGAATTAAGATTCCTGATACTATCCATGTGTAAAATGTTCCTGGCTCCCTTCTGCAGTGACATGGGTAAAGAGAACTGAGAACGTACAGAGGGTAAAGGTCTTAGCTGTTTAATTTGTTTGCTTGTTGCTAACACTGAATTTCCCTAAGCTGGTTCTAATGATGATTTCCCACTTCTAAGCTATCATTTGGCAGAAGTACAAAGAAAAAGTTACAAATGAAGCCTCCAAGAGATTTTGTGGGCTTCATTTTTTGTTTATAGTTATGAAGAAAGAGTCTTCTCCTCTAGTTCTATCTCAGTGTTTACCTGAACTGTGTTCCTCCTTTTGCTGAAAAGAAAAAGAAACCTCCCTGGGTGACAACCCTAGGACCCTTAGCAGGCCAGTCTGGTGCAGCCTGAGGGAGCCTGCGCACTGGGTGAGGGCTGGGGTGGAGGAGCTGCTCAGTGATGGGGGGGGGGGGGGGGGGGCGGGGTGGAGGGCAGGAAAGGCTGTGCAATGGGGCCGGAGAGGCTTGCTCTTCCTTGGTGTCTGTGACTTGAGCCTCCAGGGCTGCTGCTCTAGATGCTCCACTGTGCTGTACCTTACAGGGACTAAGATTACATCTTTGCAGCTTAAAAGAGTTCTGTCTTAACCCACAGGGTTTACTTTCTTATATACGGAGGCTCCACGGAAGAGCAGCGCTACCTGACTGCTCTGCGGAAAGAAAAGGAAGCCTTTGAAAAGCTCATAAGGTGAGGTGGGTGGCCTGTCCTTCTGGGTCCTACTCTGGTAGGAATATTAAACGGCTCCCAAAGAAGTGGGTGGGGTCATGAGTTGGGAGATGCCTGGTGCCCAATGTCTGCCTGCTGCATATTCCCCTCCTCTTCCTTCTCTCTTACCCGTGCAGTTACTCACTGTGGGTTTAATGAGTAGAATACAAGTTGTATCTCTTACTGAAATACTTGAAACCAGAAGTGTTTCAAATGTTGAGATATTTCCATATAGGTAATATATGTATTAGTGATGTGGCCTTAAGGTCATTGGAGGCAGCAAGCTGGGTAAGTGCCACCTGCACAGGGTTGGACATGGGATTTCCAGTTGTGCCGTTGTGTTGGCCAGCCAAACACTTTACAGTTCGTAGCATTTTGAATTTCAGCTTTTTCATATCAGAAATGTGTAAGGGAAACTGTTTTTGATGGTCAGCATCAGACATGCCACAAAACACTGTTCTAGGAAGGATGCTCTCCAGCATCCTTCTTTTCTTTTCTTTTTTTTTTTTTTTTTTGGAGACAGGGTTTCTCTGTGTAGCCCTGGCTGTCCTGGAACTCACTTTGTAGACCAGGCTGGCCTCGAACTCAGAAATCCGCGGTTTGCAGGTGGGCTGCCACTCTATTATGTCTGGGAAGGACTTCTAACCCCTACCCTACCTCCGTTCTGACCGCTGTAACTAAGTGTGTGCTGTCCTTCTGAACATGTGTATCTGTTTTTGAGTATGGAGGCCATGTTCCCAATCCTGGTGGTTTCCAGTTTAACAGAAGGAGCTGTTTGTGGGACAGTCACAAACTGGCTGGCAACTCTCTTATCCCTAAGCATCTGGGAGATCAGATGACTCACCAGGTCATACCAAAAAATTGTAGTGGGCTGATGATCTGAGGGCATCCTAGAGCTGAGGCAAAGAAAGCCCAGGCCAAAGAGCAATAGCTACGACTTCCTAACGGGCTTCTCATGCCTTAGACATGGGCAGTAAAGCCTGGCGTGGAGCTAGACAGGATCCCAGAGTGGACAGCATCCTACGGAGTTGGCTATGGGAATTCAGCATCTGTCTACCCAGGTTAATCTAGCGCAGACATTTCTAGCAATGGGTATTTATAGTTCAGTCCACTGGGATGTCACCCTTCCCTTTACGTCTTCTAGAATAGGGGCGTTTCCTTGAAGCTGCTAGACAGGTAGCTTTGTTACTCAGTCCACTTAGCCTACACAAGTGCATATGGAATTGTTTCGTGTGTGTGGGTGTGTGTGGGTGTGTGTGTGTGGGTGTGTGTGTGTGTGTTTAAAAGTGATTTCAAAAGTAATGTCTTATTACACAAATGACCTCTTATTTACAGTTCTCAGAGCCCCTGCCCTCTGAGTGTCCAGCGGTGACATTACTTACTGAGCATCTGGTACATGTAAATACTGTGAGGACAGGGTCACATTGATCAGAGGTTCAAAAGCTCAGAGCCTGGGGACTCTGTGGCAGCACTGCATGTTGCAGGTGGCATGCTGCACTTACTCTGGTAAAGCTGTCTATGAAAGGAGACAGGGATGCACTTGTCTGCTGAGAGGAAGCTGGCAGCAAAGATAGGCTAAGGAAGAGAAAGGGGCAGATTTGAGAAACACTTAGGAGACGAGTCAGAGACTCAGCACCTTCGGGTGGGCTAGCACCTCCCGCAGCTCTTACTGCCCTAAAAAGATTCTGTCTCTGACTTTGCTTTGATCACAGTAATTGTCATCACATTACAAATAAACACCTAGAGCTTACGTGTCCTTATTAGGTCATTGGTTTTCCTGTGTCAGGGTCACCAAGGTCAAGAGATCTGCTTGGAAGGAGTCATAATTAGGTTGTCCCAGCAAAAGGACACAGCTAAGCATCAGCAGGGAAAGTCACAGAGTGAAGTGCAGGAGCCAAGCAGGAGTGAAGTTGTCTGAACCATGGAGGTGCACTCAAGCCCACCTGCAGCTACAGGCCGCAGCACATGCAGAAGTGGCAGCAGGGACGCCCGTGCAGCCTTAGTGTCCACAGTCTTCACTGAGGCTTGGTCTCATAGGCACAGCACCCATGTGACCGACTTTGTCTCTCCAGCTACAGCATGCCAGAGCAAAAGCAAGCACTCAGCAGCAATCACAGGGAGTATACAATGATCAAACACTTGTCCCCGTGACCCCAGGCCTGAGGTACAACACACCCTCGAACTAAGGGTGCCCCAGAGCTCAGTGCTTGGGACCTAGCTTTGGCCCAGCTGTAAGCAGGCAGGCCTTTCTTGGAATTTTGCCAAGCTTCAGCACCTGCACTCTTCTCTATTCAGTTGTCTCTTCTTTGGTACCTTGTTGTCACCAGGGAGATGATAGGCTATGAGGCTAGAATGCCCTAGAGGATGCCTTCATGCTCCAGACTTGGATCTTTGAGCTGCTGCCTCTCCCCTGGTTCATCAAGGAGCCTAATTGAGAAAAAGATGTTTGGAGTCAATTGTGGTAATGTGCTGTGCACCTCCATACAACTACTGGCTTATACAAATGACTGGTCATCAGAGGCAGAGCCATCATCAGGGTAGAGGACCCATGTAGCATCCATGTGTCCCGGGTCAGTTCCCAACCCATGAGAAAACACACATCCACTTTAATGGTATTTCACCTAAAACTCAGGGCCTACTTATAAATAGTCTTCTGCTTGCACAGCAGCCGAGTGCTCGCACTATGTAGAGCCTTAGGACACTCACTCTCCCAGAAGATTGGGTAGTGGTGTTTGTTTTTAAAAACACAAAGCTACACATGTGGTGCATTGCCAGTAGGGCATCTGCACCTCGCCTGAACTTGGGAGAAAGTTTACTGTGACACTAAGAGAGCAGACTCTTGCCAAGACCTCCATGGGAGATGTTATAAGAGCAACACTGGGCTGCTATTTAAACTAACCAGAGAGCAATGAATCAGGCAGACAGGCAGCAAATGAGGGCTGCTTAGCTGCTTCAGAGAGAGTAGACTGCAGACAAGTAAAGGGAACAAACTTAGTTGCTGGAGAGTAAGGGCAAGGTGCTGCCTGGTGAACAGGGAAGAGTCAAGATCGTTTGGCTTCGCTGTAAGAAACTTGCATTGCAGAAGAGGACTTACCTGGATGCCACACCTGAGCTCCTCCCTCCCACCTCACATCATCATTAGAGCCATCCACATATCATAGACCATCCTAGCACTCCAGGCAAGCCTGGGCTACACAATAATAAGAAGGAAATCAGTGATATGTGAAAGCAACATCCGTGCCTGCTGTGGACAAGGAACGGGTACTGTTGGCATGGTGATGCCTACTAAGCTCCCGGGTGCTGCTCAGCAAGACTTGCTTTCTTTATGGTCTGCAGTTCCTTTCTGGGCTGTGAATTTTCTCAGAAGTGGAAACAGCACCAGCCTCATTTGAAAGCAGACCTTTGGTGTCCCGTGTGACCCTGGTACACCATAGCAGGTGCGGGATGCCAAGAGCCCACCCAGTGCGTTGCATGCATATCGTAGTCAGTCTTTTCAGATAGATTTATTGGCATTATCCCCATTTTATAGATAGGAAAACAAATTGAGGCAGGGAGCCACCAAATGACTTATTCCAGGTCACACTGCCAATAAGAACTAGATCTTTGCTCCTGTCTGTGCTATATCCACCCACAGGCAGCACATTCATCTGGAAGCCCCCCCCCCCCCCACACACACACACTCCCATGTGATCTGTAGCTTAATTTGTGAAAGTGGTAGATAGAAAACACAAACATTTTAGAAAATAATATTGAGGATTTGCTGGCTGTGTTCTTGATAGTTTGCCTTTGTCCTCTTGGGTACATTGGGTGTGACCGGGAGTTGCTGCTGGGGTCAATGCCAGGCAAGGGTGTGCTCCCAGAGCCCTTGGCCCTGGCCTAGAGGATTGTATGAAAGCCATTCTGTTGTCCACAGTGTGAAAGGGAGCTGTGCTTTGGAGCATCTCAGACCTGGTGGGGACACATCCCTCTCACAGCTCCTTGGTCTAACCTAGCCCCAGTCTGCTGAGGTTCTCAGTTCTGTGGGTTTGTTCATGGTGGCTTTCCTCAGCTCTGCTGCAAGCCTCAAGAGAGAACGGTCCAGCTCTCCATGCTCTGGCCCCAGGCATAGATTAAACTCTTAGGACTTAAGCCTCTTGAGGTAATCATCACACGCTCCCTGGTTTTAAGCAGGAACCACCACGCTCGCTGTACTCCGGGAACAGTCCTCCTAACATATGTCTATGCGATACTGGGTCACTCTGAAGACTAGGAGGATTGCATGATCATATTTGTTACGTTGTTTGTGTATATTCATGCATGTATGCATATATACTGTGTGGAGATCGGAAGACAGCTTGCAGGGGTCAGTTCTCCTTCCACCAAGTGGGTTCTGGAGCTTGGATTTGGGTAGTCAGGCTTAGTGGCAAGCACCTGGACCACTTAGCCATCTCGCCAGCCCAGTGATCACATTTATATCCTGATCCCTTAACCCAGAGCAGGGAACACTCCAGGAGTGACTGCTGTCCCCAGATCAGTCCCCAGATACTGATTGTTGTAAACCCTGACGTAAACTTTATTCTTGTATTGACCTTGATTCTCCTTTGAAACTAAAGGTGAATGATGGGGCCTCCCACGTGGACGGGGAGGGGACCATCGTGCCTGCATTTTCTTTGTCTTTTTCTTAATCACTGACTAAACTCTCCCTCCCTGGGACCTGAAAAATATCTGACTTTCAATGATTTAATTTGTTTTCCAGTGTTGACAGTGCCTTAGCCTTACAGCCGAGTGGGGCAGGCTCAGCCACATGACAGACACTAAAAGAGCTTCTTAATAGCAACTCTAGAGGGTGGGGAAGGAGGCCAGCGGTCTGTTGCGCTCCTCCGGCCAGTCCTACTGGTTGTTTCTTTCTAATGTATCTCTTGCATTCGCCTTACCCTCCAGTCATATATCAGAGACAATCCTCCTGCCTCAGCCTCTTGAGTCTTGGATTACAGGTGTGCACCCCTACTGCCAGCATGTAGATTGTCTTAGAGATTAGATTTTTCAAAAGATTAATCTAGAACGTTGAGATCACTCAAATGGTGCTTATGGTATTTGTTCCCCAGGGAAAAAGCTAGCATGGTTGTCCCCGAAGAACGGGAAGGCAGAGATGAGACCAACCTGGACCTAGCAAGAGGCTCAGCAGCCCTGGATGCTCCCACGGACACTCGGAAAGCCGGTAAGCCCTACCCTGAACCATGTCTGCCTTCTGGGGTTTTTTTTGTTTTGTTTTTTTGTTTTTCGAGACAGGGTTTCTCTGTATAGCCCTGGCTGTCCTGGAACTCACTTTGTAGACCAGGCTGGCCTCGAACTCAGAAATCCGCCTGCCTCTGCCTCCCAAGTGCTGGGATTAAAGGCGTGCTCCACCACCGCCCGGCCATGTCTGCCTTCTGAGGAACCAGAGCCACAAAGCTGAGATTTTTACATAAACTCTTTTTTTGTTTGTTTGTTTGTTTTGTTTTCTTGTTTTTCAAGACAGGGTTTTTCTGTATAACCCTGGTTGTCCTGGAACTCACTTTGTAGACCAGGCTGTCCTCGAACTCAGAAATCCGCCTGCCTCTGTCTCCCGAGTGCTGGAATTAAAGGCGTGCGCCACCACCGCCCAGCTACATAAACTCTTAAAACCATGAATCAGGCAAGGGAGATTGCAAGGCTGTTCTTGCAGAGAACTTGAGTTTTCAGTTCAGCACCTACATCAGGCAGCTCATAACTACCTGTGACTTTAGCACCATCCTGTGGCCTCTCCAGGGACATGCACTCCTGTGCTGCATAGAAACCCATGCAGGTACACACACACACATACACATAATTAAAATAATAATAAATGATTTTTTTAATGAGAAGAAAATGATTTGGGGAGGCAGCAGATGAACTCTACCAGTGAAGCCTTCAGAATGCTGCCTGGGCTCTGTGCCCAAGGAAGCCAGTTGGCTCACACAATAGCTGAAGGACAATCCCCAAGTCCCTCTGCCTGTAGTCTCAGGGTCGCACATTACTAGGACTCCTTAATTAAGGATGCACCCTCCCAGCTTCAGAGCATTTTCTGCTTCTTGGTATCTCTCCAGTTCTGGGTGTTTGGCATGCCACCAAGGTCTGCTGGACTCCCAAGTGCAGCATACTTATTCACAAGGACTTCCACCTCCATGCAGGCTGCCATCAGCCAAGCAGCCTGAGAGAAGCAGTAGGGTCAAAGAGGATTTAACCTCTGCTGACATTGGGTCCATTCAGACCACTGGGCCGATGAGTTCAAGCTTCCATGTTCTGCCTGCCACAGGTTCAGAAACAACAGAACTAGCTGCTCATGCACTGAAACCCTGAGACTTAAGGACTGACTGACTGACTGACTTCCCTCGTTCCTTCCTTCCCTCCTTCCTTCCTCCCTTCCCTGCCTCCTTCCTTCCTTCCCTCCTTCCTTCCCTCCCTCCCTCCTTCCTTCCTTCCTTCCCTCCTTCCTTCCTTCCCTTGTTTTATCGGTATTTGTCAGGGACTAGAGAAATGGCTCAGAGATTAGACTCACTTGCATGAAGGCCTGAAAATCTGAGTTCCGTGGCCCATCCCTCGAGGTAGCAAGAGAAAAGCCACCCTGAGAATTGTTCTCTGGTCTCCACCCATGTGCTGTGATGTGTGGCTTGAGATGCTCATTACAGCCGCGACTGTGCTGGCCTCTAATGTAGAGATTCTGCTTCTGTGCCTGGGAACTGGGGTCACATCCCAAAGGCACGTGGTAGAGAAGGTCCTCGGGCCACATGCTCTAGGGAGCACTGCTTCAGAATATCTGGATCCTTTTTGAAGCAGATACTTAACTCTGCCTTGCCTGGTAAGCTTTTGGGAGGAACTGTAGCCTGTAAGGCAGGGTGAAGGAGGTGAGGTCATGCTGTAGGTACCACATCCAAAGCACATCCTAGAGCTCTGCCCTTGGGAAGCCTGAGTTTCCTGTTGTACTGTAAAGCATTGCACGAACTTGGTGGCTTGAGAAGCACACACTGACCTCATGAGTCTGCAGGCTAAACAGAATCCCATTGGCCGTCACTCACTAGCTTCAGGGCTGTTTTCTTCCTGGCAGGTCTGTAGATGAGTCATCTCCTGGTTTTTCCAGTGCCTAGAGTCTACCTGCATTCCTGGCTCGAGGCCCTTCCTCTACCTCACAGCCATGCTGGTGTCTTCTCTGACCCTGCTGCCTCACCCTTTTCAGGTCACTTTGTCAGTTCTCTATGGCTCATGAAACAACTTAAGGCAGGGGGTAATTGGACCTATCTCTAAAGGTCTCAGTCCATACCCAGCCAGCCTTGTTGCTCCCAGGCCTGTGATGGGTCAGAACACTGTAGGGGAAGGTTGTGGGCATGAAAGCGGTTGATTTGTGGCAGCAAACAGACAAATGTCAGGGTCTGTGCAGGACACCTCTCGGTGGCCTGCCCCAGTGGTCTGCCTCCTCTGATGGCCCTCCCTCCCAGCAGTCCATTCAGCTGTGACTGACCTCACGACCTTCCCCTGGCCTCCACATACGGGCTCAATGTAGCTACACACATACACACATGCCACACACACAAACTCACATACACATGCTCACACATATACACGCAGGTAGCACACATACCCAAATGAGATTGTTCTTAAAGCAACAGCATTAACATCCCTGGAGTTTGTTGAAAATGCAGTTTTTGAGCCTTTGATCCTACATCTGCCGTGTTCAGAATCTGCTTGCTAGCATAGCCCCAGGTATGCACACCAGTGTGTAAGAAGCTGCTCCCAGCGTCTTCCCTTTCCCATCTCTAGACCCAAAAGTTAATGGCAGCAGCTCAGAAGGCAGTCTTCTTGGCCTTTATTGCACATAGGGCCTTATTGCATATAAGGCCCAGCACATACAAACATACTCTTCATAAGGGGGAAGAGAGGAATCAGAGAGAAGGTGTTTGTGTGCCATTGTAAGTTGTAACTTTCCTATTGACTCCATTTAATTTGGGGGAAACTACCTCTGCTTTCTCTATAAATTCTATTTTTAGAATGGTAGAAAGTATTATAGCTATTCATCCGAGCTATTCATCAGAGACATTTAAACCTATACAAAGCGTCTCTAAGTACTCTTTCTTCCCTGTGACCCGACCTAAATTCCCCTTTTCATAGGTGGCCAGGAGCAGAATGGCACCCAGTCCAGCATCGTGGTGGACATGCGTGAGTTTCGGAGTGAGCTCCCATCTCTGATCCATCGGCGGGGTATTGACATAGAGCCAGTGACTCTGGAGGTGGGTGATTACATCCTGACACCTGAGCTGTGTGTGGAGCGCAAAAGTGTGAGCGACCTCATTGGCTCGCTGCACAGTGGCCGCCTGTACAGCCAGTGCCTAGCCATGTCGCGCTACTACCGGAGGCCTGTGCTGCTCATTGAGTTTGACCCGAGCAAGCCCTTCTCCCTGGCGCCACGAGGTGCCTTCTTCCAAGAGATGAGCAGCAACGACGTGAGCTCCAAGCTTACACTCCTCACCTTGCACTTCCCGCGTTTGCGGCTGCTCTGGTGCCCCTCGCCCCACGCCACAGCCGAGCTGTTTGAGGAGCTGAAGCAGAACAAGCCACAGCCTGATGCGGCCACAGCCATAGCCATCACCGCAGACTCAGAGACGCTGCCTGAGTCGGACAGATATAACCCCGGCCCCCAAGACTTTGTGCTGAAGATGCCCGGGGTCAACGCCAAGAACTGTCGCTCCCTGATGAACCAAGTGAAGAACATCGCAGAGCTGGCCACCCTGTCCCTGGAGCGGCTCACAACCATCCTGGGGCACTCGGGAAATGCCAAGCAGCTGCACGACTTCCTGCACACTGCCTATGCAGACTTGGTCTCCAAAGGCAGAGTGAGAAAGTGACTGCTCTCACATAGCTATTTATTGATCATTTGCATAGCAATTCATTCTTTTCCAGGGCGTTCTGTCCCCCGGGGCATTGGTCCAGAGCCAGAACTTCCCCTGGGGCTCTGTACTGAGGTGTGTGCCTGTCTTCCCTTGCTGGCTCTCGCCCCTCTGTGCTCTGTCTGGGCCAGGCCTGCACTGATCCATTTTCAATAAGGTGTGGTGAGATCTTGCCCCTTGAAGTAAGCACAAACTATGTTTACTTTTCAGGCTGGTAAAAGCACTGCACCACGGTCCTAACACTGGCTGCACAGGGCTTGGTGGGCCTGAGGCAGGACTGCTGTTGCTTCTTCCCCACCCACACAGAGACAAACTAGCCCTCTAGCCTCCTAGTCACCAGGTATATGTAACATGTACTGTGACTCGGTTGTGTTTTTCACAGAATTAATTGCTTACGGACAAGATTGGATGAGGTAATAAAGGGCTCCTCAGAATTCTTGGTTTCTCAGTGTTTGAGCTCCAAATTCCTACTCTAAGCCCAAATGACAAGTCTAAGAGTCCCCCACTTCACTGGTTTTAGATGCCAGTGCCATACCAGAAGCACACAGGGCATCTCTGCCCTGCCCGTGGTCATGTCCTGACTGCTTCTCCTTTCCTGGGTGAGGACTGGATGTGAGCAAAGGTGGGCCAGGTGCTTTCTAGATGTAGGTTTCTCTCCTTCTTATAAGGTATTGGATTGTGGATAAATGGGCAAATCAGTTCAGAGAACTCGTAAGGATTCAAAAGAAATACATGGTGTTTGGTTTTCTGATACTTTTTTTTTACACATTTTTAGAATCTGACTTTGTTTCCCAGCAGCATTTTGCTACCTTTGATGTTGTTGTTGTTGTTGTTGTTGTTCAAAATTATAGATACTGATGAGTTCCTAGGTAGCTTTTAAAAGCTAGGTCAGCACTGTGGTTCCGAGCTGCTTACATAGAGCCTTGATAAGAAACGATCCTTGATTCGGGCAGTGGTGGCGCATGCCTTTAATCCCAGCACTTGGGAGGCAGAGGCAGGTGGATTTCTGAGTTCAAGGCCAGCCTGGTCTACAGAGTGAGTTCCAGGACAGCCAGGGATACACAGAGAAACCCTGTCTCAAGAAAAAATTAAAAAAGAAACTATCCTTGCTTAAGCACCTCTCTTGGTGTTCTTAGAACTATTTGAGGCGAGCCTACTTAATAGTAGCCATCAAGGCAAACCTGGTAGCCCACAGCCCTAACTAATCCCAGCTCTAGGGAGACAGAAGCGGGTAGATCTCTGTGACTTTAAGGCTAGTCTGCTCTATATAGTGAGTTCCAACTTAGCCAGGGCTATGTAGTAATACCTGTCTTAAAAACAAATGTGGGGCTGGCAAGATGGCTCAGTGGTTAAGAGCGCTGACTGTTCTTCTGAAGGTCCTGAGTTCAAATCCCAGCAACCACATGGTGGCTCACAACCACCCGTAATGAAATCTGATGCCCTCTCTGGAGTCTCTGAAGACAGCTACAGTGTATTTACATATTTATTTACATAAATAAATAAATCTTAAAAAAAAAAATGTGGTGGCCATCAGCCCTGTCCTCAGTAGTCCTGACTCTCTTTGGTGAGTGCTCACTGGACTGTAGGCCTACAGCTGTTTGGGAGCCCTGTGGTGTAATCCCCAGTTGACAGGGGACGGGAAATGCTCTCATCCAGCCCTCACCAGGTCTGCGTTGTTGAGATGCAGGGACTTCGTGAGGAGGGAGGCTCTGTTCCGGACTTCGTTTGCTTCTCCGGTGGATTTGCTGTCACACTGCCTTGGAGAACCTGTTGAGGGAAATTCTCCATTAGTTTTGCTTGACTTTAAAATGTCTCCTCAAAAGGATTTTAAGAAAAAGATGACAGTACAGCCAGGCTTTGGCAAAAATTGTCACTTTCCTTGGCTATGTTGCCCTCATTCTGATGCTATTTCCTGTCTGGTTCTGAGCTATGGCACACAGTTGTCCATCCTTTTCAGCAGGACTTGGTAGTCTGTACCATTGGGCTGTTGGAGTACTATTTTATTTTTGTTGTTTTAATTTATGGTTCCATAAGCCAAGACTTGGTAAAAGGGAGAGAAAACTGAAATATATTTACTCATAATGGGGGGGGGGGTTATTTAGCATCTTCCTCAGCTTCCTGGGCAAAGTAAAAATGTCAGTGCACGGTCAGAGGGTGATTTTTGCCAGCCACGCACCAGTGCACAGGTTTGCTCTGAGTCGCTGCTTCTACCTGGCTCCAGTAACACATGCTCTGTGTCATCAATGGGATGTCCTTGGCTGCTCCTTCCTAACATGCTGTGACGTCTCCTTAACCAAAGAAGCTGGGGGGGAAAGCTGTTGTCCTTTGGAAATACCAGTTTGTTGAAAATGGCAAGCATGTGGTGTCTGGGGCATCCAAACAAAGGGTCAGCCCCTGTATTTTTATTCCTTTTAACTCACAGGTTGGAAGAGGTAAATTGTTCTTTTGATAGCCCAGGAATTTATTATTATTTCTTCAGCAAGTTTAATTATACTTTGAATTGGGTCACCACAGTGGTGTCCCGTTGGCTGCCTCTGCTTTGAATGTCCGTGCACAGCCCTTTCTAACGTCCAGGAGACCAGTTATTTTTCAGCATTGTATCCTCTGAATAAAGACTGGCAAACTATTGAACCATTTCTTCACATAGACCACTCGTGCCTTCTCCCATTTAATCCCCTGCACAAAGTCAAGCAGTGCCGCAGACCTTTGTGGTGACAAAGCTATGGCCAGAGAGCTTAAGTAGTTAGCCTATGATTGTTATTCATAAAACCATGATTTGAAACCCACAGGGTCTCATGGTCTGACTTCAGAGGCCGTAATGAAGCCTGAGTGTGGGAGGCTTCCTGTGGAAGGGACTGTTTGGGAGTGGGGAAAATAATGTGGGTATCCATTTTCATGTCTGTAGTTCCAAATACCCTAAGGGAAAGGCAAACAGGCTTGTTTCCCAGTCAAGATTGGGCAGAGGGCAGAAGAATGCTCAGAGCCCCGCCCAGCCGCCTGGTGCCTCAGACTTTGAAAGGTTAGGCACCTTCTGCTGGTTGATTAGGAAGACAGATTTTATACCTACAGAGAGAGAGAGAGAGAGAGAGAGAGAGAGAGAGAGATTTTTCTAACTGTGGCAGCGCTTGCCCGTGTTCTGCACTAGCACTCAGGACTGAGGCAGGAGGATGCTGAAATTCAAGACCAACCTAAGCTGTATAGCCCTCGTGGATTCACTCGTAGCAAGTGATAAGAGTACTCTTGGTCCTTGCCCAGGAACTGGAAGAGTTGCTGGGCACCTCTGAGCCAGCCCTGTATGTTGACGAATTACTTCTGCATAAATTTCCAAGTCTTTGATTTATTTCTAGCCAGTCTTCACATCTTCCTGGTAATCTTATTACTTCAGTTACATAAAAAACCACGACTCTGTGTTGGGTCAGGAGAGAGAGATAGCTCAGCGGTTAAGAGAACTGGCTGCTCTTGCAGCCGCAGTTTGGTTTCCAGCACCCACGTAGTGGCTCACAACCATCTGAAACTCCAGTTCCACAGGATCCAAATACCCTCTCCAGACCTCTTCAAGTACTAGACACACACAGTGTACATATGTTTATTTAGGCAAAACACTAATAAATACAAAAGTAAATAGCTTTTTATTGAAAATAGATTCTTTTCTCATCCTACCACAGTATTCTCTCCATCCACTCTTTAGAAACTCCCCTCTGTTTCCTCTTCAGAAAGAGTAGTCCTCCCTCCCAAGAGATGATAGCCAAACATGATGAAACAAGATACAATTAGACACAGTAAAAGCCCTCGTATCCAGGCTGGAGGTGGAACCTCAAAAGCAGGCAAAAGAGTCAGACACACCCACTCCCATTGTAGGAGTTAATGTAAGTTAATGTATGGCCATAGCATACAAATGGAAGGCCTGGTGCAGACCCTTACAGACCCATGTTTGCCATTTCAGTCTCTTAGGAGCCATGTGAGCCCTGCTTCCTGGATTCAGTGGCTCTGTTCTCCTTGGTTCTCCATCCGCTCCAATTCCTACAGTCTTCCCTCCCCCTAGTCCACGGGGTTCTCTGAGCTCTGAGGAGGAACCCATCAGAGACCTCCAATTTAGACTCTCACCATATTGCTGGCTGTGGGTCTCAGCTCCTGCTCCCATCAGCCGCCACAGGAAGCAGACCAAGATGGCCACTGGACAAGGTGCCAAGCGTAGTGGAGTATCCTTAGGAATCACTCCATTGCTGTTGGTGGGTGGTTTTATAGGTTGTGTTTGGTTCTGCCGAGACCTCAGAGCTACTCAGGTCAGGAGAGGTGGCTTCAGTGAGCAGGATCATTTGCTGCCCCAGTGAGAGGATCTGAGTTCACATCCCCAGCACCCCAGTAGCAGCTGGGCACTGCTGAGCAGAGATGCGAGTCCCCGAGCTCACTCGTGAGCCACCCTCTCTGCAGTGCTGAGTTTCAGATCCAGTGAAAGACCCTGCCTCCAAAATCTAAGAAAGCAATGGGGAAGCACCCATTGTGTCTTCCCTTGGCTTCTACATGCAAGGACATGGAATGCATACATACATCAGTTTCTTTAAACTTTTTATCTACTCTTTGGGAATTTCACATCATCCACCCCAATCCCACCCATCTCCCCCTCCTCTCATACCCACCCTCCACCCTTGCAACCTCCCCCACAACAGAGAAAAAGAAGTCTGAGAAGCTATAGTGTGTCACAGTATGTCCCACAGTATGCCCTTTTGTCCACACTTCTTTGCTTGTGGTTGTGCATGGTCTGATTCGAGGCCTCTGACTTATGCTATGCTATCAAGACTGGAAGCTCACTGGGCATCCTCTCGGATATTCTCTTGTTGCCCTGTGTCATGAGATCCTGTAGGACCAGGTCTATCATGCACTCCAGCAGACTCATCGATGGGGTAGAGAAGGGGTGGGGTCTCCTCCTCTCACACCCCAGGGTTGACTCACCGGCAAGTCCCATCCCCTACCTCCCACACTCCTATCCCCCACCCCACCTCTCCGACACCCCCAGGCAACCAGAGCCAGCCCTACCGTGCTGCTCAGGTGAGATACAGGACCTGCAGCCAGTGAGGGACATGACCACTTATCCCATTCTCATGATCTAGGAGCCAGTTCTTCTGCCTGTCATAGAGGGCCAGGGGATGGGTGGAAGGCATCTCTCCTCATCTGGACCACCTCACAGCAGACAAGAGGCAGGGCTGGCTCTCCTGAGCTCACATGTGACTCCCAAATCCAGGGCTAACTTCACTGTGCTGTCCAGGCAAGGTGCAGGACGTGTTCTCCTGAGTGCTGCGGCAGGTGAGGGCTAACCCTCCTGCTCTCATGACCTCAGGGCCAGTTCTCCTGCTTGCCATAGGTGTTACACACACACACACACACAAAAATAACTTTATAAAAAAATATTTAACTTAATTTTTTCTTTACTATGAATCATGGTTTTGACTTTTGTAAACTACTTTTCCACAGCATTGCCAAACGAGCTCCCATGACTCTCAAGGATAAAGCCTGCTTCCAGCATTATATATTGAAAAGTTACACCTCATTAAAAATAAGAGTATGTGGGCTTCAAAGATGGCTCAGTAGTTCAGAGCACTGGCTGCTCTTCTAGAGGACCCAGGTTCAATTCCCCACACTAACATGTTAGCTCAGCCATCTACAACTCCATTTCCAGGAGAAATGGCACTCTTTTCTACACCAGACACACACATAGTACACAGACATACATGCAGGTGAATCACCCATACACATAAAATTTAACAAAAAAAATACATTTTAATAGGATATATATATATATATACACTAAAATATATACTTTCATATATATACATAAGTATAAATAGAATTTATATAAAGTATAAGTAGAATTTATATAAAATATGTATTGTACTGTGTTTATTATATAAGTACACATATTTATATAAATTTATTTATATATAAAATAAGCATATAATAGTAAATAGTATAAATAAAAATATATTAAAAGTAAATCTACAAGCCAGTCCCACAACACCCAGAGGAAGCTCTGCTCCCAGGCACTCTAACACGACCAGGATCATAGGATCAGAGGTGAGGAGGACACAACATCTGCCCCAACACCAGGAGTAACTGGAACCAGCGAGACCCAGAAACCCAGGAACTCTGCCCACCACCAGTAGCACAGGCTCCTTCTGGTCTGAGCCAGTGCCCTAAGCAGACTTTGGGCACAAACTCAGCCAGCCCCACAACACCCAAAGGAAGCTCCACTCCCAGGCATTCTAACACACTCAGGATCATAGGATCAGAGGTGCCCTGAGCAGACCTTGGGTGCTAACTCCGCAGCCAGTCCCATGACACCCAGAAACAGCTCCTCTCCCAGGTGCTCTAACACGCTCAGGATCACAGGATCCTAGGATCCCAGGAGCTTGGTCACACCAGGATCTCAGGATCACAGAATCACAGGATCACAGAGACAGCTGGACTCTGAGGAATTTTGACACAAACAGGATCACAGGAAGGACAGGCTCCAGTCAGATACAGCGAGGACAGGTAGCACTAGAGATAATCAGATATCAAGAGGTAAGTGTAAGAACATAAGAAACAGAAACCAAGGTTGCTTGGTATCATCAGAACCCAGTTCTCTCACCATAGCAAGTCCTGGATACACCATCACACCAGAAAAGCAAGATTCGGATATAAAATCACTTCTCATGATGGTGATAGAAGACTTGAAGAAGGACATAACTCCCTTAGATACAGGATAACACAGGTAAACAAGTAGAAGCTCTTAAAGAGGAAACACAAAAATTCCTTAAAGAATTACAGAAAACACAATCAAACAGGCAAAGGAAATGAACAAAACCATCCAAGATCTAAAAATGGAAATAGAAACAATAAAGAAATCACAAAGGGAGACAACCCTGGAGTTAGAAAACTTAGGAAAGAGATCAGGAGTCATAGATTCAAGCATCACCAACAGAATACAAGAGAGAGAAGAGAGAATCTCAGGTGCAAAAGATACCATAGAAAACATTGACACAACAGTCAAAGAAAATGCAAAAAGCTCCTAACCCAAAACATCCAGGAAATCCAGGACACAATGAGAAGACCAAACTTAAGGATAATAAGTATAGAAGAGAGTGAAGATTCCCAACTTAAAGGGCCAGTAAATACCTTCAACAAAATTATAGAAGAAAACTTCCCTAACCTAAAGAAAGAGATGCCCATGAACATACAAGAAGCCTACAGAACTCCAAATAGATTTTACCAGAAAAGAAATTCCTCCAGTTACATAATAATCAAAATACCAAATGCACTAAATAAAGATAGAATATTAAAAGCAGTAAGAGAAAAAGGTCAAGTAACATATAAAGGCAGGCCTATCAGAATTACACAAGACTTCTCACCAGAGACTATGAAGGCTAGAAGATCATACATCTATGGGCAGATGTAATACAGACCCTAAGAGAACACAATTGCCAGCCCAGGCTGTTATACCCAGAAAAACTCTCAGTTACTGTAGACGGAGAAACCAAGATATTCCATGACAAAACCAAATTTACACAATATCTTTCCTCAAATCCAGCCCTAAAAAGGATAATAGATGGCAAATGCCAACACAAGGAGGGAAACTACACCCTAGAGAAAGCATGAAAGTAATCTTTCAACAAACCCAAAAGAAGATAGCCACACAAACATAAATCCACCTCTAACAACAAAAATAACAGCAAGCAATAATCACTATTTCTTCATATCTCTTAACACCAATGGACTCAAGTCCCTAAAAAAGACATAGACTAACAGACTGGATACATAAATAGGACTCAACATTTTGCTGCATACAGGAAACCCACCTCAGTGACAAAGACAGACACTACCTCAGAGTAAATGGCTGAAAAACAATTTTCCAAGCAAATGGTCCCAAGAAACAAGCTGGAGTAGCCATTCTAATATCGAATAAAATCAACTTTCAACCAAAAGTTATCAAAAAGGACAAGGAAGGACACTTCATACTGGTCAAAGGAAAAATCTACCAAGATGAACTCTCAATTCTAAACATCTAAGCTCCAAATGCAAGGGTAACCACATTCATAAAACTTTACTAAAGTTCAAAGCATACATTGAACCTCACACAATAATAGTGGGAGACTTCAACACCCCACTCTCATCAGTAGACAGATCATGGAAACAAAATAAACAGAGACACTGTGAAAGTAGCAGAAGTTATGAACCAAATAGATCTAGCAGATATTTATAGAATATCTCATCCTAAATCAAAAGAATATACCTTCTTCTCAGCTCCTCACGGTACCTTCTCCAAAACTGACCATATAATTGGTCTCAAAACAAGCCTCAACAGATACAAGAAGATTGAGATAATCTCATGCATCCTCTCAGATCACCGTGGACTGAGGCTCATCTAAATACCAACAAAAACAATACAAAGCACACATACACATGGAAGCTGAACAATGCTCTACTCAGTAATAACTTGGTCAAGGAAGAAATAAAGAAATTAAAGCTTTTTTAGAATTTAATGAAAATGAAGACATATCAAAACTTATGGAACACAATAAAAGCAGTGGTGAGAGGAAAACTCATAGCTCTAAGTGCCTCCAAAAAGAAACTGGAGAGAGCACACACTAGCAGCTTGACAGCACACCTGAAAGCTCTAGAACAAAAAGAAGCAAATACACCCAAGAGGAGTAGATAGAAGGAAATAATCAAACTCAGGGCTGAAATCAACCAAATAGAATCAAAAAGAACTATACAAGGAGTCAACCAAACCAGGAGCTGTTTCTTTGAGAAAATCAACAAGATAGATAAACCCTTAGCCAGACTAACCAGAGGGCACAGAGACAGTATCCGAGTTAATAAAATCAGGAAAAGGGAGATGTAACTGAAAGACCCACAGTGTGAGGACTCCCCCACATTCTGACTCAGGAGAGGCGACACCCCAAATCACTCACAAGAAACGGTCTTGATGCAAACTGCAAGAGGTTTATTCTGGAAAGACCAGTGCACTGGAGACGACTCGTATCCCACGCAGGGGTAGAGGAGTCGATGACGAGCTCAAGGGGTAAGGGGTTTATAAAGGCAGAAACCGCAAACACCTGGCATTGGGCTATAGAATTTGGCAAGCTAGCAAGTTTGCACAACAGGTATAAGGAATGGTTAGAGTATTCTGTACAAACATTTCCCGGAGCAGTGGGGCAAGTTAAACTTCTACTTTGTGATTAGTACATCCTGGAACAATGGGTCATAAAATTTTCTACTCCCTGCCATTAATGAGGTCTATTTTGGACACAGGTCTAGGGGCTTAAATAATTTTTCACTCTCTCAGGATCTTTCATAACAATGAAATATATCTTAAAACAATTATTCTGTTTGTTAAATATTAACAGTTGAAAATATTAAAATCATGTTCCACAAACAACAAAAAAAGTAAGAAAAAGGATATGATGTCTACTCTATTACCTGGATTGTTGATACCGTACCACCCTGGAAGAATACACTTGAAATCAACATAAATGACTGTCAGAGAAACAGGCCTAGAAAAGATGGCCCGAATGGGCAGGACACATTACAGTATAACTTTGAATTATGGTATAACATTTCAGGTTTTATTTAGACATTGGCTTATAATAATAAATCACAGTTAGGTCAAAAGAGAGCATCTCAAAGAAACAATGAAAAAAACAAAAACAAAAACAGCATGGAGTCTCGTAGGCGGCTGCCTCCCTCAGTCTCTCAGGAATGAGTAAAGTTGTGAGCCCCCAGGTGTCGCTGTGCCTGGCAAGTCCATCTGAGGCTGGAATCACCACACCCACTTCTGCCACTACTGCTCTACCTTGACACTAGGTTGTTAATCCCTGGAGAGAAGAACCTATGGCCAACTGTTCTGTTTTATCCCAGTGGTTCCAGACATATAAAAGTAATTTAAAAGCAAATAAATCTCTCCTAAATGGAAAAAAAAGTAAATATGCATTTATATAATAAATTTATAATAAAATAAACCTAGAATGACAAATAAGCATTTTAATGTTTTAGTTAGCATACAGAATATTTCATTACAACATTGTTACACATATATATCACCACACTTGGCTCGTATTTGTGCCTCACCCATCTTTCCTCCTCTGGATCTTGCTTCTCTCAAATGATCCTTTCTGTGCTCAGAGAACGATCATCAGTATTCTGGAAATATAATTTGGTACTAAGACATTATTATATTTAAAACTACATGTTAATGCTTATTTTAAAAGGTTTATTTGTGTTACTCTGTGTGTGTGTGTGTGTGCATGTGAATGCAGTGCCCAAGGAGATCAGAAGATGGCGCCTGGCCTCCTGGAGGTGCCTGGCAGGGGTGCTGGGAACCAAGCTCTGGTTGGAAGAGCAGTGCTGTCAATCACTGATTCATCTCTGCAGCCCCAGCAGTGCCAATTTTAAGAACTATAGTTTGTTTTCAAATGCTTTTAAGTGCTTGCTCAGTGCATGAGTCCGGGGAGAGTTCCCACAGATTCATGAGTGTCAAGGAAGAATTGTAACTAAGTTTCCAGGCCTCTAGTTCCACTAGAGAACACAGCTTCCTGAGGTCTGGGACCAAACAAAATCCATTCTTGCTGTTAGACAAAAGGAGTTTCCTGGGTTTCCAGACAATGGTAAAAAGGATCCAGGGAGCTCGCTCAACAGGCCAAGTTGCTTGCCACCAAGCCTGATGACCTGTGAGTGCCCAGAACACATGGTAGAAGGAGGTAACCAATTCCTGGAAGCTGTCTTCTGACTCCCAAACACAAAATAAATAAATGTAATTTCTTAATATTTTAAAATGGTAAACAAGGCCTAATGAAATGTTGGTGCAGCCTGTCGAAGTCACACTGCGATCCTTTTCCTGTCATTTTGCCTCCAGAATCTGTCAGTGAGAGAGTAGCTCTTGATTAGTCAGGGATTGGCTCCCTGTGCAGCTTTGCCTCTGGGCAGAGTTGCACGCAGCGGCTGCTGAGGAGAGAGCATGGGAAGTGTGACAGGGCAAGTCTGTTTCTGATGTGTCACAGTCCAGGTCATAAGCCTCACTCAGTCCTGCAGCAAAGAGAATTCAAAGGCAGAAAAGGCCACAGGAGAGATGAAAGGGCTCCAGAGATCAGAGGAAGAAGTTACACCCACACAGGGGCGTCCACGGCATCCACGCGGGGCCAGCCAACCCAGAGCAACTAAGCTGGGAAATGGCTAGGACTTTGTCAGACAGATGTACAGATGCCGGGGTGCACACTTGGCCCATTGGACCAAATTAGCAGATGAACAGATGGGACTTGAGCTATGCTGTTCAAAGAGCCATGAACTGCAAAGATGAGCCATGCCAAAGGTGCTCAGGAGTTAGCAGGAGGGGCTACTTCTTACTAAGTGAAGTGTGCCATCGAGAGATCTGTTTCCTGGGCTTGGTTGTTCCCTCTTTTTGTTCAGTCAGGAGTCAGGAGGCTGAAGCAGGAACACCACAGGTTCCAGGCCAGTATGCGTAATAGTGAGTGAATTTGAAACCAGCCTGGTCTTCATAGAGCGATCCTGACTTACAAGGGTGGGAGCAGGGCCTGGAGAAGTGGCTCAGTGGTTAAGAGTTCTGGCTGTTCTTCAGGAGGGCTTGGGTCCAATTCCCAGTATGGTGGCTCACAATCATCTATAACTCTAATTTCAAGGGGTCTATTCCTCTGTGGCAGCAGGCATGCATGTGGTATACAGATATACATGCAGACAAAACACCCCTAATTTTTTTATTTTATTGAAATTGGGCATCATGGCTCTTGCCTCTAATCCTAGCACCTGGGAGGTAGAAGCAGGAGGACCAGGAATTTGGGGTCATCCCCAGCTGCTACTGAGTTCCAAATCTCTCTCCCTCCCTCTCCCCCTCCCCCTCCCCCTCCCCCTCCCCCTCCCCCTCTCCCTCTCCCTCTCCCTCTCCCTCTCTTTCTCTCTGAGGGTCTCTTAAACCTTGTCTACAAGATTTTTTTAAAAAATCAAAGCCATGGAAGTACATGTAGAGGTTACCCACTCCAAAGGTCTTCTTCCTTCTGCTTTCTGGCTACCCTGCAGGAGTGGGAGGTGGGACTGAAGCCATGTCCAGAATCACTGTAACAGTCCCAGCAGCCGGGCGTGGTGGCGCACGCCTTTAATCCCAGCACTCGGGAGGCAGAGGCAGGCGGATTTCTGAGTTCGAGGCCAGCCTGGTCTACAAAGTGAGTGCCAGGACAGCCAGGGCTACACAGAGAAACCCTGTCTCGAAAAACCAAAAAAAAAAAAAAAAAAAAAAAACAGTCCCAGCAATGGGAATTGAGGGTCACAACTGAATTGAGGCTTCAGAAATGAAAAAGGACATAAACTGAAGAAGCATCACACGCTGGGGAGGAAAGCTTGCGCTACTAGAGATGTCCTGAGTTCAAATCCCAAGTACCCACGTAAGAAGCCAGGCAATATACAGCACAGAGGTGAAGCTCAGTGACAGATGCCACCTCAAGGCATTGAGAATGAGAGCACAGGAGAAGACACCTGATTTCGTCCTGCTCTGTAACCTCCACATGGGCATGTGCGTGCACACAAACACACACGTGTACACACACACACACACGGGCAGTCTGTGCAGCAAAATGCTTAGGGAAAGACTAAATCTAAGTGATGTCCAGTTTTAAGCCTGGACTCAAGAGATAATAAGAATATCTAACAAAATTAAAACAAGTCTGGAAAGGGTCTTTTTCCCCCCAGGGGAAAGATAGTCCTAAATTAATTATTTGATTGTAAGTCAGAGACAGGAGACAGTGTATTTATGGAGATGTCGTGGATGCTGGCATTAAAGCAATGCTGAGGGCTTCTGAGGAGCAATAGAACTTTAGAAAATGGCTCCATCTAGAGGAGGTGGAGAAACTGAACCAGCTAGCACCTGTGGTGGTACCTAATCAGCAGGGAGTGCTGGTCAGCTTACACTGCAACCAGAGAAGGTCACTGTGGGTGACAGGTGCGGAGAATCCAGGGGGAACAGCCTGGGAGGCTGTGAAGCTGGAAAGGGTGAAGGCCAGGAAGAGTCAGCTAGCATCAGAGAGAAGGTAGTCTTGCTAGCAGGTGACCAAGATGAAGGCGGAGCAGAGCTGACTAAAGGAAAGAAGATGCTGGACCACTGAGATGTTCAGTGGGTAAGGATGCTTTCAGGTAAGTCTGATGGCCTGAGTTCAGTCACCATGCCCCACATGGTAGAAGGGAAGAACTAGCTCCTACAAGTTGTTCTCTAAACCCCACATGTACACCATGGCTTGAACTCAATGATACAAGCACACACAGGCATGCACACACACGTGCGCGTGCACACACACACACACACACACACACACCACTGAATAAATGTGTTGAGAATGGGGTTGGGAAGAGGAAAAACTAAAGATGGATTTTGCTTTTCTAGCTTGTCACACCTACAGAAAACCTGTCTGGGTTGCCATCATTTATGTTCTCATGTTTACCCCTAACCTGGGAGGGAAGTGTCAAGCCCCAGGAAATCACAGTGAGCTCCTTTCTTCTTCCTGCTGCTTTGTAACAGCACTGCTGTTTGGCTCTGTGGTCTGTGGGTGTTGGGAGATAACAAAGGATCAGCCTAGAGCCCCTTTACATACATAACCCAGCTTCGATGCTTATTATTATTACTTAAAACCTCCTTCCAAAAACTTATGAAATCAAAATGTGTGCTGGTTATTGTCACCTGGAGCTGAAAGTCGACATTCAGCAGCTTGGAGAGGATTGTTATTTTGGTGGTGCTGCGAGCACTGTAACTGGGGCAGCTGGGTTGCTATGGTGACTGGGTCTCAAAACAGAGCCCTGTGCTTCCACACATCCACACAGCAGATGAATCTCAGGTTGACATGGCCGTGACACTCATCCTAGGTGAAGCATCCCCGAACTCCCATCAGGACCTGTGGGAGGGAAATTTGGGATCAGGGCCCCAAAAGCACTGGTTAAGAAGTTGCAGCTTGGGCTTTTTTAAGCTGGGTCTTCTCAGTCCTCACAGTCCTGAAAACCTCTGGCTCACAGCCTAAAGCTCTCCCTTAGGGGAGGTTGATAGCTTGGGGAAGGTTCATCCCAGAAGCGAGTATGATTAATTGCTCCAGTGCTGACAGAGGCTGAAAACTTGAGACTCAGGCCACATTCTTGTCACTAATAGATGGGATGAGGGTGGGGCAAATGAGTGTGGGACTGTGCTGAGGATCCAGCTGCTGCTCTGTGGCTTCCTGCCTGGAGCAGCACCCAATAGGTCACTGCACACCCACGGTCATCGCAACACTATTAGCAAGAGCCAGGGTCTGCCATCAGCCCCATTAGACAAGAAGACTTGGGTCAGTTCAGAGAGATGAGTGGAACTATAGACAGTCATGGGTTTTTTGGATTTTTTTTTTTTAAGAAGCCGGCCTGAGACAAATATTACCTTTTGTCTCATATGAGGAATCTGGACTTCTTTTTTAAAAAATAAGAATTAATTAAACTATAAATATATGTGGCATGGCAGTAGATGAGGAAGAAGACCTGCGGCAGGGAAAAGGAGAGAAATGCAAGAAGGCAAACAAGAGAAAAACAAGAAGGCAAATGAGAGTTACTGTGAGCAAAGGACTATGATATGTATGAAAACGACGTGATGAAACACAGCATTTTCACTGACTAAAACAAAGCGAACAGAAATGTGCAGGTACTTTTGCGGCGAGGGTGGGCGGGAACCGACACTGCCTTTGGGGTGTGCTCCAAGCAAACCTCGGCGCCCACTCTGTCCTTCCGGGTCTCGACAGTAGGGGTCCCCATTGAGTCGCGCGTTGGGGTACTGGACTCTAAGGATGGCGACTTTGAATAGGGAGTATCTGCCTCTGCTGGTTCTTGCCTAAGCATGACTTGGGAAAGCAGGGAGGGCGGGGTGGGGGGTGGGGAAGATTCCTGACTTGCAGCATGACTCATGAACAAACGGAGAGAATACTCGCTGCTTCTTATCGGAGCCCCAGTACGCCCCGGGACAAGCCTGAGTCAGACCAGAAGTCCTGAATCTGGTCGGTCAGAGAGCATTTTCCCCCTTGAGGGAGAAATATATTTAGGGGAAGTGGTATGAATTTCTTAAGATTGCCGGAAACCCCACGTTAAACCCTGGGCTTTTAGGAGAAGTCGAATCCCTCAAAACCAAGAAGTTTCCCGATTGAAGATAAAAATTGGCCACCTCTGCAAAGACACCAAGTATAGGTAAAAATAAATAAATAAATAAATAAAATTAAAAAACAAAAAGGTTTGTGATCTTAGTGGCAGCGGTTCTACGACACACGTACCCAAAACCAGCAGCTGTGCCTACCTGTGTGCACCTTACAGCATAGAAACCCGACCAGTGATTTTTGTTCCAATTGTACTGGTTTTGTTTTTGAGACAACCCAAGCTAGCGTCAAAGGCAAAATCTCCCTACAGCAGCCTCCCGAGTGCTAAGGTAAAAGTGAACCACCACACTAAACTTGAATGATGTTTTTTGTTTGTTTTGTTTTGTTTTTAAAGAAGAAATATAGTTAGCCAAGCCTGATGACACAGACCTGCAATTCCAGCCACTAAGGAAAAATGAAAAGTAACTGGGCTCTAAAGTAAGTTTAGGGCCAACCTGGGCAACTTGGTGAGACTATCCCGAAAGGAAAGGTAAAGAGGGTTGTGAATATGTAACTTAGTAAGTGCTTTCTTGGCATGCCATGACCCAGTGGTTCAGATAGACGACAGACAGACAGACAGACAGACAGACACTTTAGTGGAGGAAAACACAGCTGTCCAGCACTATATTCGTTGTGATCTCCTGGGAGCTCGTTACTTGTCATTTATAAGGATCTGTTACTTACATTTAGTGAAGACACATAAAAAGACCAGTGTAAAGGGACCACACCACAGAGGGCTGAGTGTCACACCTTGCCCTCCAGAGTGCCTGCCACTGCAAGCGCTACTCACTTCTACTCAGCTCCCTGTTCACGGGCCTGGAGGGAGTGGAAGCCAGGGGATCAGGTGAGCAAGGATTGGCAATGGCTCAGGAGAAGGCGTGGGTAGAAACCTTAGGTAGCAATGGAAAACCGAGGCACCTTGAGTTGTACCCCGCCCCTCCCCACCCCAGGCAGCCACAGGACAGAGAAGCCCATTCTTGAGCCAGTGAAAGCAAGTTGAGTCAAGTCTGCAGCCTGAGTGCACTTGAGGGCTGCTGTCACCTGTGCTTGCAAAACACACGCATGGAATTACTAAACACTTGGAGGTGTGCACACCAGCAAGCTGATTAAATTAGGGGAAACGAACACATATGCACTTAAAATGGAAAAAAAAAGGCATCTTGTCAGGTGGAGTTAATCAAAAGTATGCAGCCTCAGAGGCAGGGTGGCCCAGATTTTTTTTTTCATGTAAATATCTTTGATTGGAAAAATATGAGCATATGTCTACACATGGCCTTGCTTTTGAGCTTCTAAAAACTATGTAGGGCTTTTCTGACTTCTGAAACACCCTCAATAGATAGTAAAGAGACTTTTTCCTTTTTTCTAAATAGATATTTTCTTGGAGACACCTGCTTCTGCTGGCTAACCTGAGACAGGGCTTTCCTGCTTTCATTTGATGGCTCACCTTACCCCAAAGGCTTGACTATTTCCTTCATCTCCCCATCTTTTCCTCCCCCCACCCCCAATTCTCATGCAGCCCCTGTCTGTTCCTATGGCTGTCTTTTAACATATATGCACATTTAGAAAAAAAAGACTCAATTTATTTTTAGTAATGCATATGTGTATCTATGTGGGGATATGTGAGTATAGGTGCCTAGGAGGCCAGAGGAGGGAGTCGGGTCCCTGAAGGTGAAGTTTACAGGAGGCTGTGAGTGCCAAGATATGGATGCTGGGAACCCAAACTCCTTAGCAAGAACAGTGCATGCTTTTAACTTCACTTAAAAGTGGCTTGTCTTCAAATCTCTGTCACTGTTGCTGTGTGTGATGGTCTTGCTGTCTCAGACTGTAGCTTGTCCCTCCTGCAAGCCTGTGTGTCAGTACTCCTGGGAGACCAGCTCTCTTCTGGCAGTATTTGGGTATGGAGAGCTGTGGCACAGGGTCAGTTCTGGGCACAGACAGAAACAGGAAGAATCCTGTCCCAGGCTGCTCCTTGGTTCCTGTGTCCTGAGGGCTCCAGACAGGTCCCTCGGATCAGAAGTGGTGGTCTTCCCTGTGCTCACAGGCATGTCAGCACTCCTGGGAGACCAGCTCTCTCCTAGTGGCATTTGGGTGTAGAGTGCTGTGGCACAGGATCAGCTCAGGGCACAAACTCTCCAGTCTCTTTGAATGGAATGTTTAGTATCTGGTCTACACGCAAGCTTTGTTGGGTACCTCTAGTAGATAACCATATTCCATTTGTTATCAAATGTTTATTTTAATTTGACCACCAGTGCATAGAATAACAGTAATCACACGCTTAGATTCCGTGAAGAACATCATTGATCCAAGCATGGCCTACTTTAATTTAGTTTGTTGCTTTTTAATAATGCAGAAAATACCCATGCTCTTCTGCCTTGACAAGACTATCACCTACACACAACCTCATGTATATATCCATCCGCATGTATATCTGTCTGTGCGTATATCCATCTGTGTATATACCCATTTGTGTGTATATCTGTTGGTGTGTATATCCATTCATTTGTATATCTGTCCATGTATATATCTATTTGTGTATATATCCATCCATGTGTATATCTGTCTCTGTGTATATCTGTGGTCCATCTTGCCTCCCTCCCCCTGCCAATCCATTGTCAACCTGCATTCTGATGGATGTGTTTATAACTGCTTGCTTGTGCATGTGAGCCTGGGTGCACACAAACCTGCTGTGACATACATGTATAGGCCAGGTGTCAAGTAGTGGATGTTAGTTCTCTCCTTCTACCATGTAAGTCCCAGAGACTGAACTCAGGTCATCAGGCTTGGCAGCACATATCTTTACCTACAAAGTCATCTCCCTAGCCTCAACAACAACTCCTCTCAAATCAACCTCTCTTCCCTCCTCACCCAACTTCGTGTCTTTTTTCTTAATCTGTCAAGGCTAATTCATACTGCCCAAATAGTCTTTGATATTTCACTGGAACACAGGAGACTTATCAGCTGCTGTGTTCTTGGAAAAACTTGACTCCCTGCCATGGGTTGGCTCAGTCAGAGTCCTTCAATCCACAGGAGAAATCAGGGTCCCAGTACTCAGGTGGGCAAGGAGTCGGCAAATGACAAACAGACACAAACACAAGAGAGTGTTGGATCTGAATGTAATTTCTCAATGTGAGCATCAGACTTATAACACAGAAGAAAAACAAGGAAGTTAGGTGGTACATTAGCCAAGGTACATTGAGGTTATCCAATGCATAATGACTCTTTACAGAGAAATGCATACATAAAATCTAGCAGGAACCAGTCAGTATTTACAACTGAGATAAGATCAGCCCTATCTAAAGTCAGCTATTCTTAGGAGCCAGGTGAGAGAGCTGTATGCCCAGGTGCAATTCTAGTCTATTGTTTAACCCACCACCAGGGGTCCCTTAGTAAATACCTAATTATGCTATTCCTCTGGGTCTAGTGAAAAATATGCACCAGGGGGAGTTCCGTTCTACTAACCTTTTCATGAATAATATAATACTCTAGTTCCTCCTTAAACCACAACCCCTCTTCTTTCTACTATTATGTAATGTAGTCTGCTATTCATGACTGTAATGAGAATTCTAAGTTTACTTTGTTGAACTAACCCTGAGATTTCTAGCTCCTATCCAGCAAACTGCAGTGCCTGATCTCCTTTGCTATATCTCTGGAGGCAATTCATCTGAATAAGTAATATTCTTATGAAATTCCAAGCCCAAGGTCGGCTCAACGATTGCCTAGGATATTGGGACGCTGGTAGAGGCCAGGAAGCAATGTTCAATCTAACTTAGCTATTTGTAAAATCACTCCTTGGGAGCACTTATAATAAAACAATTCTGTAAAAAAGCATGCTAGACCTCCACACTATTGCAAGGACAAATCTGGACCACTTCCATGTTATAGGATGCCAAAGACTCCAGGAGGCCAGTTTCTGTGAAACTTTTTGCCTCAGAACTGCGGCCAAGCTTTTGGACTTGTCACACAAACTCCACTAGAGTGGGTGTGGCAACTCCCCATCTCCCGTCATCTACCAGTTCCAACAGCTTCTTGGCTAGGGAGGGGATTCTGTGCCCAGTTCTTCTAAACATGCTAGGATTTGCTCTGGCTTGAGCTTGCACAGGTCTTATATTTATTATCATGGCTGTTGTGAGTTTATATGTACAACTGCCATGTTGTGTCCAAAAGACACTATTTTTCTTGTAGCCACCCACCACTGCTTACACTCTTTCTGTCCCTTCTTCAGAAATGAACTGTGAGCCTCGGGAGGAGGAGGTATGATACAAATGTAGCATTTATGAGTGAGCACTCTGCAGCCTCTTATTTGATACACCTTGGCAGTTGTGTGTCTGAATGTCAACCAACATCTTCTGCATATAGAAGCTATTCTGATTGAGTTGAGAATTGCATTGACCCATTAGTGTTACTGCTCTAGAGGAGATGGGATCTGGGAGAGTGGACCCAGTCCACGAGGTTTGGCTAAAGTCTCATGCAATAGCCAATTTTATTCAGCGCATCAGACAATTTATACTCTGAGGGCTAATAGAAGTCATATGAATAAAATGTACAATTACAAGGGCACGCTGTACTTGGCAGACAAGCCACCCATGATGGGCAAGCTGCATGGGGCAGAAACTAGTTTCTTTTTCATAGGAGCATATAAATAAATAACAATATCGAGTTGTATGGATAATCTGAAATAAACTCACCCCTACTACTACACCTGGGAGCACTGCAAAAGCATAACCCCAAGGCAATGCCGTGTTTTGAAGAAACTGAAGTCACAAGACTCCCGTTTCCTTGGAGTTTTCTCAAAAAACTCAGAAATCTCTTCACACAACTTCATTCTTAGACCATGTTCCAACATTTCACACGCACCCCTTTCTGTTTTTAATATATCCAGAGTGGTTTTTGTTTGAGTTGTTGTAGATAAATCTAATTGTCATCTGAGGCATGAGCATCCTATGAGCATCAAATTATCAACACGATAAATGATATTAGAATAGCGAAAGCAGTGTGTGTAGTGCTTGGCCACCAAGGACAGGGATCCAAACTATGCCCAGTACTATTGGTTGCATTATTATATTGATTAGAAAATGTAGAAAATAACTTTAAAGGGGCCCCATATGATTAGTAGCTCTTGTCTCTTGTAGAACATAAACCTATATATGCCTTTAGTAGAAATACACATGTTGTGATGTTCTATGCAAATAGGAAGTGATTTAAATCCCAAGGAAAAGTTAAACACAGCCCCTTCTCCAGATGAATGAGTGAGTCTATTATGGTCCCACGATCCAGCCATCAACACAGAGTCATTAGGAGAATAACTTCTCCCTTGCTGTGTGGGGCTTAATGTGATCCCAGGTGGCAGGTTTGACTTCTGATGACATGGTCATAATCTCACTTTGTCCTTTAGCTGGAGGTCTGCTATCTTTCTGGTGTCTCTGTCTCTTATCCGGGATGGTTGGAGGAGCTAAATAGGAATCCATAGTGTTTCAGAGGATCCATGTGCAATGACAGATGCACATCCCTTCCCAGTTTTCTTCTGGAGAATAAAAATAGTGCATGTTACTGCATCAGCTTGCTTATTTCCTTCTGCAATAGAACCAGGGAGGTTAGTGTGTGCACAAGTATGAGTAATGGTTTGTGCAGGTTTTAACTGGATGTTGTAGTTCCCAAAGTAATGAAAGCATAACAAAATGTGAAGACAAAAACAAAGCCATTTCTATTGCTAAAAGTAATTGTACAGCATAAAGAGAATCTGAAACAATATTTAAGGGTTTATGAATTAACCATAACAGATGAACTACAACAGCCAGGTCCAGCTATTGAGCTGAAGAAAAAGAATTATTAATAGTTTGCTGAATGTCTGGACTATGAATCCCTCCTATACTACTAAGTGAGCTATCAATAATATAATATAATAGTGACATGAGAGAAGACTGAATCATTTTTGTAATCACAAATTAAGTTCCTATGAGAAAATCTCAGCTGTGGGCTAGCCAGTTGTGATGAATGATCTGACATAAACTCCTTCATATCCACTACACTTGGGAAAGCATAATCCAAGAGTGTTTTGAAGATACTGCGGTCACAAGATGCTTGTCTTGCTTTCTTGGAGTTTGCTCACAGTGCTCATAATTCTCTTCACATGACTCCATTCTTGGACACTGTTCCAACATATGGGTATAATTTAAGTCATTAGAAGCTGTCTTAATATTACGTCCACTTAGCAAAGTAATAATAGGTTCTTCTCTAGAGTCTATGACCAGTCTAGCTATCTTCTTGGCCCAGTAATAGGCTGGGTATGAGAGTGAGTAGGCTTTAAATCCAATCCAATAGAAAGTGATTGTTTGCTCCCACACTCTTGGTGCCACTATTGCTAGGCATGTCTTGCTAAGCCAGATGATACTGTAGCTCATAGGGTTAACAACTGGAAAAGTTGATTATTACTTTCATTTCCTATTGGCATGCATAGTACCTTAAGACTATGCAATCTTGTCAGTAGGGCTGAAGAGTCCAGATCCTCTTTTAATTTTTTATTATTACTATGTGTGCTTAATAAGTGTGTAAATATGGGCATGTGCATGCCTGATACCCATCATCAAAGTTATAGAACAATGTTTGGAAGTTGATTCTCTCCTTCCAAGTTCTCCCTGGGTTCCAGGATCAAGGCCAGGTCATTAGGTTTGAGGAGCCCCTGCCTTTACCCACTTAACCATGGCATCTGCCCACAAAGCAGCTTTTGCAGTGGCTGTCCCAATAATTAACAGTAAACCAAAATATTATGAGGATCAATGGGTCTGTAAGAATCTTATGAAACAATCCTCTGGTATTGTCAGGGTTAGCTTATGCCTAGCAACTGTAAGTTAATGAGTACCACATGATTGATACTAGCATCTTCACAGTAGTGCCAAGCATCTTTATAGTTGGTTTTGAGGTTGGGCCCATAGAAGAAGAAGGAGAGGAAGAGGAGGAGGAGGACGAGGACTAGGAGTAGGACGAGGAAGAGGAGGAAGAGGAGGAGGAGGGGGAGGAGGGGGGAGGAGGAGGAGGAGAATGAGGAGGAGAAGGGAAAGAAGGAAGGAAGGAAACAAGCAAACAAATAAACAGTACACTTGGGAATTGGTTCTCTCCTTCTACCCTGTCATTTCTGAGGCTCAAACCCAGGTCACAGTGCTTGGCAACAGGTGTGTTTCCCCACTGAGCCATCTTGCCACTCTCACTTGCTAAAGCTTCATTCATAGTCCTAATATACAGTAGGGCCAGACTGCTCTCTCTTGCTTTTCTTCAAAAATGTTCTAGTGACTGCGGGCCCTAAACAAAATTTAGAATCGTCTTATCAGGCTCCTTAAGAGCCTTCTCGTGCCTTTAATTCAATGACCTTGACTCCAAATTCAGTCTTCACACTACCCATGAGCATAGGACGTCTGTCTACCTTTTTAGCCTCCTTTAACATTTCTTACCAAAGCTTTATTATTTTTGAAGCAGGGATCACAGATACATCTTATTCAAATTATTTTAAGATATTTTACATTATCTGATACTGTTGAATCTCTTCTGGTTTAGCATGTTAAATGCAACAGAATTCTCACTTGAATATTTAGGAACATGGTTAAATCCCATACACACACATATATATGTATATATATATATATATATATATATATATATATATATGAAGCCATATTTTCACCTTGCTGTTTTAAGTCATGACAACTTTATTCCTCCTTTGTGATCCCTGTGCCTTCAGTTGGTTTTTCCTATCCAGTTGTCCTGGATACCTTCTCTGACATTGTTGAATGAAGTGTTGGTATCAAGTTCCCTTGTAATGTGACATGTAAGGGACTATTTTAACATTTTGGTGTGTGTGTTGCTGAGGAACAAGCCTGGATCTGCTCTACCATTGAGCTAAATCCCAGCCATTTAATGTGCATGGGTTTGCAGTTAGCTTCTGGAGTCCCTGTAGCCCATCGCCACCCATGCCTCCTTTCTTTATCTCTTTGGGGGAGCTCTTTAAGTGATGGGTTTGCAGTTAGATTCTGGAGTCCCTGTAGCCCATCACCACCCATGCCTCCTTTCTTTATCTCTTTGGGGGAGCTCTTTAAGTGATTCTTCCCTATTTTAGTGATGCTTCTCTATTTAAATTTCAACATATTAGACACTGCTGTCAGGATATTTATGAATTATAAGCCTTGAGAAGATATAAGCCATGATTTGGTCCTTCAGCAACTAAGGGAGAAGGGCTGCACCTTCCTAGACAACCAAGGGACACCCTGGCTCAAAGAAGTGCCTGTGTAGGGCACATTGTAACAATTCACAGTCAATCCAGGTTTGGTTTTGCTCCTCCTCATCTTCTTTCTTCCTTTTATTTATAATTCTTACTTTAAAATTGCAATTATTTAAGTGTTTCTGTTTGTGTGAGGCACGGCATGCTCCTGTGTGGGGGTCAGAGACAAAGTCTGTCCTTGGGCCATGTGTCAAACACAGATCGTCAGACTTGGCAGCCCTCACCTTCACCTTCCTCTGCTGACCCTCTCACCAGCTCAGTCTTTCCTTTTGTTTGTTTTATTTTTCAGAGAGCGTTGCATAGAACTCACAGAAAGCCCTCTGCCTCCGACTGCTAGAGTTTCGATGACAGGCGTGCCTGGTGACAACCATCCAAACCCTCCTTGTTTTCCTTGTAGTCTGCTGGGAAGTTTTAAGATGCTTTGAGCCAAATCCCCAGAGAAGTCCCAAGTCAGGCCACAGTAGGGAACTTGGAGACAGGAGAGAAACCCCAAGCAAAGTTGGCATAGCACCAGCACTGTGCTGCCTACTATGCTAGTCCTAGCACCTTACTACAGAACCTTCCAGAAATTCCTTCAAGACTGGAGGAGGGATGGGCAGAGCGAAAGCACTGCAGACTGATTTTTGCTGTGAATTGAGAAAGACAGAGACTAAGAAGCCCCTTTCCTTGAGTCTCCTCTCCTCTTCCCAGAAGAGACACCAAATACAGCCACAGTCCCAACTGCCCTCATAGTCATCGAAGGAGACCTCAGGCACTGATTCACTAGCTGGCCGAGTGTGTTCTCCCAGGCCGGTGATCCCCTCACCAGGATAAGAATACAAACATAGAGTTACACTTCTTACTTCAAGGCTTGATATGCTGAGTCCTGCTCCATCAGGCACACCCTGGAAGAGTGCTTACTTGGGCCAGGGCCACCACGGAGAGGGAGTAATGACTTGTCTCTGAGGAGCTCAAAGTATCATGGCAAGGCCACAGTATCGTGGCCACAGTGGTGGCTCCCCACTTCTAAAGCATTAAACATGCTGACACACAGGCCCATGTCTAGTCCTGGAGGTCAGCAAAGGCTTCTTAGAGAAAGAGAAGGCCAAGGTGAAGTCAGAGCTCATATAGTAGCTCAATGATTGCAGACCTAGAGTACTGGCTGTAAAGTCAAGTATGAACTCTGGCCTTGCACAGCCCTGCTCACAAAAGCACCCACTGCTTTCATTCATAAAAGGGTGATAATAGTACAGAAGACATACATTTATTAGAAAATTTATGTTCTAACAATAGGAAAAAATGTTCTAATAATTGCTCTTAGTCAATTCATTTTATGACTAACTCACAGAAAATTAACTTATAGAAACCAAATTTGCCAAATGACTAAAATACTGAAATCTGCAAGATACCAATTATTTTTAAGATTTATTTATTTATTTTATGCATGTGAGTACACTGTAGCTGTCTTCAGACACACCAGAAGAGGGCATCAGATCCCATTACAGATGGTTGTGAGCCACCATGTGGTTGCTGGGATTTGAACTCAGGACCTCAGGAAGAACAGTCCATGCTCATAACCACTGAGCCATCTCTCCAGCCCCCTCTGCCTGTGGTTTTAATTGGAATATTCAAGGACTCTCTGTAATTGAAAGGTGGTTTCTGGTTGTTGACTCAATTGAGACCACTGACAGCCAAGAGTAAATGCAGCAAGTGGCCATGTAGCATGCTACTTTGTTATTTTTCATTTGTTGTTGTTAATTCTTTGTGGCCTCAAACCTGTGGGAATTCTGACTTAAGCTCTTCAGTTCCATCATTAGAGAGAGGCATGAAGAGCTATGCCTGATTACTTTATACTTTCTGTGGTCATCTGTGGACTTCCAGTACCAAAGACAGAACACAGGATTGATACCGGCCAGGCAAGTGCTCTGCCATGGTATCCCAGCCCTGTAAACATTGCTCCACAGGAGAGGCCGATGAGGCGGTAAAAGTGTTTGCCTTGTGTGCTAACCTGACCTGGATCACAGTAGCCTACACACACGTGGAAGAAGAGGACCAACTCCACAAAGTTGTTCTCTGACTTCCACACAAGTGTTGTGATAGACATATGTCATGCACACATACACAGTTAATAAATAATAAATAAATTAATAAAAATTTTCAAGAATATTTTAAAAGGTAGCAGTGTGAAGCCCTCAATTAAATCCTAAAATAATGTTAAATCAAAAAACAAAGCAAAGTAAAAATAAGTAATTTTTACAATGAAGTACTGTTAACCTATTAAAACAGTTTTTAAAATATTTTTATATGTATATTTTATTTCTAAGTGTGAGCATACGTGTGCATGCATTCCATTGTGCTTGTGTAAAGGTCAGAGACAACTTATGTGAGTCAGTTCTCACCTCCCACCAAGTGGGTCCTGGGATCAAACTCAGGTCACCAGACTTGGCGGCAAGCACTGTATCCACTGAGCCGTCTTGCTGGCCCCTACCTACTAAAATTAAAGCATCATCTGCCATTAATTTCTATTTCTTTTATTCCTTTTGATACATTTGAGCATCTTCTCTATTTTTTCAAAGTGTAAACATTTACAATGTTCTTTGTTCCTTTCATGATATTTCAGAGCAAAATGAATTAAACTTAAAATTGAATTTATTTCAAATTAAATTTCAAATATATCAAGGTTCAACACACATCATAGCAAGGGAATCTGAAATCTTAATGAAACATGAAAGCAGACTAAAGAAGGCTTGGCTCACTGGAACTGTCCTTTCCTGGAAAATGTTGACATTTCGGTCATTTTCTCAGGGATCATTTGGGATCAATGCGTGAACAGCAATTCACATTCAAGACTGACATGAAACATCCTAGGAAAGTCAAAGGAAAGAGTGAATCCCCCCACAATGAATCCCCATAGTGGATCGCATCATCCAGACATCAAGATATTGGGGACCAAAGAGGGCACGGGCTACTTCTCCAGAGGACCCAGGTTTGATTCCCAGCAACCACCTGGCCGTTTACAGCCTCCTGGAAGTCCAGTCCCAGGAGATATGATGCCCCCTTCTTGATTCTGTGGGCAGTACACACACATGCTCTACAGACACTCATGCAAGTAAACACTCATACATGTAAAAAAAAAAATAATAATAAGTAAATAAAATCCCAAAGAACTAACACCACTGGAGGTCTACTTTGTCTCAAGAACCTAAACTCGGCATTCCCTCTAGGGCTACTGAAACTTTGTTTCAGGAAATATGCAAACTGCCCTTTTCAGCCAGTGTTCTTGGGGGCAGTGTGGGCAGGGCGCTTTTGATGAATTTACCACAGATAGATCAGAACTGGAATGAGAGAAAGCCATCCTGGCAGGAAAGCTGTGTGGGCACAGACAGGAAGCAGGGAACAACAGGGTGGAAATTCTGCAGCCTGGGAGGAAGAAGAATGATCCAGACACCAGGTTCTGGTGGAATTCACAGAATACAGTATAATATTTACTAGCTGTGTGTGCTTTCTTTCTTGGTCATAATAAGCATAGCTTTATCTTGTCAAATTTAGGATATAGACAAAAGTCTGGGAAAAAGGATGAAACCTACAAGCTTGTCATAGCTCTGCATTATGCATATTAATTATCCCATCTCTTGATAGGGTGTTCATTCTCCTGAAAGGTTAGAACCCTTGCTATGAGCAAGCGTTGTAAGCCAGGACCTAACCCTGCTTCCCTACCTCCACCCCCACTACCACCTCTACAACCCCCACCTCCCCACCACGACCACCCCTACCCCACCACCATCACCACCACCACCACCCCACCCCCACCACAGCCACCACCACCACCACACCACCCCCACCCCCACACCACCATCACCACCACACCACACCACCACCACCACCATCAACAACACCCCCCACCCCCACCCCCCACCAGCCAGACACTCTTGACCCTGCAGGAGAGCACCAGTGTTGATTTTTTTAATCTTAAATTTAAATCATTTTATTTTTTATGTGCATGAATGTTCAGGTGTCATCCTTGAATGCCATCCACCTTGTGTTGTGAAACATTGTCTCTCACCAGCCTGTGACTCACCTTAAGCACTTTATTGGCTAGGTATTTGTCCTAGCTCAACCAGTCCCAAACTGTTGAGTTTGCACTTGCAGGTTGTGCTTTTCTGGAAACAGACATGATATGAGCATCTTTTTGCAATAAACCTTTGTGCATAGTCATGATCATTTTCTCAGGAAAAGTGGTAATTCCAAAACAAAGGCATGATCACACTATCCCAAGAAGGTTTTATACTGAGCCATGAAGACAAAGCCTCAAAGCCAAAGGACCTGGTTCAATCCCTAGTACCCACATGTTGGAAAAAAGGATCAACTCTCAGGAGGTGTCCCCTGATTTCTACGCATATACCTTCATATGCAGGTGGTCACACACACACTATAAGTGCTATATGATACATGAAGGGTTTCACTAACTCACAGTCATTCCTGCAAGCATTTCTGGCTCAGCATTCCCAGTCTCTCAGCGGCTTCTCCTATTGCCTCTAAGACCACATGATCTCATTATCCAGAGTTTAATGTCTTCAGTTGCTAAGGGTACATTTTTCATGTGTCTTGACCATTTGTGTTTGCTTGAATCTGGAGTGTGTGTGTGTGTGTAGCCCAGTGGTGTGAGTGTGGCTGTAGGCATGTGTGTGTACAGTTCAGTGGTGTGAATGTGGCTGTGGGTGTGTGTATATGGCCCAGTGGTGTGAGGATGGCTCTGTGTGTGTGTGTGTGTGTGTGTGTGTATGTGTGTACAGCCCAGTGGTGTGGGTGTGGGTGTGGGTGTGGCTGTGTGTATGTGTGTAGCCCAGTGGTATGAGTGTGGCTGTGGGCATGTGTGTGTACAGTCCGGTGGTGTAAGTGTAGTTTTGTGTGTGTGTGTACAACCCAGTGGTGTGAGTGTAGCTGTATGTGTGTGTATATATGTGTGTGTGTGTGTGTGTATTATGTCCATTACAGATACTGTTTAAACATGTCAAATCTTTTTAAAAATTTTTTTCACTGTTTTGCATTTCCCATTAAAAGTGTATGCTTTTAAATCTCATTGTTTTTCAGTTCCCTTTTGTTTGATATGTAAAACACATCCAAATTTTTCTGAAACTTTTGTTCTTGTTTTTGTATTTGTCAGTGTTTCATTAAATGCATATCAGTCTGTCTGATAAGGAATAGCTTTTAGGATAGGGAGCTACTTGCCGAACTGGTTTGTTTCACTTTGTTTTGTGGCACTGGGATTGAACCCAGGACCTTGTGTATGCTAGCAAGCCAGGTACCACTGGGTTACAGCCCCTGGCTAGCCTGGGCTACAGCCCCTGGCCAGCCTGCTGGTTTCAACCGTACCTATGTAGTATTGCATGCATATCTGCAGCTATGTGTGTCTCTGGCTTTCCATTCATCCTTTTGTTCCTGTGTGCATGTGTTGTGCTTTGAGTCCACAGGAAACCCAGACGAGCCCAAGAATTGCAAAGTCCACTGCAACTCGCAAAAAGAGTCTTTTTATTGTTTCAAGTTTAAACTCTGTTCGCTCACCTAGCACTCACTGTGTGAATGCTGGCAAGCGATCCTGAGTCCAGAAAACTCAGGGTTTATATACAGTCTAGTTAGGAATAGTGTGAATATTCACAGAAAAGGGGAGTAGAGGGTGGAATAGCACTGAAGTGGGAGAGGGGGAACGGGTGTCTGTTCCAGGACTAATTTTACGGCCAGTCGTAACTGTCTGTGACCTGACCTCTGTTTACCTTTTACTTTTTCCATGGTCTCCCTTGAGCTTGTTATTTCTCTAAGGTCTCAAGGACAGGCACCTGGAGAGTTATGAGGAGGAGCGTTGGCTGTTGGTTTTTGGAGACACAGAGGTGGAGAGAATGTCTCGAGATAGGGGAGAGAGAGGGAGCCCCAGGCTGCTGCAGGAGGAAACAGCCCAGAAACCAGCTGTGTGCATACCGTGCTTGCCATAGGGGAGAAGGCGTGGCAGAGGGAGGATGGGAGCCTCTGGTGGGGAACACAGAGGCAAACTGTCTGTACAACACTGAAGTCTCTCTAGTATCAGTAATTCGGGGGTTAAAACACATGCATTTAATGACCATTCTTGCTTCTGGTCTCTATTCTGTTGCAATGATATAGCCTGGCAAAAACAAACTAGATGGGAAAGAATTTACTTTGAGTGGTAGCTCTCGAATTCTCTCACTGCAAGGCAGCGCATGGTGGAACCCGAAGCAGATGCTCAGCGAATCCTCAGTGAGGAGCAGGAGAAACAATGCCCGTGTGTTCACTCGCTTGCACCCAGCTACATGTCTTGTCTTTTTAAAAATTCTGTTTTAAAGTTTATTTTATGTGTATTTTGTCTGCATGTACATCTATGTACCACTTGAATGCCTGGTATCCAGAGAGGCCAAAAGATGGAGTCAGGTTCCCTGGGACTGGAGTTAAAGATAGTGGTTAGCTGCCATATGGATGCTGAGAATTGAACCTGGGTTCTCTACAAGAGCAGTCAGTGCCTTTAACCACTGAGCCAGTTCTCTATCCCCATTTTCTCTACTCTTACATAGTTCAGGACTCACCAAGGCAATGGTGCCACCTGCTGCCGGCTTCCTACACAGGCCAACCCAATATAGACAATCCCTCACTAAGACTGTCTTCCCATATGATTCTAGCATGTGCTGAGTTGACAAAGCTAACCATCAAAAGACTGCAATAAATGTAAATCACTGGCTGAATGGGTGGCTCTCTATTATAATAGCTGGAAAGTTTTATTAGTTAACTAGACATCCTCAAGCATTTATTCTTTGGGATGCTAAATGTGTAACATTATTTTTTTCTGTTTATTTATTATCATTTGTTTTTTTAGACAGGATCTCACTATGTATCCCTGGTTAGCTTGAAACTCACCATGTAGACCAGGCTGGCCTTGTGAGATGCTGACTTAGAGCATTTCTCCCTGAAAGGAAAAGCCCCTAAAACATTCCTCCAAGCTTGTTTTCCCTGATCTCTGGGGATACAGCCAGAAAGAAGCTCTTTGTTCTCTATAGACAGCAAAAAGCCTTTTTGTTTCTATACCTTACAACCAGAGATGCGATAATTGTAAAAAGACCTAGCCAGGCACTTGCCTGGCTCCCTGTGTCAAGGACATGGAGATAAAATTTCACAAAGAAGAACTATAACTCACTCCCTACTCCTCATGCCTTGTAATTTTACCAAGGACACCCGGCAGAGAAGAGCTGTAACCCAACTCCTCCCAACTCCTCCCAACTCCTTCCAATTTCTCAGCTAGCTGTTAAAAGCCCCCTACTGTTACAGCTCGCAGTTGAACTGCCCTGCCCTGTGCAGCAAAAGGAGTGCATCCTCAGCTAGCTGATAATAAAGCCTCTTGCAGTTTGCATCAGGTGTGGTTTTCTCTTGAGTCATTGGGGTGCCGGCCAGCTCATTCCGGGACTTGAACTGAGGTCTCCCCAATTTCTGGGGTCTTACAGCCCCAGCCTCACAGAGATCTACCTGTCTCTGCCTCCTGAATGTATTGTTGTTTTTCCTTTGTTATTGCTATTGTTTGAGACAGAGTCTCATCTATAACCCAGGATGCCCTAGAATCCATTGTGTAGCCCAGTCCAGCCTCAAACTCACAGCAATTCTTCTGTCTCAGCTCCTTGAATGCTAGGATAAATATCCAAATAAAATATAATTTAAAAGATTGTACCAGGCTTTCTTGTCTGTCCTGCTCATCATTCCCAGAGTGACAAGCTCACCCAGGAACTAGAAAACTCCTTGCATGTCTCCCTGCAGTTTTTGTACTGGCGACTCCAGAACATGATACATGTTGGGCTGCTTACTAAAGCAGATACCATGCTGTCACTGTCCAGTCACAGAAGCCTGAGGCTGAGGAGGGGTTTCATAGGGGACCCTGCCTTGTATTCCTGTGGCTCTGGTGTCCCCTCACCAACCTTGGTAGCTGCCTCAGGCCAGCTTCTGCTGTCATTCGCATGTGATCTCTCTTTAGTTGTTAGACACTTAGTCCTGTAGGATCCCCTCTTCATAGTTACACATGGAGAGACCTCATTTCCAAGTGCAGTCATAGCCTGAGGGTCCGGTGGGCACCGACTTTGTGGGGGCCGCTCCTCAACCACTTTAGTCCTGAGTAAGTGAAATCTATGCTGGTGATTTTTCTTTCTCTGTCTCCTTGGTATTTGGTTACCAGGGTAGAGTTTATTTGATAAAGTTAATTGGAATATCTTTATTTTCTTTAGATTTTAGAACCAATTAAATCCTTGAGAAAACACTCCCTTCATGTGACAGGTTGGCCCACCCACTCCCCACTGGGAGTTTTTTATTTGATTTGGTTTGGTTTTTGAGTCAGGGTCTCCAGCTACCACCTCCATGTCCCAGGAGCCCGGATTATAGTGGGCCCCACTATACCAGCTGAGTTGTTCTGTGTGTGCACTCGAAGGCCAGAGGTCCATTTCCAGTGTCTTACTCTGTGTCTCCACGTTATTTTTAAAGCAAAGTTTCTCACTGGGCTGAAGCTCAAGTAAGCTGGATAACCAGCACGCTCCAGGCATCCATCCCCCTGCGTCTGCTTCCCATCGCTAGGATTACAGACTTGTACAGCTTTACCTGGCTTTTTACACGAAGTTGAAGACCCTAATGGGTGCCTCAAGCCTGCCTAGCAAGCACCTGACTGACAGAGCCATGCCCAGCCCCGTGTTCACTCTCTCTTAGTAAAAGGAGATCTTCTCTAACTCTCTGCCTCATCGGATCTTTCCTGTGTGGGTTTAACTGGCTTATTTTAGTCAGTGTTCCAGCAACATAAATTTAAAGAGGTATGCTCTCTACATTGATCTCCTTCATCTGTTTGGAAGCTCTTTTGAATTCTAGCACGATGGATTCCTCTGTTGCTCTTTCCAGAGTTACAGAGCACCCATGACAGACCAAAGTAACAAGTCTATCAAAATCCAGCTTGGCAAAGCCGTGCGTTTATTGGGGTTGCTTACTGGAGTATGGTGAGGAGCCCAGATAACTCAAAGGCAGCTGTGTCACCTGAGAGGCTGCGCCGACTGGGGACGACAAAGCCACGGCTGCACTGTGAGGCTCCGTCTTTCTTATTCACATGGGTGCTGATGACCCACACGCAAGGTTCTCTGGCCTCGTGAGAACGCTTCAAGCACTAGGCCATCCCTAGCATTCTGAGTTTCACTTTTAATCAACCACCGCAAAACAGTCCTCAGTGTCATGCAGTCCAAAACTGAGTAGTACTAGCACAGCATCTACAGAAGTTTTGCTACTAGCCAAACAGTGTGTTTGTATTCTCTTTCAGTGGCATCATTGGAGTAGAATTCACAGATAGCATAGCATTGACCACTACAAGTATCATTTGGAGAACAGAGGCTGGTGGATTTCTATGATTTTGAGACCAGACTGGACTCTGTAGAGAGTGTGTCTCACCCTGCCTCAAAAATTTTTAAAAAGCCAGGCAGTGGTGGTGCATGCCTTTAATCCCAGCACTTGGGAGACAGAGACAGGCAGATTTCTGAGTTCGAGGCCAGCCTGGTCTACAGAATGAGTTCCAGGACAACCAGGGGAACACAGAGAAACCCTGCCTCGAACAAACAAACGAAAATAAAATAAATAAAAAAGTATCTGATTCAAAGATTTTCAAAAGAAATGATAGCGTTTTGCAGGCATTTTCATGGTCAATCTTAGAATAGGCTCTGCCTCCCCAGGTGCCCTTACACCTACTGTCAGCCCCATACCCCACTGTCACCTCCAGGCAGCCATTGATCTGCCTTCTCTCTTTACATATTTGTCATTATGGGATATTTCAAAGAGATTTAATTATGCAATATTTTGTGTCTATGTGGGTTCGTTCACTTGATAGAGTGTTTTTTGAGGCTCATTCATAGAGTAGAATGTATCAGTATTTTAATTCTTTTTATTGTTGAGTAATATTCCATTGTATAGATGTACCACATTTTGTGTAGCCATTCACAAATTGATAGACATTTGGATCACTTCAGCTTTTTAGCTATTATGAATAATACTGCCACAAATATTTGGCTCCAAGTATTTCTGTGTGCATATGTTTTCACATCTGGATAGAAACCTTGGAGCAAAGTTATTAGATTGTATAATTAACTTACATTTAACTTTTAAATAAACTGCCAAACTTTTATTAAGTGACCATACCATTTTATATCCCCAGAATCGATATAAGTGAATTCTGGCTTCACACATCATTGCTAATATCTGATATTGTCTGGGGATTTTTGTTTGGTTGGTTGGATATTTTGTTGGTTTGTTTGTTTGTTTGTTGTTTTAACCAGAGTCTATCATACGTGTAGAAAATGTCAGGTACATTTGGGTATAGTTTTCTATGTGTGCCTTTTTCTTCCAGAAATAATGCTATAGTCCGGATAGGCCATGTTATTCTGTGGTAACAAACAGTCCCCAAACCTTAAGGCTTCAAATGCGAAGGTTTATTTCCAACCCTTACTGCTTGTCTAGTGACAGTGGGAGCCAGAAGGGGGACTCGTCAGTCACTCTGGGAGGGACTACCCTTTGGGAGGGGTGTCAGCTTGTGTGTGTGTGTGTGTGTAAGTCAGATGACCTTAGGTGTTATTGACCTTTAAATTATTTTTCCTCAGCATAATATTTTTATTGACTATTGGGAATTTCACACAATCTACCTCAATTCCCATTCCTCCCCAGGTCTACCCGTCCACATTTATACCCTTCCTGCAAAAAGGAAAAAAATACACCACGTTCTATGCTCACCAGAGCATGGTCAGGCTCCCAGTGGCCAGCACCTTAAAGATAACTGAGTCCTTCCCCCACTCCCCTCCAGAAGCCATCAGCTGTGATGAGCTACACTTTAGCATCTTTATCACAGTTTTTAAAGACTCTCTTCAAAGGTGTCCTGTCTATACGGTTTTATTTATTTATTTGTTATTTATTTATTTTGGGGGAGATTGTCACATGTGTCTCATTCTCAACCACAAGTCTGCAGTCATAAATACCATGGCAAAGGAAGCCTCCTTGCCCATAGAAGCCAGCAGTGGCACAGATCATGGCCTTCTACATGGTTTCTAGTGGCAGCATGGACCACAGTCTCTGTAAGAAGCAGGAAACACTGACCTCAACATGATCTCTGTGTTGTAGCATGGAACAGCATGGACTGCAGACAGCAGGAACCACAGACATTAACGTGACTCCTCGGGCGACAGCATAAACCGCAAATACTATGATGACCTCCAGTGGCAACATGGAAGACAGACACCACCATGGCTTCTGTCGGCAGCCTAGACCATGGATATCCATGCACATGGATTCACAAGCCTGCATTCAGACCACCACGTTCCACTCCCTGGTCCCACAGGCTCATGGCTATGGCCATATTGCTCATCTACATAGTGAACCCAACTTTGTCACTTGAGTCTCAAGTCACAGATTTAGTCCCATTGTAAACATTAATATCCTAGCTAATAAGTTAAGACATATGCTAACCTTTATCTGTAGGGATCTTTTTCCTCTTCCTCCATGCTGCTGGCCTCCTGGGAAGAAGGACATGAGTACCATCTTCCCCCACAAACATACTCAAGAGAATGGAAGGAAGAACGGAAGCATGGTCCAGGGTGAGCAGGAACGGCTTACCTGACTGGCTGAGCCCACAGACAGACTGACTCCTGGGCTTCCTTCTCCCTGACTGTGGCCAGGCAGTGTGACCAGCTGCTTCACACTCTTGCTGCCAAGACGTCCAAGCTATGATGGACTGTACCTCACACTGGGAGCAATATGACCCTCTCTTACCAAGTTGCCTTTGTCAGAAGTTGAGTTGATGCAATAGGGAGTCACTAGTAGAACTCTGATGGTTTCTATTCTGTTTCTGTGACAAGAGAACCCCTGACAAAAGAACAACTTATGTGAGAAAAGGCTTAGTCAGCACTTACAAGAGAACAGGCTTGCTCAGCTCCCAGTGACAGATCACAGTTCATTATCAGAGAGTCAAACAGGAATTCGAAGCACCTGGTCACACTATGTCCTCAGTCAAGACCAAAGCAAGAAATTAATACATGCACACCTGTACTCAGATCACCTGGATCCAACCCCAGGGAATGGTGCCACCCACAGTGGACTGGGTCTTTGTGCATTCATTAACACAATCAACACAACCCACCACAGACATGTCCTCAGGACATCTTTATCCAGGTGATTTTAGAGAGGGTCAAGTTGACAGTTAAAACTGTCACAAAACCTAACACTGGTCAGTAGGCTCCACCTTCTAAAGGTTCCTCATCTCCCGTTAGCAGCATAATGAGGGCCAAACACTAAGCACATTCCAGGCCCAAATCATAGCAGCTTCCTTACAACTATCTTTTACCTTCTGAGTGCTCAAAAGGTAAATCCCACATCCCTTCACCTCCAGGGAATTCAGGTCAAACTCGCCGTCACCTCTTGAAGGAGTTTCTGTCTCCAGACTGGAGAGGCAGGAAGAAACAAAAACACCCCCAACTTTTGAGTGTATAAGCTTGTTAGGAAAAGAGCACAGGCTAGTATTTGAAAAAACTCCTCTAAAGATTCTCTAATACTGTTTTTCTTTTTTTTTTTTAAAGATTTATTTATTTATTTTATGTACATGAGTACACTGTAACTGTACAGATGGTTGTGAGCCACTATGTAGTTGCTGGGAATTGAACTCAGGACCTCTGCTCACTCTGGTCCCACTTGCTCCGGCCCAAAGATTTATTTATTATTATATGTAAGTACACTGTAGCTGTCTTCAAACACACCAGAAGAGGGCGTCAGATCTCATTACGGATGGTTGTGAGCTACCAGGTGGTTGCTGGGATTTGAACTCAGGATCTTAGGATGAGCAGGCAGTGCTCTTCACCGCTGAGCCATCTCACCAGTCTATAGATCCTGTTTGTGGACTAGGGGTCTGTCAGACCAGAAGGATTTGAGTGACAAGACGATTTCCCAAGTACTGGCTGTGAAAACCAACACCCTTATCTCCTGTCTTAGTTACTTCTCTATTGCTGTGATAGAATATCCCAACAAAAGCAACTTAAGGAAGACAATTTCACTTAACAGTTCAAGGATGCAGTCCCTCACGGTGGGGAGGCAGGCCAGCAGGGACTGGAAGCAGCCGCTGTCATTACATCCACAGTTGGGGTGCAAAGGGAGAAAGTCAAGCTGCCACTCAGATCCCTGTTTGCATTTATAGAGTCCAAGGTTACAACCCAGGGAATGGTGCTGCCCACAGTGGGCAACTCTTCCCATTACAGCAGGCATTCCCAAAGGAATTGTCAAACTGACAATTCCTTAAAGCCCTTTGCCATTTTTATGGCTTTAAATCTCCATGTCTCTAATTTCCTGATAGAGACAATGCTCCTGCTTACTTAGTGAAGTTTTTAAGGAGATGGCATCATACCACTGATGAACATAAAGCAGGCCAGTGGACCCAGCAAAGCCTCAGATACATGCTGACAATAGTCACCCAGCTCTTCTGTCCCCAAAAGAGGATGTAACATTGTAAATGCAGTGCTGGGAGGGAGGGAGGCTGGCTGAGCCCTCTGGACAGGCAGGGAAGTGTTGTTTGTTGGGCTTTGCCATCTTTCATGACAAGTAGGGGATATTTTACTGTGAGTTAGTGAAGCTGTCACCTTGAGCTGCCCTAAACAGTAAAGGAAAACCAACCCTCCCCTTCCCACCACCAGTGTGGCACCAAAGCAGAGAAGCCTGCAGCCTGTGAGGCCTTGAGAGGCTCCTCAGCTTGGCATTCTCAGCCAGGCAGGCTCTACCTGGGGCAGCAGGGTAAATGAGATACTTCCTTCCAGTCCAGACTGAGAGGGATGCTCCGAGTGTCTTCACTCTAGTCCTTTCAGATAACACCCACCAATATCATTCAGCCTTGTGTTGTCCATGTCTATCCTCCAAGCCAAACTGTTACCAGTTTTGCCAGTTAAACTCAGCCCTCTAGCAAAAGATCTTCACATCTGGGCTTGTTGAGTGTTGGTGGTCTCTGTGAAGGAAGGGCAAGGAGGGTCACAGGACCACCACTCTTTCAACCACTTCTCCCAGCCAATTGTATACAATTCTGCCCTAATTTCAGGATACCTCATGGAGGAGGTGCTTGAGAATGTAGACTGAGGACTGGGAAGGGCCTGCATCTGTGTGGCTACTAGAGAGTCATAATGCGTGCTGGGTGCAGACCCTCCAGTGTGGCTACTCTAAGCACCGCCACACTCCTGCCCATATTCTCTTCCCTGTCACTCTGTAAGGAAGTGAACATTCGTGGAATTGGGCCTCAGCTTGTCATTGCAACCTCTGTAGGAGAAGAAGATGTTGTTTATATCTTCCCCGGCTGTGTTACCCTGTGCAAAGTATGTTACTTCTTCATGCCTTCATTTCCTCTAGAGGTAGTAATAGGCCCTAGGCTGTGGGGGTTAGGGGAAAATCAAAATTGAGTTTTACACAGCTCTTAGTAATATATGAAATTCCTTGTCTGTAGGCTATATCAAGGACAGCTCTTGTTATTTAAGCACTGGGTATTGTTACCCCATGGCCTGATGACTGTCCAGTTAGAACAAGTATCTCTAGCTCCTACTTAGGCTGTCTCTCCATCAGGCAGGCCTCAGGGTGGCTAGATCCAAAGCCACAAGAGGACTAGAAGATGAGCCCCATATTATTTCTTTTCATAAATACCAGGCTTACGCTGGTCTTTTCACTTCCTAGCCTAGAGTCTGCCACAGGCATCCATGTCTTCCTGGGCTCGGTAACAGGAAGGGAGCCAGGAGGAAATAAATGCTCCCTTCCAGACTCTGCAATCTCATCATCTAAAAGGCCAGAACACTGTCAAACAGCCTGAACCATGATCCACTCCCAGAGGGAATTGCCGAAGCTGCCCTGCTGGAGTGTTGATGGAGGAGTGGCATCTCCCTTCTCTGCTGAGCTTCTCTCTGTCTTATGACTGCCAGTGTGTGATGGGGGAGGAGGGGAGTGTGGGCAAAGGAACCAGGTTAAACCCCAGTGTCTAGTTCACCTCTGGATCACACTTGAAAAGAAAAAATGCAATCCTTCCCCACTTAGTATCAGTCAGGTAGCCTAAGAACGTCCTTTTAGTGAGTCTGTCCCACGGAGAGGACCTTTTGGTGACACCAAGCGGATCCCCACTCTATTTATAGTCGCTGTTTGTTTAATGAGAGTTCGGTCTCTAAGAATAAGTAATGAGCTCATTCTGGGAACTGGCCAGAGCCTAGGACTCGGGAAACCCCTCCCCCTTTACTCTGGTTTGGGGAGGAATTCTGTAGGTCAGAGGTCAGCCCCTTCTGTTAGCTGGGGAGGCTTGAGACCCAAACATGTTTGCACACCCAGATTTCTGATTAGTGCTCAGTGTGTTTCAGGAGGACTGGGGTTATTTAGTTTCCAAGTGGGGCTTAAAGATTGGCTGTGATCTCCTTGTCACCCACAGGGATTGACAAAACAAAACAAAACAAACAACAACAACAACAACAAAAACAAGTGTCTTGGTGAAATGTAAGGTGCAGAGAAACCCCGCCAGGACACCTAGGAAGGAGGATATGGTGACGAGGAAGAAACATCCAAACCTTCTTAGTATCCTCCCAAACTGGCAGCAAAGACCCAGTTATCTTGCAGACACAACCACATCCCTGGATGGTTTTGTTTTGTTTTTTGTTTTGGCGTATTGATAAAGCCATGACCCACTTAAACTTGAAGTATTTGACCCAGAACTTTCTGCACCAAAGTCCAAAGAAGCATTGTCCCCTGCAAACTAGTTCAGTTTGTGCTAGAAGCTGCCTGTTTGCTGGCATGTGGCTCAGTGGCCCTAGAACCAGACCTGCTTGGTCTGAATGGAACCTTTGGACCTGACTGGGTTCACTGACACATTGAATCTTCCCGTCATTCTCCCTCTCTGTGAACTTAACCGCCTTCTCTCTGGGAAGGAACAGTGTTACTTCATTTGTTTATTCTCCTTATCTGCTGACCCTCTCCTCTATGCCAGAGGTGATGATGTGACACGCTGGTTTTTAAGTGAAAAATGTCAATGTCCTTCATCTCTTGCAGATGAGTTAGGATGGCTGCCTCTGGGCTCCAGTCACATCCAGTCACTCATTCAAAAAGTGCTCACAACGCGGTAGGAGCAATGGCTGACTGTAAAGAGCTGGCCACACAAACATGAGGACATGAATTCAGGTTCACGGTACCCATGTTTACCATGCTGGGGTTGGTGACATGTGTCTATAATCTCAGTGCTGAGGAGATGGAAACAGGAGGATCACTGGCTGCCAGCATAGCCTACATCTAGCCTCTATAACCACCCACATATCCAAATACACCCCCACATACACACACAAAGTGCTAAGCAAGCATAGGTACAAGGCTGGGTGAGGTAGTTGGAATAAGAACGATCCCCATAGGCTTATATATTTGAATATTTTGTCATCAGGAACTGGCACTACTTGAGAAGGATTAGGAAGTGTGGCCTTGGTGGAGTAGGTGTGGCTGTGGGATTTTGGATTAGGAAAGCAGTTGAGTGCTTTAAATGGGGCCTAGTGGAGAATACTAATGAGAACATGAAAGACTGGGTCTGAGAGCAATGCAGATTATGACAACACAGCTCAAGAACTTTCAGAGGGAAAGAATATTAGTAACTGGCCTAGAGACCATTCTGAAGATATTTGGTGAAGAAATCTTTTTTTTTTTTTTTTGCCCTTGTCCAAAAAAGTCTGCCTGGGGCTAACTTGAAGAAATTTGGATTGATGGCCCCAGCAGAGGACTAGACAGCTCAGTTGTGTGAGTAATGGTGTTCACTCTTCTGTAGATCCACAATGAAATGGGCAAGAAGCACAAGGAAAAGTAAAAGATGTAAGTTTGAAGAGAAAAGGAGGACCAGGAAGTGTTGTGGGCTAAGTCCCAGGCTCAAAGAGAAAGTTTAAAGATAAGCCTCATGCTACATGGAATAAAGGGATTGGTGACCTCGGGGCAAGACCCCACCCAGCTCAGCTTCCAATGTAGTGAAAGGAAGTAAAGGAAAGCTTAAGCAAAGAAGGAAACCATTAAGAACAGAAAGCTGCTACAAGTGTAAGTGGGAGACGGTGCCTGCCGTGCCTGCCGTGTTCCAGCCCCACCAAGCTTCAGCACTTGGCAGGTTAGGCCATGTGGTTCTGGCGTTAGTGTCAAGGATACAAGAAAGGGGTTGTAGAATCCCCCTCTGAGGCTAAGAAAAGCTGCTGAGGCCAGGTGTGTGGCAGGGTTGTCCCTGTGAGGAGGCCTAGAGAGGCCATTGGGTGAAGCTGTGAAGGTGAAGCCTGGATTGTCTTGCGGAACCCCAAGATGTTGGAGATGCCAGAGTTGTGGGATGCCTGCCAAAAACACAATATGGACTGGGTGTGACATCAGTCCGAGAGAGGAGTGTGTTGCCATCAACAAAGCTGAGTGGGATGAAGCTTGAGATCTGAAGGGCATCCTTACATCAGAATGAAGACTCAGACTTCGGCGTTTACCCTACTGGTTTCCCGTCGTGCTTAGATCCAGCGTTTCCTCCCTGGGATCCCTCTTCTCCTCCTAGGATGGCAATCTATACAGTCTGTGCCGTTGTATGCAGAAGCACGTGAGCTGCTTTTTGATTTTCATTGTACAGGGAGGAGGTTGCAGTTTAAGAGATTGCATGAATCTCAAGGAGACTTTGAACTTTGGACTTTTAAGGTGTAGAGAATGTAATGTATGGGGGCTTTCACAGTTGGACTGAATTTTCCATTTCTGCATTATGACATGGCTATAAGCCTATGGGTTCAGAGAGTGGAATATGGTGGTTTGAATAGGAATGGCTCCCATAGTCTCATAGATTTGAATCCTTGGTCATAAGGGAGTGATATTACTTGAGAAGAATTAGGAGGTATGTCACTGGGGACTTGAAGAAGTGTGTCATTAGGGATGGGCTTTAAGGTTTCAGAAATCCAAGCCAAGCCCAGTGGGTCTCTCTTTCTGATGCCTGCAGATCCAGATGTACAGCTCTCAGTTACCTCTCCAGCACCATGTCTGCCTGTGTGACACCATGCTCCTCTCTATGGTAATGGAGGACTAAACCTCTGAAACTGTAAACAAGGCCAGCTAAGTGCTTTCTTCTATAAGAGCTGCCATCCATGGCCATGGTTTCTCTTCACAGCAGTAGAACATTGACCAGGGTAATTCAGTGTAGCAGAATCAGTCCTTGCTCTTGAAAAGTCTGGAGTCCAGTGAGGAAGGTGGATGTTATAACCCAATAATCACATAAAAATAAAGATATTACAAATGATGGGGAATTTATATGGGAGAGCCTGACTGAGGGATGGGGCATGGTTGAGTGACCAAAGAATGAACAACAGCTATCTCCCCTGGAGTAGCCCAGGTGCTGATTCATTTACTGAGGACAGAGAGTGGTAGCTGTGACAGCTGGTGTGTTACCCAGTCGCCCCTAGGACAGCCTCAGACTAGTACGGTCTCTGGCTGAGTTTGTTGTCATAGAGACAACAGGGCCTGCACCTGGGTGTTTTTCACGTGAGACTTTGACCTTCACTTATGGATCTGCAATGTGCAGAGTGAGCCATTCTTTCTGTTGACTTTCTGGACGTTTTTTTATTCTGATTCATTGTGACTGCCACTTTCAGACTTTAAAAAAGTCTGAAAAACTTAACTTTAAAGCTTTAAGTGTATATGTGTGCATGAGCATGATTGTGTCGGTGTCCTTGGAGGCCTCTGGAACTGGAGCTGCAGAGGATACGTAGTCCATAAGTACTAGGACTGAACTCTAGTCCTCGGGAAAAGCAAGCAGCAAGCGCTCACCAACTGAGCCATCTCTTCAGCCGCTGTGCCCATCATTTTAGTAAGCAACAATTTAAAACTATGAGAAACAGAGAAATTGTCCTATGCCGAACACTTTAAGAAGGCAATTCAGGTATGACTATTCATTCATTACTCAACAAATAGACATTAAGTACTTAAAATGTGCCAGTCCCAGAGCCAGAGTTCAGAAACGATGTGTTGCCTACGTTGAGTTTAACCTTGCTTCCTAAAGCTGATGAATTCAAAGAGATGTTCAACCTATCATAGAACATGATACTGCCATACATGCTAGTCTTACCCAAGACTTAGGGGTCGTTGCTTTTGTCAGTTTTCACCTGAAGTGGTGAACATGTACGGATGTGAGAAGAGAACCTTCTGAATGGGAGTAGCAAATGGGATGATCTGAGGCACAAAGGGCAGGGGGTGATTGCCTTGTTTGAAGAAGCCCTGTGACTTGCATGGAGAAGCTCTGAGACTAAACCTATGTGAGGGACCAAGTGCCTGACAGGCTAGGGATGGAGCTTGATTTCCAAGAATGGAGTATGAATGTGAAATTCTAACCAGTCTTTTCAGGAGAGATTTTATAGACTGGATGAAATTTTGAGAACACAGATTTGGGAATCTCAGTTTTGGTGTATGTGGTATCTGTGTGTGTGTGTGTGTGTGTGTGTATGCAGCACATGTGTATGTGTGTGCAGCACATGTGTATGTTCATATGTGTATGCAGCACATGTGTATATTTCTATGTGTATTCAGTACATGTGTATTTGTGTGCAGCACATGTATATTTGTGTGCAGCACCTGTGTATGTGCATGTGTGTATGTGCAGCACATTTGTATGTGATGTGTGTGCAGCACATGTATGTATTTCTATGTGGATGCAGCACATGTGTATGTGTGTGCAGCACATGTGTATGTTTATATGCATGTATATGTACATCACATGCATATGTGCATGTGTGTGTTTGTAGCACATGTGTGAAGCATATATGTATGTGCACATGTATGTGTGTTCAGAAGGCAGAGGTCAACACTGGGTTTCTTTCTTATCTCTTCTGTTTTGATTCATGGTTTCTCACTAAACACATTGTTCACTGACTGGCTGGTCTATGAGCCCCAGGATCCTCCACTGTCTGCCACTTCATGCCCCCTCAGCTCTAGGATTGCACATGTGCAGTGACATGCCTGGCTTTTTAAACCTGACTGTAAGGATCCAGACTCAGGTCCCTGTGCTTGCATGGCAGACCCTTACTAACGTTGCCACCTCTCTAGCCACAGACCTGGGACACTTAGAACAGAGATTCTCAGATGAACTTAAACCTGGAAAGATAAGAAATTAACACTGGTACATTTTGACTAAGAATAATCATTTGCAACCTCAGAGGCTTCCTGGGGAGGAATGAATGAAACTAAAACACAAACCAACCACAAGACAGGCTTGTGTCTGCAGCCTGGCATCCATCCCTAACCTTCTCAAGACTGGGCTAAGATGATTCAGAAGTACCTCCCACTTGCTGCCTTCACATCAGAGAGATTGACTTGAGAGATGGGCATGGAACCCACTCAGAGGCCAAGACAACCCAACAGACCCTGCTTCCTCTCTTATTCCTGGGAACAAAGTTGTGACACTTAGAACCATTGCAGCTATCTGTGACCACAGAGGAAAAAGGCTCTAGAACTGTGTGGGGCCATAGAGGAGCAGAGTGGCTTCCAAGCATGTGCCAATGGCACAGAAGGCAAAGCTAAGTGGTAGAGGACACCAAGTCCTGCAACAGCATTGAGTACCAGGACGCAGCCTCGCCTGAAGCCCAGCCTACTGCAGGGTATTTTAATGGTCTCAGCCACATAAACGCTCTTTATTATATAAGCTGGTTTTGGTTGGGCTTGTGTGCTCTGTAACACAGAGCTCACATGGACCAAACCTTGCAGTAGGTACTGCCTGTCACTGCCAAGGGCCTCCATTCTGCATGCCCTGTTCCCATGAGAAAGTGAGCCTGTATGAAATCCAAATAAAAGCTCCTGCCTCCCCCTTCTTCTCTCTTCCAGTGTTTCCATGCCTCCTATCACCATAGCACTGAGACACTCACAGAAAGGCAGAGGAAGCAGAGGAGGAGAGGAGGCCCATCTCCAGGCTGGGTTGCCACACTGCGGGGAGCATGAGGCAGCTCCAAGCCTGACATTTCAGGATCCAGATAACAGGGTAAAAATAAACTCTCAAGCGCCCGTGGTGGTGCTTGATTCTCTGCTTCACAATTCTTATCTCTCTCTCTTTGGGGACAGAAAGGTTCCTTTCAGGTCACCATTCAGTCTGCCTCTATGCCTGTTCACTATGGGAATCAAGCAATTCCAGTGTCTTCCCATAGTCCCTTCTTTTGACTTTGCAAATCCTTTCTCTTTTGATGTTGCCATAGCCTGGGAGTTGAAGGAAGCTGTGGCTGCTAGTCTCTACTTTCCTGGAGGGCAGACAAGAGATATACCTAATATCATGCTGCTAATGAACAGGGTGCCCTGATCTCACCCTGGGGTCATCTTCTGTGATCCTACATTTGAAATGTGTCAGAAAGAGCCTGACTCTTTTAGGGATGTTGACAGTCATATAGCTGAATACTGTACAGTTCCTGGGGGTGACAATCCTGGCACACAGTATATGAGTGTCGCTATGTGACACCTTACAGTCACACTTTCCCCATCATTCCTTGTCAGAGTTTTGCTTTCACCACAAAAGGTTGCCTAGATTATGGTGCACACTTCTATGATCCCACCATTGAGGAAGCTGAGGTATAGAGACCATGAGTTCGAGGCCAGCCTGGACTACATTGTAAGTCCTGCCTCAAAAAGAAAGAAAGGGGAGGGGAGGGGAGGGGAGGGGAGGGGAGGGGAGGAAGGAAGGAAGGAAGGAGACAGGTAGGGGAAGAAGAGGGGAGGTGGGAGGAAGAAGGAAGCAATGGCTGATGGTTGGGGCTAGTATTAGTAGCCAGAAGTGTCTTGGAGCCACTAGGCTTCACAGAGGGTCCCTGGGCCTCAGTTTCCCCACGTATAAAATGCTGATGAGGTTTGAGCCTCTGTGACAAAATTGTTGCAAATTAAGTTAAATGCAGCCTGCGCTGTGTGGATGAGGAGCATTTGGAGCTTCTGAGACAGCGGTAACTGTTCATGTGCCAATGTGTAGGCATTGCCACTTTCCTACTTCAGTAGGCCACGCCCCAGAGCTATTTCTGTATTCTTTTTTGTTTTGGCTTTTTAAGACTAAGTCTCATTATCCCAAGCTAGACCTCAACTAGATTCACAGCTAAAGGTGCTCTTGAACTCCTTGGTCCCCTTCCTCTGCTTCCTGAGAACACACTATGCCTAGGATTCTTTCTGTCACCATTGCCAAGGATTTTTACTGAGCCATTTCATCAGTTAAGACTCTTGTGGTTGCAAGTGACTGGAATAGCAAATCTAACAGGATTACATGAAAGGAGATTGCACTGGCTTCGCGGTAGCCTCTGAAAACCATGCGTATAGAGTTTAGCTTCAGGCAGAGCTGGGTCCAGGGATAGAAATGATACCATCAGGATTGGGTTTCTCTCCCCACCCCCATTATCCTTTTCCACTCCCTCACTGTTGACTCCCCCGAATGTTAAAAGAAATGGCCATGGGAGACTAACGTCTCAGTCTCCTAGGTTCAGAGCCAGTGGAGAAGTCTCAATCCCAGCATCACCAACAGAAGGCTCTGTGCTTCTCTCATTGCCTAGACCTGGATATCACTGTGGATGGATCAGAGTGTCAGGTGACAGGCCCCACAGCCAGGAATGGTTCCTTAAGCTAGATTCCCAGATTTGAGTAGTCATTGTCTACTCTAGGAAGTCAGTATGGCTACTACTAAGGTGGGTTTGCAGCCACTGGCCTCTAAATTGTGCCCCAAAGTACATACACTAATGATCAACTTTTGAAATTACAAACACCTTCACCCAAGGCTCGGGTGTTCAGAGACAGAGCTGTCGAACATTCTGGAAGCCCTGGGTTCAGTTCCCAGCCCTGAAACAACAACAACAACAACATCATCATCATCAACATCATCATCAACAACAACAACAATAACAACAGCACCTGTCATCTAAGGACCACGCTCCACCCCACACCCGCCTCACCCCATGCCCCACCTGTGTTAACTGCTGGCCAGTTAGATCACAGGAACCTTTCTTGGGCTAAATGAAAAGCCAGCTCCTTGACTGGGGATTAAGAATCTGGCTGGCTTCTCCAAGTTTCCCTGTTCATTGTTTATCATTTGTCTTCTTAATAGAAGCAGGAACAAGCCTCTTTCATAGACTGCAAAATATACATACAGCAGGGCTGGGGAAAGGGCTCAGTAGATAATGTGCTTGTTCCACAAGCATGAAAACCTGAGTTCTATCCCAAGAATACATATAAAAGAGTCCATTGTGGTTGTGAAGGCTTGAGGATTTAGTGCTGAGGGCAACACATGAGTATGTGCACATTCTCACACACACACACACATGAACACACGTGCACACACACCACACACAGGCGCACTAACACACACACTCACATGAACTCACACACTCACGTGCACACACACACACACATGAGGAAAAGTCAATTTCTACTAAAGTGTATCTATTTTTTGTGTGTTTTTTGTTTTTTGCTTATTCTATCTAAGTCTGGGGAATATTGCTGGTGTCATTAAAAGTAAAGTTAGCCATTTAGGAGAAGGTGTCAAGGCTGAATCTAGCACCAACTTGAGACATTCTGAAATGAAAGTGATCAGAAACAGATTATAAAGGGAGCAACTTTCCCTTTAGATGGCTGTTAGATTGCATACTGGTAGATAGTGCTGTCCTTGCCACCCACAGCCACCCACGGCTCTCTGACGGACCTTGAGGGAGCACACACTTCTCCCACTTTGGTTATGAGAACATGATGTATGCTGGTCCAGCTGCAGCTTCCTCTCTGTCCTCTTTTCCCTCAAGCCTGTAGGAGAAATGGAAAAGAGGGCGAGTGAGCCAGGAGATGTCTTTTAAAATAATTATGGTAATTATGTATGCCTCTCAAGAGTGAGCCTCTGGGAATCACTCCTTTAAGACTGGAAAGAATTTCCTCTTTTGATCTTGATTCTGAGCCAGAGAAAATCGAATTAAGAAAGAAAAGCAAGAGACAGACAGATCTCGCTGAGGAGGACAGCACAGAGCTGGGGCCTTGAGGGGGTCTGCAGAAAAGATGACTAAAGGGGCCATCCCCAGGAACCTCCCAGCCTTCCAAAGTGTTGGTTCCCCTGGGGAGCTGCTTTTGACATCATGGAGAAAAATGGCTCCCACCAAGTGCTATCTTTACATCTAGCCTTCAAGGCTTTAGTCCCCTTGTGGGTGGGATCTGGAAAATGTCCCCTTTCAAGCTGTTGAGGACACAGTTCCTGTGCCTGAAGTATGGCTGTCCAGGCCCCTCGACATGACCAGAATAGCCCCAAGGACTTTCATGGAGCCCCCACCAATCAGTGCAGTGGGACCAGCCATCGTAGGTGTGTGAGAAGGTTGCATTTCTCTCCTATTGAGGTACCAGGCAAAACGGCCTGTCACTTCTCTAAATTTTCTTCTGTGGTTGCTAAGCAGCACGCCTCTGCTGCATTTCCACTTCCCTCTGCTCCTGCTGTCTTTGTGTCTCTCCACCCTCCACCCACACACAGGCACAATGCTCTTTCCTGCCTAAGTGCGGGAGAGCAGAGAGCTTCCTGCTCCAAGGATGGTAGCTGCTGCCATGGAGGGCACTTTCATGAAGGTGCTCTCACTGAGTGCGTGCCCTGGTGCCAGCCTGCTAAGAACGTGTGCAGAAGCAGTGCTAGAGTCCTTTGGAATCTCCCAGCAGACCTGAGCTCTGAGGCTGACCCCAGTCACCCTCCTATCCTTACTCCATCCTCCTGTCCATCTATCCATCCACCATCCACGAACCTGTTCATGCATCTATTCATACACCCCACCCATCCACCCATTTATCTCTGTCTTCTTTCCTCTCTCCCTGAAAGCTAGAGGGGGAAGCTCAAATGCATGCTGGCTCCCGGCAGATATTGTAATGAGGGAAGGAGGCCAGGGTTAAGATAGACTAGCTCGTGCCGGCTGTTGTTATAAAGACACAGTCCAAAACTCAATGCATGGGGGCTGGAATGATAGGCCAGCCTGTGAAGTGTTTGCAGCAAACATGAAGACCTAAGTTTGGGTTTCCACTATACACATAAAAAGCCAGATGTGATGGGACACAGCTGTAACCCTAGAAGGAATGGGGGGGTGGGTGTGGATGCCTGGGACTTGCTGGCCAGCCAGTAGAGCAGAGTCATTGAGCTCCAGGTTCAATGAAAGTCTCTGCCTTTAAATAAAGAAATAAGATGGAGAAAAGATTAAGGAAGGCTCTCAGTGTTGCCCTTTGGCTGCCACATGCATGCACACACATGTGCACACAAAAAAACAAACAAAACAGGCCAAGCAGAAACTTATCTGTAGCTATCAAGATCAAGAAGGTTATGGAAGGGCAGCTTACAATGAGCCCATCTGAAGGTTAGGCTTTGGCCACAGAGTCAAGCATGGGTGGGAGGAAGACCTGCTCTGAGCTGCAAGCTGTTACTACTAAAGCTTCCTTAAAGGAAGAGGAAGGCTTTAGGCATCCCCAGACTCTGATTTCTACAGGACCCTCATTTGGTCAAGTGAGAGGGATGCAAGACAAATAGGATATTTCCCAAAGCCACCTGAAGCCATCACTTAGCCCAGCCTGAGGCCAGAAAGGCCACATGCTAACGAGGGTCAATACTGGACAGATGTGGCCACAAGAGATCTCCAAGGACCAGGAGGGTAGCTAAAATGACACATCCCACTGGGATGACTCCAGAGCAAAAAGAAATGTAATAACAAGAGGAGCTCTGACCAAGATCAGAGCCTTTGGGGGCTTTATTGCCTGGGCTCTCCCTACAGTCTGGGCAGAGCCCAGTGCTGCCCTAGCACCTTCCTACTTTCTTTCCCCATAAGCCACAAAGATGATCAGAGACCTCTGCTCTTGGAGTGTGCCATCCAAGTCCCGGGGCAAGCAAAGGGATGGCCCAGAGTGCTCAGAGTTCTGTTCCGGTTCTGGCTTGTGGACATGGAAGCCTCAGAGGCCAGAGCTCAGAGCACACATTTCTGGCTTGCTCTTCTATGCAGAGGGAATGACCTCCAGGGTGCCCACCTCTATCCCCCACTCCTACCCCAGAGCATCCCCCTACCCTGCTTGGTGACAGGATGAACCTTGATCCCTCTGCTCCCTGGCTCTCAAGCCTGATTCTCCCTGACGTACAGGGATGCCTCTGGCTGGAATTACAGATGTTTATCTGATCTTATCACCAAAGGCCTGGGATGCCCAGTACCCATCCTTTAGTCTCTCCAAGGACCGAAGAGCATGTGCCTGAATGATGGAAGGAACCTTACAGGCACAGCCCCATCCTCCTCACATCCCTAGACTTCTGGGCCTAAACCTGCCCCCAGGAGCCTCCAGCAGCTGATGAGGCACAGCTGGGAATACACAAGCAAGAGGGCTGGTGCTGCTGCTTATTTCTGTGTTGTGTTCTAAGATCAGTGGGGTCGGGGGTGCTCTCTGGAAGCCTTTTTCCCCTCTGTTTTCAAAGACGGGTTAAGGGAGCAAAAAAAAGGAGCAGGAAATAAGAGGGAAACTGAACTATAAACGTCAGTTTTAGGGCTAGCAAGATGGCAAGGCTGGCAAATATGCTTGCATAGCAGAGCCAGGATCTTCCAGCAAGCATCGACAGGGAAGCAGGGGTAGCAGTAAGAGCCAGGGGCAGTGGGGGTGGGGTGGGGAACAGCAGGCACCTTATAAGGGTTTGGTATTTGGTTATTTCCAGTCTCAGGGTCAGTGATCTCACCCCCATTTGATAGACAGGAAAATAAAGACCAGAGAGCTCAAGCAGTTTCCAAGAGACTGGTGTAGAGTGGGGACCCCACATTGCTCCTAGCTCAAGCTCCTTTTGCAGGGAAAGGAATACCCCAGAGACAGGGTCAGATGTCACTGGAATCTTTTAAGCATCGCATTTCATGTCTTTAACTTTGTGTATGTGTATGGACTCTTGCTGGTTTGCCCACGTCAGAGGACAACTTATAGAAGTTGTTCAAGAATCAAACTAAGTTTATCAGGGTTGGTGGCACCTACCTTTACCCGCAGAGCCATCTGGCTGGCCCAGATTGCTGGATTCCGTTTAAGAAATATGTTTGAAAGTGGGGAACCCAGAGGAACCAATTCAATCCCACTCCGAACTTCCAGAGGCCAGTCTCCACCTCTCTGTATCAGAGTGATAGCTCCAGCTTCTGAAACACTGGGAACTGTCCATGAAAATTCTTCCAAATAAGAGAGGCTATGGAAGGCCAGCTTACAATAAGCCCATCTCAGCTTTGGCCACAGAGTAGAGGATGGATGGAAGGAAGACTCCCAGATAGCCAGGGGCTGAAGGTATAGCTGTACGTCGAGGGCTTACCTAGCATTCACGGGGTTGTGGGTTCCATCTCTAACACCAAAACACAAAAGGACGCAGAGAGATTTTCAAGCGCACAGGGTATGCAGAATAATATAGCATTGGCCTGCTGTCATGCTTAAGAATGAGATGTTGTTCCAGCAGAGTCCTGTCCTGTGCCCCTCCCTGTCCCCACCAGAGTCCTGTCTCAAGCTCCTTCTTGTCTCTCTTCCTCTGCCTCCAGACTGACAAGATATTCGACCTCTTCTCAGGTCCAAAGGTAACCTTCCACTGAAATCTCTGAGACTACGAAATAACCCTGAAATAAATCATCTCTCCTTAAAAATATTTATTTATTCCTGGAATGTCCATACATGTTTATAATGTTTCTTGACCGTATCCACCCTTGACTGCTTCTCTCCAACTCCCCTTGAGTCCACTAACACACTTCCTCCCAAGCCATAGCTTCCTATTTTCATAACCCAGATTCACATTAGTATTGCTCATACACTCCTGGATATGGGGTCCTTCAATGGGACATGGGCAACCTACCAGTAGCCACCCCCAAAGGAAAATGACTCTCCCCACCTCAACAGCTACCAACTGCCAATAGCTCCTCAGTGAGGAGATGGAGCCCTGGAAGTCCCTCCTCCACCCATGCTCGAATGTTCAACTGCATTGTTCTGGTAGGTGTCTTGTGGAGCTGCTGTGGGCTCCTGTGTGCAATGGTCGTGCCCTGTTCAGAAAACAGCCTTGAGGTTCTCCTTGCTGCAGTGAGCATCAGAAATGTGAGAATTTATTTCTGAGCTCTTGCTCTACTCGTGTGGGTGTGTAAATCGAAGGACAACTTTTTAGTATATTTTCTTGTACTTTGGGGCATGTGCAGGGTGGGGCACATATATCACTGCACATGTGGAGCTCAGAGGACAATCTTGGGAGGTCAGTTCTCTCCTTCTGTCATGTGTGTTCTGAACACCGCACTTATTTGACCTTTTTATTGAAATGTTATTGGATCCATGTCACTGAAGGATGTAACTTATCCCCTGCCTCTCTTATCTTTTTGTCTCTCTGTTTGCTTACCAGAGGACTTTTGTAAAATAGAAAGCCCTGCCTTTTGTGCAGCCAGAGTTAAGTGGCAGAAGGGGTTTCTAGGAGCAGGGCAAGGTGGAGGGGGGTGGCACTTCTCTTTGCTTAGTGGTAAGGCAAGGCTTCAACTGCCCCTGAAGAAAGCTGTATTCAAACCTAGGTTAGGAGAAACTAGTCCAGTTACTTCTGCAAAGTCACCTCAGGTTATTCCCTGCCAGTAAATCAAGCTGAAGCTAGCCCTTCCCCGGGCCAGGTAGTTGGAGTTGGTAGTTATTAAAATTATCTCCTCAGAGCTGGAAAGACGACTCAGTTCATACAGTGCTTTCTGTGTAAAAATGAGGATTGCACCTACATCCCCAGAGCTCACATCAAAGCCAGGCACGTACTTGTAATTCTGGAGCCAAGAAGGTGGAAGCAGGAGAATACCTGGGACTCTCTGACCAGCTAGCCTGTCCTTCCTGGTGAGTTCTAGGTCTGTGAGAGACTCTGCCCAAAAACAAAACCAAAAAACAGGTGGATATCTCTAGAGGAGTTATACCACAAAATGACCTCTAACCTCCCACTCATGTCCACACACATGAACATGCACACACAAACAAAATAAGTGAAAAAGAGTTGGAGAGATGACTAAGCAGTCAGAACATTCAGTGCTCTCACAGAAGTCCTGGATTCAGTTCCTAGCTCCCACATGACTGCGAACAGCAATCTGTAACCATGTTCTCAGGGATCCAATGTTCTCATTTAACATCTGCATGCATGGTGCACTTATGTATATGCAGGCAAAAATCTCATATGTGTAAAATAAAAGTAAATACGTTAAATTTAAAAGTTATCTACTCATACAACACACACACACTCACTGGGACTATAGACTCAGAATAACTTCTGAACATTGGAGTTTCCCTGTCCAGTACAGTAGCTATGACCCATGTATAGCTATAGAAGTGTAAACTCACAGGAGTTGTGGTGTACACCTGTAATCCTAGCACTTGAGAGAGGTGGAGGCAGGAGAACCAAGAGATCAAGGCCAACTTTAGCTACATAGCAAGTTCAAGGCTGGCCTGGGCTATGTGGGTTCTATCTCAAAAAAGGGAAACTTATTAAAACTAGGTAGCTTTGTACTAGGTACATTTCAAGTGATCCGTAGCCACATGGAGTGGCAGTTGCCATATTAATCAATACAGTCCCAGGCTATTCCATAAAAGAAGAACTGTTAGATAACACTGCTCTAGTCCTGGCAAATCAGAAAGTATCATTAAGAATGACACGGCTGGAGAGATGGTTCAATGATTATAGGCACACACTGCTCTTCCAGAGAACCTGGGTTCAATTCCCAGCACCCACATGGTAGCTCACAACCATCTGTGACTCCAGTTCAAGGGATCTGACACCTTCTTCTGACTTCTGCAGGTTCGAGGCTCACACAGTGCACATACACACACAGAGGCAAGCACCCATACACAAAAGTAAAAATATTAAAGAATATTGTCTGGGAGGCATGAGCCAGACAGGTGAACCCTGTGCAGAAGACTCCCCTGTGTGTTAGGAGGTGAGATGCTGGCTCAGGCCCTGCCACTCCTAACTCTGTAACTTTTGGGTAAATCACCCTCCCCTCTGGTTGTTTCCATTGCCAACAAGATGTGTTTGGTAACACAGTGCTGAGAACTCTTGCAATGACCTGTAGTTTATGGTGTGTTAGCAAGAAAAAGACAAAAAAACAAAAAAAGCACATCCACAAGAAAGGAGCTGGGATTCTGGGGATGGGGAAAGGGGTGGGTGCTGCTTGGTGTTACCCAGCTGAGCCATCATAAACTAGTTACTTAACCTCTCTGAACCCCATTTCCACATTCATGAAAGTAAAGGGGGGCATTTGGAAAATAGATTGAGAAGATTCAACCAAAAATTACATTGAAAACCAAAACAAAGAATCACAAAATGTCTCCATGCCAAATAAATGGGAGAGTCAACAAATGTATTTCTCAACCTGTTTATAAGGAGAGCTTTTGGCTTTTACTTTTTTGGGTGGAGGCATTGTTACTCTTGAGACAGGATCTCTCACTAAGTCTAGAGCTGGGCTGGAGGCCAAGTGTCAGCCATCTTCCTGTGACCACCTACCACTGCATTAAGGTTATGGCACATGCAACCTTGCCTGTCTTTTTAAGTGGGTGCCGAGAATATAAAGTCAGGCCCTGATGCTTATGTGGCCACTGAGCCATCTTCCAGTCACTCGACAGAACTTTTCCTAAGTCTCTTGAGAAGCATCAACAATTACAGAAACACCCTGAAATTGGGGTGCTCTCTTAATGTCAGCTTGACTTTACCGCTGTCCATCCAGTGTGGCCCTGAAAAATACCTGACCTGGGGAAGAAAGAGTGGAATCATGGCACTTTATGATCAGGCTGAAGTGCAGGCAGATGTGAACAGAAACCAGAGAAGGGGAGAGTATGGTGTGGGGGATCTCCTAGCTTTCCACAGGACAACTCTGCAATGTACCCATTGCACAGATGAGGAAACCAAAGTCCCACACATCTAAACATTCAGCAAGTGGAAGATCTGGAATCTAGCTCTTGCCCAAATGGCTGTGCATGCCCTAATCGTTTCTTTCAACAATCAGACAAGATCATGTCCCTAGAGGTTTAAGCCTGCAGTCAGTGGGGAAGAAAACTACCTTCAGGCCAAATAATGCCATCCTCAGACTGCTTCTTTACAGAGTCAGCTCCTCTATATATGTGTGTATCTTTATTTGTATTTTATTTCCTAGCAGTGCTGGGAATAGGACCTCCTGGCCTAGTTCATGTCAGTCAGATGCTCGCTATCTGATAGAATCTATCGCTAAGCTACAGCCCAGACCTTGTTATTACAAGATCTTACTCTATAGTGAAGCTGACCTGAACTCAGGCTGGCCCAGGTTAGGAACTCTCCTGTCTTTGTCTCCCAAGTGTATGACTGCAGAAGTGCACCACCCACTCCTATGCATCTGGGTTAATTCTTTCATTTCTCTCTCTCTCTCTCTCTCTCTCTCTCTCTCTCTCTCTCTCTCTCTCTCTCTCTGTGTGTGTGTGTGTGTGTGTGTGTGTGTGTGTGTGTGTGTGTACAGTACCCATGTGGAGGTCAGGAGACAATGTATGGGAGTTGGTTCTCTCCTTCTACTCTGTGGGTCCCTAGGGATCAAACAAAGGTAGTTAGGCTGGTTAGCAAACATTGTACCCACTAAGCTGTCTTGCTGGTGATGTAGGCATTCAGATTCAGGTCTTTATGTTTGTGAAGCAAGTATTTCACATTAAGCCATCTTCCCAGCACCCGCCCCCCCCCCCCCCGCCCCCAGAGTGAGCTCTTTTAGATGGAATGGGTTTAATCTGCTCTTCTCTGGTCTTTCCAGTTTCCCATTGAAGATGATTCAAGAAGTCCCAAAGCAGAGCTAAAATCAGCCTTCCAGCCTTGCTACCGCCCACCCTCGTTCCTCTGGGAACCGCCAGTGGTGAGCAGGCCAGGATGAAGCCTGAGATATGAGGAAGTGCACTGAGAACACTTTCCCCGTGTCTTAGAACTTGTAAGTGAGCCCAGAGATACTGGATGGTCTGGTAGACTGTAGAGGCCCTGGCTCTCAGGCATGGATAGGGGAGCCTTATGGAGGCGTGCTTGTGCACACTGTGTCTTGTTGGATAAATTCAGTCTCCAAGAGACTGGACACTAATCAACTGCAATTAAAAAGCATTGATATCAGGGCCAGGCAGATGATTCAGTCAACAAAGTGGCAATCCCTCAGCGTTCATGCTCTCTGTACCCCTAACCCCCTGTACAGACTGCACACTCACGGCTCATCCGGCTTGAGTGGCAAGGGCCTCGAGCTGCTGAGCCAGGTTATGTTTAAAGTCTGACTCCCTTAGGGTAATGGAAACCTTTCTGCAATGATCAGGTCTAAACAGCAAAGTACTTGATGGACTGTACCTATAACTCGTTTTGTGTTTGTTTGTTTGAGACAGGAGTTCTCCACCTAGCCCTGGCCATCCTGGAACTCGCTGCCTCTACCTTCAGAATGCTGGGATTAAAGGTGTGCACTACCATGCCCAGATGCATCTTAAAACCACTGGCAGGCTGGAGCCTTAGAGAGAACAAGGGAAAGAAAGCATTGAGAACCCTGGATTCCTCTGGCAGATCTGGTTGAATTTAAAAGTCCTCATCTACAGTTAACCTGACAAACTCAGCCAAGATCACAGCTCCAGCAGCAGTCAGGGTTGCCGGCCTTGAGCTGTATGCAACCCCGTCTTTAAACACAACCACATGGATGACATCATTTGTTTGCTCTTGGCTACTGGACTGGAAACCTAGTAAGGCAACATCTGCTTTGCTTTGTGATTGAATCTGGGGGCAAAGGGCAGGTCTCCATGGCCTTCAGATAGTGACTGCTCTCAAGTTACAGCCACTGCCGATGTTCCCACTCCTGAGGAGTCTGGTCATGGGAACCGAGTCCTTGTCAAGAACCTCTGACTTTGCCTCCAGCAGGTGCAGTCCATGGTGGTTGCTGTAGGGTTGTGTTTTGAATATAGCTCGACAGCATTTGACATGATTTGGGTTTTCTTTAGTTTGTTTCTACCAGGATGCTACCCCAGCCATGGGCACACCCCTTATTCTCCTAGGGCAGTGGTTCTCAGTGCGTGGGTTGCAACCCCTTTGGGGAGGTTAAATGACCCTTTCACAGGGATCACATATCAAATATTCTACATATCAGATATTTACATTATGATTCATAACAGTAGCAAAATTACAGTTATGAAGTAGCAACACAATAATTTTATGGTTGCAGGCACCACATGAGGAACTGTATTAAAGGGTCCCAGCATTAGGTAGCTTTAGAACCCTTCCCCTAGGGCCAAGAACACTTAGCAGGCCACTTTCTAGATATGCGTTAAATAGGTCATAGTGTTTCCCAACTAGGGGGATGGGCAGTAGAGTGGGGGATGGGGAGCACGCAGATAAGGAGGAGCACGGTGGCCATCTAGTAATGGAGTTTTGGAACCTGACACTGCCTCAGGCCTTCTCATGATGTCAGCGTTGGTCATGGGAGTAAATGCTTCTGGAAACTCTTTCTCTGATACTCTCCTCCCCAGCCCACCCCTGCACGTGTGCGTGTACACGTGTACATGTCCTGTGTGCCGGTGAACACGGCTGAGGAGGGTCTGGAACCAGCAGTCCAGGCTCCAGCAGAGAGGAGCTTGGCCTGGATTCCTGACACACAGTCTTTTAGTGAACAATATAGAAATTCATGACTAGGTTATTATTTTGTATATTATATATAACTTTATATTTGCCATTCATTAATATATTTTATATTAATAGATATCTATATTTTATATTATGTTACTTTATATTTTATAAGTATCAGTTTATTGTACATTAACATATTTATATTTTATATTATGTTATATATTTTCTATTTATTATCCAATTATATATTCATATATTTATATATGTGCCATATATTGATACATTTTTAAATTGCATGTATTATTTTATATATTATTTTCTATTTACTAATTATAAATAATTAATAATTATTAACTTATTAGATTTTATACTATGTACTAGTTTGTATTCATTTATGTATTATATTTTAATATATAATATATTATTGATATTTATCAATATATTATATTAATATATTTTATATGTTGTTTATTATTTTACATTTTATCATTATAGTGAATAAGCATGTTTAATGACCCTTGTTTCCATCATCAGTTGATGGACACAGTCGCTGCATCAGTGGGATCTCCCAGGAAGTTCTGTGCTTACTTGTATCAGTGCAACCATGAACTTCTATTAGACCTGCACACAGAGACAAGACAGTCAGAATTACTTCTGTCTTCACAATCCTCCCATTTAAATGCCTGGACTTCTAACCTTATACAATCTCTGCAAACCTCGGATCCAGGCAAGGGAACCTAGTCCTCCATATAGAAGCTGGAAATCTGGGACCTCTGCTGGGCTGTGTGATTTTTAAGCAAGTTACTTAACTTCTCTGAGTCATAGGAGTATTAAATTTAGATCAAAGGAAAGAACAGATGTGGGAGAGCCATGGTAAATTAGAACGTTGTAGCCTGTGAACGGTCTACGCAGATGGTGGTGGCAGTCATAGCTCTCCAGAGAGCAGTAACTCCTGAACTCCCCTCAATGGGGCAGAACCTGCTGCTTTAGAACAACTCCCTCCCCTCATCCCCTATACCCTACTCCCACACTTCTTTCTGCTTTTACATGTTCATTTACTGCTTATTAAGTGTGTGTGTGTGTGTGTGATGGGGCTTGCATGTGGAAGTCACCTCTTGTAGAGATCAGAGAATGAGTTGTGGGATTTGGCTCTTTCTTTCCACCATGTGAGTTCCAGGAATTAAACTCGTTACCAGGCTTGTTGGTAAGCACTTTTCCCCACTGAGCCCTCTGGCTGACTTTAAAGAATGACCCCACCCACTTCTGGTGAGTCCTACTTTGCTCTAAGGGATCATAGACATCATGTGTTAGTAACCACTAATGGGTGTTTGAATGCACTGTGACCACGCTGCTCCCAACCCTTATGTTTAAGTCATCTGTTGGCTCCAGAGGTACCCATGTGACTCAGACCTGCCCACTTAGGCCATCACTTTCCCTCACTGATAAGTGAGAATGCCATTTAGGCTGAGCCAAGAGGCTTTTGTAAGGCTCTCTGAGGAGTAGCTATGTCCCTTCATACCCTCAGAACCTAGCTTGATAAAGAGCTGGAGCTACGGCAGAAGGAAGGCAGGGTTTGTCTGAGAATGACCAGCAACAAACAAGCAGGAGATGCACAAAGCTGTGATTTCACCACTTTCACCTTTATATCGAGTAGTGCCTGATCCTGAGACTAAATTGCATGTGCGTTGCCTTGGAAGCTAAAACATGAGATCTGAGTCACTTGCACCCCTAAGAATCCTGCCTCCTGTCTCTGATATGATCTTTAGTTTTATTAACTGCTATTTCTTTTTCTCCCCATCTACAGCTGCAGGCTCCATCTGAACCCACTGATCCATTAATTTATTTGAGATTGGAGGGTGGAGAGAGAGAGACAGAGAGACAGAGACAGAGACAGAGAGACAGAGGGAGGGAGGGACAGAGAGAGAGAGGCAGAGAGAGGGAGGGACAGAGAGAGAGAGACACAGAGAGACAGAGACAGAGAGAGACACAGAGAGACAGAAACAGAGAGACACAGAGACAGAGAGACAGAGACAGAGAGAAAATTTTGCATATGTGTTTATTGCATATGTGTGCTAGGGTGCACATCCCTGTGTATGTGCATGTGTGCAGAGCAGAGGAAGATATTGGGTGCCCTTCTCCATAATTCTCTACCTTATTCCTCTAAGACAGAGTTTCTCACTGAACTTGGAGATAGACCAACAGCCAGGTCCTGTCTCTAACCCCCCCTGTACTAAGGTTACAGCCCATGTGCAGCCATACCAGCTTTTTATATGAGTTCTGGGGATTCAAACTCAGATCCTTGTGAGTTCTTACCCAATGAGCCATCTCTCCAGCCCCCATTGACATGAAGCATATTTTAAAGTATTCTTATTTTTCCTTTGCTGAGGTGGTGGTCATTTTTTTTCCCATCAGTTTTGGTACCACAGTGATGTTGGAAGTGATGACACCTGTACAGTACTTTACAGTTTCTGAAAGATTTTCACAGGTGCTGTATCAAACAGAACCTCGTGTTACCCACACTGAATAGATAAATAAACCTAGGGTCAGAGAAGCAAAGTAACTCCATGTGTAAGGGTACAGCATTAACAACCTTAAGGATTTTGGTTCCCAAAACAGCATCCTTCCATATATGAAGATGGCTAGAGGTCTGAGGAGATGCAGAGAATAAGCCTAACATCCTGTGTTCACCTTGCTACAGTCGCAGCTGTGCATTGCTACAATTCGATCTTCTGTATGATGAAGCACTTCAGTCTCCCCTTAGGAGCCTGCACATATCTCAAAGTCTTATTATTGTATACCCCGGATTAATTCATACTCATGCTGAAGAGATTTCCTTCTCAGACTTTGGAGAATACCCAAGCTCCCTTCCTTTACTGCTTTTAAAAAATTGTGTCCTTCCTAAATTTGTCCAAATTCTTGGTTGTCAACAACACAATCTATCCTAGCTATGCTGAGAAGGAAGGGAAATATTAGGTTGTGTTGGATGAGTCTTAAAACCTCCAGCAGAACCAGATCACTGGGCTGCAGGCCACTCATACAGGAATAGCCAGCATCCTAGCTGCAAGGGAGTTCAGCAGAGTGAGTTTATGGTTTCCACTTTTACCAGAAGAGACAAACAAACAAACAACAACAAAATCAAGGTCTTATTGTATAGTCTGACTGTCCTGGAAATCAATATGTAAGCCAGGCTGGCCTCAAACACAGTGAAAATTTTCTTGCCTTCCAACTGCTGGCATTACGGGTATGTTCTACCATACCTGACCTAGGAGACTCTTTGTAGGGAGAGCAAGGGTGCATTCACCTATGTGGAGGAGCACATGTCTGCATGTACATAAAGAGACCAGAAGTCACCCTCGGGTATCATTCTTTAGGAGCTTTTTATCTTGTTTTTGAGACATCGTCTCTCACTGAGATCTGAGATTCATGAATTAAACTAGACCGACTGTTCAGTGAGCCACAAAGATCTTTTTGTATCCACCTCCCTAGTGCTGGAATTCCAAGCACATACCAAAATGCCTAGTCTATAATAAAGCAGTCAGTGCTAGGCGTAAGTTGAACAAAAGGCAGTGGAGGCTCATGGATGCAGAAAAGTTTTCCACCCTGTTTGACTACCTAGGAGAAAAGTATGGGAAGCCCTGTAAGGAGGCTATATGGGAGAACAAAAGGCTACAGTTCTCACTGAAGGCAGATCCAGTACCAGGATGGGGCTATGGCAGCTCCTTAATGGACCAGCCCTTGTCTTCCACAACTTCACCACTGTCTTAGTTACTTTTCCATTGCTGTGAGGAGACATCATGACCAAGGCACTTACAAAAGAAAGCATTGAATTTAGGCCTCCATGGCCATCATAGCAGGGAGCACAGGCAGGCACATGCTCGCGCACTCAAGTGCTTACATCTGAGGCAGAGACAGACAGAGCTGGGAATGATATGGGCTTTTGAAATCTCTACGTCCACCTCCAGTGACACACCTACTCCAACCAAGTCACACTTCCTAAGTTCCACCAATTGGGAACAAACATTTAAATATCTGAGCCTATGCATGGAATTCTTATGCAAATAACCACCTTTACATATTTCCATACTTCCTCCTGAAAGTCAGTGCCAAAACCAAAATTCCTAGGAGGTGCGGTGGCACACACCTTTAATCCCACCACTTGTGAGGCAGAAGCCAGCTTGCTCTTTAGTAGATTCCTGATCCAGTGAGCTGATAACCAATTTAACCAGGATGCTCCATGATGCATTGTTCTGGGGCAAGAGTGGACTGCTGGCAGGAGCCTGACCCACAGTTGGAGGTGAGATGGTGGTAGACAGGTGGGCAAAGCTCTCCAGCTATACTCCTAGGAGAGACAGAGAACCCAGGAAGGAAACTGCTCTTGATTCTCAAGTTATTTTCTTGGATCTTTCATGCTGGGTCTGAGGGAGAGTTTTCTTGCTTTATTGCAACACATCCCTTCCCTCTCCCTCCCTCTCTTTCTTTTTCTTCAACATGTTAATATGTCCAAGTTTCCCTCATCTTAAGACATCTCTCCTTACCCACCCTTACTCTCCTCCCATATCCACCACCCACAGCTCATTCTCCATAGCCTTGATCATTGGTCTTCCATCCATCAGTCCATGGCATGGTTTCCCTGGCCCAAAGTTATTCAGGATCCCAACTCAGTTATCCAGCTTTCTTTTGGGTTCTCTAATCCTTTGAGAACTCAACAAAACTGATGGGTTTTCTTTCCAAAGAAAACATACTCTTGTAGTCATATAAATAGCTGCATATAATTTCAGGAATGCACCTCCTGAAACTCACCCTCAGTCCTAGTTAATAGTCCTTCCCCAGTGTATAAAATCCAGTCATCTTTGGGACACAGGTAGGACACAAATGTACATGGGTACAGAATAATGTGTGAGAAACTGGAAGCCAACCTCAAGCATTGTATTTTTCTTCAATAGTCAGTCATATTGTTTTACGAGGCAGTGGGACTTGGTGCCCAAGGACAAGGCTAGACTTCCTGTCCAGATAGCCCAGTGATGTGCCTGTCTGAAATTCCTCAGCTCTGGGGTTACAAGCACAATACTGCAGCTGGCTTTCTACGTCGGCACTGAGGATGGAACTCAGGTCCTCAGGCTTGGAGTGCAAGCACCTCACCTAAAGAGCCATTTCCTCATGCCCACCATTGATGCCATTTCTTTATTTCTCATTTCAGTGTGTAAATAAATTTCGTGTGTGTGTGTGTCGCAAAACAGAGTCTGACGATTGCAGATTTTTGTTTCTGTCTTTGAGTTTTTAATGCTCCGACGGCGTTATGCATGTACATAGTGAGTTTGGTTCTTGTCATCCCTGTCACCCTCTCACATACCCCAAACCCTTCCTCCCAACAAGTTTCTCTCCCACTTCCATGCCCTTTGGTTTTTATCTTCTGAATTTGAATAGTGCTGCTGGCATGAGGCATGGGGTAGGTGGGTGTTCACTGGGACTTGGGAAATTGTCAGGGACTACATCCCTGAAGGAAATGACTGACCTCCAGAAGCCATTAACTGCCTAGAGTCCAAAGGTCTGACTAGCTTTGCTAAAGAACAGGAGATACAGACCAAATTGCTTATTGTAAATCCCGCCTCCACCCTTCCCAGTCACTGGAACTTCAACTGCTCTGTACTTGTATTTCCCAACATATAAGAAGAGAATAAGTGTAGAGGCCATGGGATCCTCTGCTCCCAGATGAACACTAGGGAACCAGGAATGTTAAGCACACAAGCTTGTCTCTTCAACGGGAAGGACGTATTCCCGTTTCACACCAGGAAGCAGGCAATGAATGTTATTAGCCCCAGTGTCCGTGCTATCTGTAAGGCCTGGCTACATCTGAATCCCCAGACTTTCTTTCTCTGCCTAGACCTTTATGTTCAGTTTTGTTTCTCAGTCACTAGAACCAAGACCTAAGGGAGATGTCCCATAAACTTTGTGAAAGCTTGGCAACCTCTGGGACGACCTAGACAACCCCAGATCCTCCCCTCAGCCCTTAGGCTATAGAACGCATTCTTATGGAAGAGGCTCCGTGTACTTTGCAAGTTTTTTCATGTAGTCAGCCTTAAGCTTTATTGAGATAACTGTCACCAGAACTTTTCCCCCAATGTTTTACTGTTCTTTAATATTTCTGAAATAATCTGTCTGGTGACAGAATCTAGACGTTTGAACTAGCACCAGCTAACTAAGTTGTGTTGAACCAGATTTCCTTCTTGCCTGATCCAGATAATTTTTCTGTTGGCTGTGGTGCTTGCAGGGACCCACCCCCCACACACACACACACACATACACACAAATAATAACACCCAACACTGTAGGCTTATGTAAGGCCTGGACTGGTGTGGGTCTGAGATGGAGCAGCATGTGGTAACAGTGTTAGCCTCACAGGAGCTTCATCCCCTTATTGGTTATGTTAACTTTGTTGTTTGTTCCCTCCAACCTTAGCAATTCTGTACCTAACATTGTCCCACCCTTCAGTTGCAGATGAGCCTTGTGAGCTACGTATTACACCTTTTAGAAGCAAATGTTATTGATAATTTTGTTAACATTCTTACACTGCTGTGACATAATACCTGATACAAACAATTTAAAAAGTGAGCTGCGCGTTAGCTCGTGGTGTCACAGGTTTCAGTGGACAGCTCTTGCTGTCTTGTTTCTGGGCCTGTGGTGAGACAGCACATACGGCGTGCAGAGTGTGTGACGTTGATGCTTACCTCATGGAATAAAGAAGAAAGGTGTTGGGGGAACAGGATATGGGCTCCTAAGAACATGCACTGGGCTGGAGAGATAGCTGGAAATGTCAGTCAGCAATAGTGCTTGCCTGACAATCATGAGGACCAGAGTTCAATTCCCAAGAACCCACGTTCTCCAAAGCCAGGCATTCACTGGAGATGCAGCTCAGTGGTAGAGCACTTGTCTAGCATACCAGGGGTCCTGGGTTCAGTTTCCACTGAAAGGGAAAAAGCCTGGCACGGTAGTAAGCTGTTGTAATCCCAGTGTAGGGGAGGAGGAGACAGTTGGGTCCCAGTTCAGCAACCACCAGTCTACCCACTTGGCAAACTCCAGGCCAGTGAGAGACCCTGTCTCAAGAAACAGGAAAGGTAAAAGACATTGGAGGAAGGGCACAAAGGTCATCCTCCATCCTTTACACACATGTGCTCATGCACTCATGAACACACACACTCTCACTGTGCATTTGTGGATTCATATACACATGGAGAACATGATGACTACTACTCATTCTAGTGCTGGATGGCCTGGCCTTCATGGCATTTACATTGCTCACCGTTGGCTCTAGAGGATGTATTGCTGTCCCTGCCCCCTCCACTGTCTCCAAAGCAAGTCTGTTTTCTTCTCAGTCCATACTCTGGTAGCAATGACAGTTCCTGACAAAATCACAAAAGCGAACACATTTCTGGTCTTCCCTCTTCCAGAGGGCTTTGGTTCCTCCACTCTATTCAGGCCTTTCCACTTCCCTCTCCTATCTAGAGCTTCCCGTATCTGTCTAGAAGTCTTAAATCTCCATAGTCTGTGGTCTGTGGTGGGAAACACCTCCATCCAGGCAGGATCGAGTTATTCTAAGACAGACACTTGTGTCCCTCCCTCTGTCTATCAGACTACTGAAGCAACAGGCTCCAAAATGCTAGACTCTCACACTGGGAGAAACAAAATGCTGGGCTCCCAGTGCCAGCTGTAAGGGGTACTTGTCTCTTAGGCAGACATCTCAAAAAGAGATGTCACACAGTTCTAACAACCTTTCAAAGCCCCTGGAGCCTGCTCTGTCAATAACAGCAGGGAGGACTGTACCTCGACCAGTACTGCTGAGCTATGCAGAAATCTAGCCCTCTACTTCAACCTAATCTTCATTCAAGGACTCCAAAGATGGACTGGGGAGTCCTCTGTCCTTCTCTCTGCCTGATGTGGCCACATTGAATAAGCCTTGCTGACACTTGTCTGTGTAGTTGGTCCTATTGAGGACAGTGGCTTGGGAGCAGAAGGCCCAGACTAGGACCCAGACAACCCCCAAACAACACACTGTTCTATGTTATTCTCTTTCACCTCAGATCACTTTTTTAACTTTCTATTTTGTTGGTTGGTGGTTTGAATGTGAATGTCCCCCATAAGCTTGTATATGTAAATGCTTGGTCCCCAGTTGGTAGAACTGTTGGGAAAGATTAAGGGGTATGATGCCACTGGCAGATACGTGTCTGGGAGAGGGCTGGGAAATTTCAAAAAGCCATTCCAAACTCTCTTTTCCCTCTCCCTCTCCCTCCCCTTCTTCCTCTCCCAGCCTCCCCCCTCTCTCCCACTTCCTCTCCTCTGCCCCCTCTTCCTCTCACCCTCCTCCTTTCCCTCTCCTTCTCTCCCTCTCTACCTCCCTCCCTCCCTTTCTCTCTCCCCCTCCTCCCCCATCTCCCTCATTGTCTTAACATGTAAGCTCTTAGCTACTTCTCCAGAACCATGCCTGTTTGCTGCCATGTTCCCTACCATGATGGCCATGGTGTTTTGTCATGATATTAGAAAAGTAACTAAGACACAGTGTGTGTGTATGCATGTGCATGTGTGTGTATATGAGTGTGTGTACCACTATGCACATGTGGAGGTCAGAAGACAACTTGAGAAAGTCAATTCTCTCCTCCCACCACGTAGGTCCCGGGAATTAAACTCAGGTCTTCAGGCTTGGCAGTGATCCTCTTTACCCGCTACACCATCTCCTAGGCTCTCACCTCAGATTGTGTCTGAGTTTAGCATCAAGACCTTTAGAGAAAATGCTTCACTTTCAAGATGTGGCTCTAACAGTGGAAATATCAGTGGGTTTGGCAGGCCAGGGAAGGGGATATTTTTAGATCAAGCCCTGCCAAGCGTCTGTGGCCTTCAGGCCCTGCCAGTCACCTGCCATGCTGAACAGCAACAAGGGATTTTTCATTTCCTATTTGCTGCCATAGCACATTACCACATGTTTAGCAGCATAAATCCACAAGCATCTATGATGTCGTGTTTTTGGAGGTCAGAAGTCCAGGACAACAGAGTCACCTGCTTAGAGTCTCATGAGCCTGTACTCCTTTGGGGAAGCTCTAGAGATGGCCTGCGTCTGAGGTCATTGGTCTCAGGCTGAATTCCCTGAGTGGCTAGGATTGAGGCTGTAGGATCAGGAGCGGCTGGCAGCTGAAGACCAGTCAGTCTCCTGGTCTCCTCCATTCTAACAGGCTGCTCCATTGCTTCCCATGTTCTCCCAGTAAACTCTGCAACAAGAGCTCAAGGACTGCCACTCACTCCAAGCCCTCCAACCTAACCTCTCTGGCTCTAGTCCCAGAATGTTCTCTGCTTTGGGGGCCTTGTTTTATTTTTGAGAGTGTCTAAGGTCCCATGTGCGCTAAATCACCACTCTAGCACTGACCTACACCCTAGCGGGCATTCTCTGCTTTGCAGGAGCTCCTGGGAGTCTACTGTCCCAGAAAGGCAGTCTCTTCAGGATCCATAACCTTAACTATACTGCAAACTGTTTGCCATGGACATACAACTTCTAGGTTCCAGAAATTAAAATATGTTCATATTTGGGGTACCTCCTCCTATGCCTACCACACCCAGCAAGGAGGCAAAATGTCAGGATAGATTTGCACTGCTACTCTGTACTGTAACTGTGAGTGTGGCTGTTAACTGCCCGGGTCCCTATGTCTGTGTCCATTGATGAGGACTGGGAGATGGTACTTCAGAACCCTGTCACCATCCAGCCTTACACTTTCAACTTATATAAACCTATATGTGGAAAAGAGTCAACAGACACACATGTCAGTGCTGCTGCTCTGTGCCACAGGGTACTTGGAGCACTCAAGTTCTCTCTCTCTCTGCCACCCTGGAGAACTCTCTACTAGCAGAAGGAAGTAGCTGCAGCAGACCTGGTTAGTGGCATAGGCTCTGAAGCAAGTTCCTTGGGCTTCATTCCTAATACCTCTATTTATTTGTGGCCCTGGGCAAATTATTACTCTGCATTTCAGATTCATCCATAAAATAAAGAATAAATAATAAAGTCTGGGACAGACAATGTAGCTCAGTTGGTAGAGTGCTCGTCCATCACATGTCATCCCCAGCAACACAGAAAGTGAGTGCTGTGTTCCATACCTATAATCTCAGAACTTGGAGGTTGAGAAATTCAAGGCTATCCTCCATCCACAGCTGAATATCGAGTTTGAGGAAAGCCTATGTCTGGTGAATGAATGAATGAATGAATGATCAGATAAATAAATCAGTATATTAAAAACAAAGAAGAGCGATTCACTCCATGGCTGTTACCCAGAGTAAGTGAGCTTCCATATGCACAGTGTTTAGAAATCTGTCTGGCAGCTGCTGCTCTGTGAACATCAAGAGCTGCATTGTTTCTCCCCCAGGTCTTTGCAGACCTGCTTACACTAATAATCATGATTCTGAGTATCTGTGTTAGCAGGTGTATTTCCCTTCCATAATAGACGGAAGACCTCTAGAGCTCCCAGGGGGAAAGGAGTTGCTCACAACTCATCGTGCATTACTTAAGTCACGAAGAGCTTATTTCATGAGCACATGGACTCACTGAGGATGAAGGGTGTCTCCTCAGGATGCCGTCCGTGCTCCCTACTTGTTCCTTCCTCAGAGGGCTGAGGGCTGACCGTATCAAGTGTTGCTGTGGGTGTGGAGAAGTGGAGATGCCCAGACCTGTAAATGGATATGTCCTCCCTGAGTGCAGTGTGGGCAGGAAGGAGCACATCCCCTGACCCAGCAGTCTCACTTCTCAGAACACACTCTAGATGTGTGTGTCCAAGAAGTCAGGGGGAAGGAAGGATGGTCACAGCCATGTTCTCTGTGAGCACAAAATGAAATGGCCTGAATCCCCACCGCATCAGAGACCAGTGATCCTCACGTGTATTGCGAGAAGCAAACATGAAACCTGTGTCTGTTTTTAATTCCATATTTTTCATAATTTTATTTGTATTTTACAAGGTGTTAAAATATCTGTGCATGTGAGCCGACTCCTGTATGTGTGTATGTGAGTTGTGTATGCATGTAAGTTTACTTGCACAGATGGAAATGGAGACCAGAGGTCGACATCAGGTCTCTTCTCTACCTTGTTTTTAGAGACAGGGTCTCTCACCTGCCGCTTGCTGTCTAGCCTAGACTGGCTGATCAGTCAGGGAGCCCCAAGGATGTACTTGTCTGGTCTCTCAGCCCTGGAGAAGCACGCTGCCACTCCTGGCTTTTTACACAGGTGCAGAGAACACAAACTTAAGCTCTTTTCCCATCAAGCCATCTCAGTAGCCCCTGCACTTTACAATTTTTAAAAAGAATATAAAATTTGCTATGTTTTGTAAGGCCTGTTTTGCATTTGGATGTGGGTACTGTTGCTATCCTTTCTATAGAAGAGAAAGGTGGTCCACAGAAGAGAAAGGTGGTCCACAGAAGAAAAAGGTGGTCCACAGAGAAGTTCGTAACTTTTTCAGGGTCACCCAGTGGCTTTAGACTTTGAATCCAGGCAGTCTGAATTATGTACATGGGATTAATCAGTTGTTCCTTTTCTGGAATGTTCATGAGATTGCAATATAAAAGATCATATCTTAACGTGTAAAAATATAATTCAGAGAACTTGATCATCAATGTTGTAGGCTGGCCTGGAACAGTGCACAGCTCCATCCCCTTGGCTATCAATGCACCACAATCCAGCATGATCTAAGGGAGTCTCAATAGGGAAACTTCCTTAATCAAGGTGGCCTGTGGGCATGGCTGTGAGACATTTTTTTTTTTTTGATTGCTGATTGGCAAGGGAGGGAGCAACCAACTGTGGGAAGTGCCACCCATGGGGCAGGTGGTCCTGGGCTGTATGAGAAAGTTGTTTGAGCAAGGCATGAGGAACCAGACAGGAAGCAGCCTTCCTCTGCGACTTCTGCTTCAGTTCTTGGGTTCCTATCCTCACCTCCCTCAGAGATGGACTGTGACCTGCAAGTGTGAACCAAATAAACCTTTTTTTTTTTTTCAGTTTTTTTTTAAGTCAGTGTTTTATCACAGCAGCATAAATCAAACTCAGACAGTAGCCACAAAGAAATGAAGCCGACCTTCACGGTCACACCCTTCAGTCTCAGTCCCTTTGTGTTACAGGCCCAGCAGGTACCTTACATGAACTAAGACCATATACAGAACCAGGAAGGCCTTGAAAGCCTTCATGTAATGCTTGCCCCAGTCTGACTGCAAGTAGGTAAAAGCCCTAAGGTATGTCTTTAGGCTCCTTGCTCCTCCTTGTCAGGCTGGGCAGGTGCAAGAAGTTCAAGTGTCCTAGAGCAGACACAGAGAGATCTGTAAGGCTGAGGAACAGAGCTGTGGATTCCCAGAAGAGCAATGAGAAACCTTGAAAATAAGAAACAATTTCTGGAACAGACAAATGTCACTGGACACCACAAGATACAGGATCGATACACAAAATTCAATTGTATCAAAGTGATCTGCCCTTGCATCAATAAGCAATTAAGTCCAAAAGGAAAATTATAATGTCATTTATAATCACTCAAGACCTTAAGGTGTAAACCTAATAAAACTAATACAGCCAATAAAATGACAACTATCAACACTGGTGAGACTCAGGGCACTAAGCAGAGATGAATACCATGTTCATGAAGCAAGACAACCCAGCCTCCCACAGACAGACAGACAACCCAGCCTCCCACAGACAGACAGACAGACAACCCAGCCTCCTACAGACAGACAGACAACCCAGCCTCCTACAGACAAAAATATAAAGGTCAAATATAAAACTTGACTCCTAATGAATCATAGATATAAGTGTGAGACATAAAACTATACAAAATTTTAAGAAATAGTAAGAGAAAATTTTCGTGGCCCATGTTAGCTGAACATAATTTCAAAAGCACAGTCCCAAGGAAAGAAACATGACAATGCAGACATCATCAAACTTTAAAGCCTATGCTTTCTGGAAAAAACAGTTAAGAAGCTGGAAATACAGTGCTATCCAATGATATCCAGCTAAGAAGCTGGAAATATAGCCTGTGAGGAAAACATAAACAAACAAGCAAACAAAAAATTGGGAACATGTAAAGAACATTTAAAACGTAAGTAAAGCCCCAATTCTAGGGCATGGTGATGGCTCTGTGGGTAAAGGCACTTGCTGAGACCTGAGTTTGAGCTCCAGGTCCCACATGGTGGACGGAGAGAATCTGACTTCTGCAAATTGACCTCTGACCTCCACATGTATACTGTGATATACATGCACCCATGCCATGCACATGATGGGTCTCAAATACATAATTTTTTAAATCTCATTATAAAATGGGTCAAAGATACAGAGAGGCACATGAAAACTAGATAAGCATATAAAGCTATAAGAACAATGCCAAAATAAAGCCACAATCATCAACTATTAGTATGACTCAAAAATTTTTCATATGTTGTAAGTGTGGCATAATTGTATGTTTCTTGAGAATTGCTGATGGGAATCTAAAATGATATGGCAACTCAGAGCACATTTGGTAGCTTTTCTCTTAGATTTATCAATTTGATTTTATGTGTATGAGTGTTTTGCCTATATATATGTATATGCACCATATGCATGGCTGGGTGCTTCAGAAGGTCAGAAGAGGGCATCATATCCCCCTGGAAATGGAGTTATAGGTGGTTGTGAGCTGCCATGTGGGTGCCAGGTTTGGGTCCTTTCCAAGAGCAGCAAGTGTTCTTAACCACTGGGCTTCTCAGCCCCTGGTAGTTTCTTACAATGTTAGACACACAGGGACCACATAGCTGACTCACCAGGTAAAAGTGCTTGCGGTTCCAGCCTTGATGGCCTAAGCTCCATCTCTGGAACTCAAGGTGGAAGGCAGAAGGAAAGAAGCAACTGCAGAGAGTTGTGCTTGGACCTCCACGTGCACACCGTCGCATGTGCATGTGCACACACACAATCACAGTAACAGGAATGTGAGTTTAAAGCAGAGTGCACATGCTCCCTGAGGCCCAGTCTTTGCTTTCCTGCACACTTCTATCAAACATGAAAGTGTATGTTTGTGCTAAATCGTGTTCATGAACCCTCATAGCAGCTCTATTTGTAATAGCTCCAAACCAGAAACAACGCAAATGACCTTCAACAGATAAGTGGATGAATCAGCTCTTATTTGGCCACAGGAAGGAAGGAATGTTAACATATTCAACCACTTGGCTAGCTCTCCAGGACATTATGCCAAGAGAAAAAAATCCAATCAAAAAGGATAAATGCTACATGATGCCATTTAAAAGACTATCTCAAAATGATAAATGATAGAAATAGTCAACAGGTCAGAGGTACCTGGGGCTTAGGGTTGGGGACAGCGTGACCAGCATGACAGTCAAGGGACCAAATGGGAAGTGAGGCCACAGGAGTACAGTGGTGGAATCTTGGTAGTGGCAGAATGAATCTGAGTCTCAGTCGTGACAGCAGCAGTGCTAATGTCTCTGCAGGATGGAATTCCAGAATGTGCGCCATTGGAAGAACCACAATTGCATGTGAACACTGGTGCATCTGAGTAAGGTGTGGGTTAGAGATGCTGGCATAGTTTTCTCTGGTTAAAAAGACATTGTCTTTGTAGGCTGTTTAAGCCCAGATGAGCTAGGCAGAGAAGTACATGGGGCTTCTATAATTTCAGTAGCTTCTAGTAAGTCTAAATTTATTTCAAGATATAAGAGCCTTCAAAACTTTAAGGTAGCTGGGCAGTGGTGGCACATGCCTTTAGCCTTTAATCCCAGCACTTGGGAGGCAGAGGCAGGCAGATTTCTGAGTTCGAGGCCAGCCTGGTCTACAGAGTGAGTTCCAGGACAGCCAGGGCTCTACAGAGAAACCCTGTCTCGAAAACCCAAAAACAAACAAACAAAAAACTTTAAGGTAGCTCATTAATAAGAGTTTGGGGAGAGTGTCCTAACTATGGTAACTTAAGTAGGTGAGATGTCTTCAGGGACCGGTCTTACTCTCTAGTGTTTCTCCATGCTTACCCCCATGTATAGGAAACAGAATGGGGTAAGGAACTCTTGGATAATGGAGACCTTGTGTGGATGGGGTATAGACAGGATAGAGCAGACCTAGGTCTTCATGTTCAGGTGGTGCTTTCTCTAAGCCTGTGACCTTGGGCCCCTGGCTGGGTGAGGCTACTGTTTCTCATCACAGGTAAATGAATGGCAGAACTGGAAATTCCTAAATAGGTGGTGGGATATCTGGCTCAGACTGGCACTGGTTAGGCCAGGTTTGACAGCTGACAAGATCTTCCCAGGGTTCCATTCTGACCTGGGCTGGACATATGCCCCTTCTGCAAACTGCCTGGAATTCTGAACTCATTGCCCTCTTAAGAGCCCCTTGGGTTTCAGTTTGGATTTCCTCCTAGTTGTATGATCATGGAACAAGTCACTTTACCCCATTGGCTCTTCTTAGTCTGCCAGAATCCTGTGTGGATTTGTATTGTTCACGTCAAGGGCTCAGGGCTAGGCCTGTTTGTTTCAAGGCACATGATATATCTTGCCTTCTTTCCTTAAGGTCCACACCATGTGCCAGTGAAAGAGCAGGCTCTAGCGTTGTGCGTGGATTTGCTCTTCCTGCTCGTCCTTGGCTGAGGCCTCCTTTGTATCCAGCTGAAGACAAATCACACCAGGGCCCAGCCTGATGTCTGAGGGGCTCAGCAACCTGAAAGGGGCAGCCAGTGAGGCAGGGTGATGATCAGTGTGAGACACAGCCCATTAGTAACAAATCAGGCTTCCAAGGATTGATGTTCCAACTCTGTTCTTTGCCCTCTCAAGAGCCCCTAAGCCTGCTTAGCTTGTATGAGCGTCTTATTTAAGGTCTATTCTAAAGTAGAAATGAGTCAGACCCAACATGTCTGAAATCTCCACTGCTTAGGAAGCTGAGGCAGAAGGATCAGGAGTTCAAGGTCTGTCTGGGCTACAAAGTGAGTGCAAGGTCATCGCAAGCAATTTAGAGGAACCTCTCAAAATTTAGCAACAAAAAGTCCAGGACAATAGCTCTGTGGTAGAACACTTGCCCAGGCATGCTCACGTCTCTGAGTTTTATCTCCAAAACAAACACAATTAAATAAAATAAAGTGGGGATGAAAGCCACTTGCTCACAGGACTATGTGAGTATTAAATATGATTATAAACACTGTGGGGAAAGCCCTCAGCATCTTGTTGGGGACACCATCCTCAGTGTAATGTCTGCACAGGTAGAGAAGGACACAGAGCATTTGCAGATGTTTTAAGCTCCAGGAACTGCTTCTGAACTCCTCAGTGCCTAGGATCCCTAGGAATCCCTTTCACATCAGGATGAGGCAGCTGTCCTTGCTGGGTCCCATGGGAAGTATCCTCTAGGGAGAAAACAACCTGACTATCTGGGTTACCCGCAACCTCACCAGCTGCATTCCCTGGAAACTAGGCCTCAGTGATCTAGACCCGGTGCCTTTGTCAGGCCAAGATAACATCCTTCTTGTCCTCAGATGCCCTAAGAGTCGGGTAGATGCCCAGGCGTGGTGGCGGGGGAAGAGAGAAGAGTGAGCTTGCCTGTGATTGGTCAGTAGGCAAATCTCACCTGGCATAGAGAGGAGAGTAACTCAGCGTTCCTGGTCTGAGGAGGAAGGCGGTTTTCTGCCGCCTTCTGCTCTGCCCAGATTTCTGTGTCTCACGGAATACCCAAGACTCTTAAGCTACCAGAAGAAGCCTCACAAGGCAATTGGTCCAAAGCCCAAATTTTTCAATCAGGATACTAAAACCTATCATCATCTGTGAACTGGGATAGCACAAACCTCCCAGACTGCTGGTAGGATGCCTTAAGGTGATGCAAGGATCATGGTTGAACTTGGTAGACAATGCAAATGGGGGGGGAGGGGCTCCCCGAGAATTCAGTCAAGCTATTTGCCTACTACAAGCAGTAAGCCAGCTATAGGCTCAGTACCTATTAACTCTGTACCTTCCCACCAGCCTCTGGAGGTTGAAAGTACTTCCCATCTTTACTTCACAGAAAGGAGACAGAGCCATAGAGTAGCTGAGAAACTCGGATCCTGAGTTAGTGATCTTACCCTTCTCATGAGGAGACCTCAATGCCGCTGAGAAGTTGGTGATTTCCTTAGAGCACCTAATGGCACATGGTACACACCAGTAAAACAGTAAGAGTTTGAGAGCAGGGGGTATGTGTGTGGCACCTTGATCAGGGGTCCTTCATCAGGACTCATCCTAGAAGTATAACCTCAGGGGTCTGCCCTTGCCTTCCACCTTGTTTGAGACAGGGTCTCTTGTTTCCCACCTCAAATGCCTGGCTAGCTGGCCTGTAGCCTCTGGGGCCTGTCTCTCGTCTCTGTAGGGACACTGGGATTACAGATGTGCATGACCATGTCTTGCTTTATTGTGAGTTCAAACTCACAGCTTCATGTTTGCACAGCAGGCAGTTTGTCCACTGAACCATCTTCCCTGCCCTCAGCTTGGGTATTTGAATATAGGGTCAGGAGTTTGTGCCATCTTGGTTCCAGAGGCCCCACTGCTGGTATATAATGACAGGCAAGTTGCAATACCCAGAACGCACTCAAAGAATCATCCTGCTCCCAAAGGCCAGCAGCTCCCTAACGGATGAGCCGATGCATTAGGAAAACTCCAGGGAGGAGGGTTCAGTTGATAAAGGACTTGAACATGATTCTCCAAACCAATGGCAGAGGGCATCTGGGTGTGGAAGTATGCATTTATAATCTCAGAATTGGGGAAGTGGAGACAGGAAGACTCCTGGCTGACTGTATGGCCAGTCTGGCCTCCTTGGTGAGCTTCAGAGCAGTGAGAGGTCCTGACTCAAATAGGAAGGAAGGAAGGAAGGAAGGAAGGAAGGAAGGAAGGAAGGAAGGAAGGAAGGAAGGAAGGAGAGATATAGAAGAAACAGGGAAAGAGAAAAAGAAAAAAGAGGGGATATCACCTGTAGAATGACACTCAAGTCTATCCATACACATAAATACCTGTGCACACATGAGCTCACGCACGCACGCGCGCGCGCGCGCGCGCGCACACACACACACACACACACACACACACACACACAGTCTAGTGAGGACAGACCTTCTTACATCTGTAGTAAGGCTCATTCATGTGGCCATATACTCTCTTCATTTTTCTGAAGGGTAAGGAATAAAAGAATAGGATTCCATTAGATCCATATTCTCCAAACTTTGGTGCATAGGGAAATATTCATCATTTTAATAATAAAGCTTAATGAGCACTAAAAATCATACACCAGATTTATGACTGAATAAAAATTATTTCTTTATTTAATAGAAAACCAAAGAAAGTGCAGTTGTCCCTGGTGTCTCTGAAGGGCACTGGTTCCAAGGACCCCCATAGATGCCAAGAACAACTGATGCTCAAGCCCTTGATATAAAGTGCTGAAGTATTTGCATGTAGCCTACATAATCTTCCCATCTTTGCGTGCTTGTAGCCAACAAAGTGCAAACACTTATAATCACCATAATATATTGTTTAGGGGACAATGACCCCAAAAGAGGGGTCATGAGTAGATAGAACAGATGTAACTAAAATATTTTCAGTGGTTGAATCACAGGTGTATGATGCAAGGACGCAGAAGGCCAGGTGTATTTACTTGTTTTTTTTTTTTTAAGTAGACAATATTATCTAATATGACCAATGATAAGCTGGAGTAATACTCTAATATAACACATAATATGTTTATCTATTACTAATCAACTACCCATCCATAATCAATTATCTATTAAGCAATCATCTACCAATTTTCTCTATATTAATCAGCTGTCAATCAAATATCAATATATTTGCCTATTGTTGATCAATCAACTATTTATTATCTGTTCACCTATGTATCATCTTCTATATGTAATCCATCTATCAACTACCTAGCTGTCAATCATATATCAGTCATCCATTTATCTCTCATCTATCTATATCTCTAGAAAGTGCCTCTCTCTGTGTGTCTGTCTGCCTTTCATCTATCAATCAATCAATCTATCTATCTACTTGTGATGGTTTGTATATGCTCAGCCCAGGGAATGACACTATTAGAAGGTGTGGCCCTCTTCCAGTAGGTGTGGCCTTTTTGGAGTAGGCGTGGCACTGTGGGTGTGGGCTTTAAGAACCTCATCCTAGCTGCATGGAAACAAGTATTCTGATAGCAGCCTTCAAAAGAAGATGTAGAACTTTCAGCTCCTCCTGAATCATGCCTGCCTGGATGCTGCTATGTTCCTGCCTTGATGATAATGAGCTGAACCTATGAACCTGTAGGCAGCCCAATAAGAATTTTGCTTTGGTCATGGTGTCCGTTAACAGCAGTAAAACTCTATCTAGTTATCTAGGTAGCTTGGTCTTAATCTCTTTGTCCTGATTTGACCACAGCTGCTGAAATCCTTGTACTCTCCTAAGTGATAAGAATGAAATGATTACATCTACATTTTAGTTTATCTTATTTTTATTAATTATTTTATTTATTTACATGTTGTCTCAGTTCTGGTCCCCCATCCATGGGCCCCACCCCCACCCTCTTCGCCTCTAAGAGGGTTCTCCCGCACCCACTCCACTCCCTCTAGCATTTCCCTTCTCTTCGGCATCAAATTTCCACAGGACCAAGCACATCCCCTCCCACTGAGGCCAGACAGGGCATTCCTCTGCTACATATGTAGTGGGGACCACGGACCAGCCCATGTATGTTCTTTGGTTGGTGGCTTAATCCCTGGGAGCTCTGAGGGGTCCAGTTAATTGATACTGTTGTTCTTCCTATGGGGTTGTAATACCCTTCAGCTCCTTCAGTCCTTCCTCTAATTCTTCCATAGGGGTCCCCTGTCTCAGTCCAATGGTTGGCTTTAAGTATCTGCATCTATCTCAGTCAGGTGCTGGTAAAGCCTCTCAGAGGACAGCCATGCTAGGTTCCTGTCTGCAAGCACATCTTGGCATCTGCAAGAGTGTCAGGGTTTGGTGACTGCATAGGATGGATCCCAAGGTGGGGCAGTCTCTGGATGTCCTTTCCTTCAGTCTTTGCTCTGTTTTGTGTGTGTGTGTGTATGTGTGTGTGCCTGAATTCCCATGTATGTCCTTTTGGGTCTCACTCAGGATAATATTTTCTAGTTCCATCCATTTGCCTGCAAAATTCTTGATGTCCTTGTTTTTAATAGCTGAGTAGTATTCCATTATGTAAATATACCACATTTTCTGTATCCATTTCTCTGTTGAGGGACATCTGAGTGGTTTCCAGCTTCTGGCTGTTATAAACAAGGCTGCTATGAACATAGTGGTGCATGTGCTCTTGAGATGTGGTGGAGCATCTTTTAGGTATATGCCCAGGAGTGGTATGGTGAGTCTTCAGGTAGAACTATTTCCAATTTTCTGAGGAATCACTAGATTGATTTCCAGAGTGGTTGTACCAGTTTTCAATACCACCAGCAATGAAGGAGTGTTTCTTTTTCCACATCCTCGCCAGCATCTGCTGTCCCCTGAGGGTTGTTTGTTTGTTTTTTATCTTAGCCATTCTGGTTACTGTAAGGTGGAATCTCAGGGTAGTTTTGATTTACACTTCCCTGATGACTAAGGATGTTGAATGTTTCTTTAGGTGCTTGTCAGCCATTCAAGATTTCTCAGTTAAGAATTCTCTGTTTAGCTCTGTAGCTCACTTTTTAATTGGGTTATTTAGTTTTCCAGAGTCTAACTTCTTGAGTTCTTTGTAATTTTGGATATTAGCTCTCTATAAGAGTAGGATTAGTAAAGATTTTTTTCCCAATCTGTAGGTTGCCATTTTATCCTATTGACAGTGTCTTGCCTTACAGAAGCTGAAAAGCATGAGGTCCCATTTGTCAATTGTTGATCTTAGAGCCTGAGTCATTGGTGTTCTGTTCAAAAAGTTTTCTCCTGTGCCAGTGTGTTCAACGCTATTTCCCGCTTTCTTATTTATTAGATTCAGTGTCTCTGGTTTTATGTGGAGGTCCTTGATCTGCTTGGACTTGAGCTTTGTACAAGGAAATAAATATGGATCAATTTGTATTCTTCTACATGCAGACTGCCAGTTAAACCAGCACCATTTCTTTCCACTGTACAGTTTGGACTTCTTTGTCAAAGGATCAAGTGCCCACAGATGTGTGGGTTTATTTCAATTCATTTATCAACCCATCTGTGTCTGCACCAATACCATGCGGTTTTTGGTTTTTGGTTTAGCATTATTGCTCTGTAGTACAGTTTGAGGTCAGGGATGTTGATCCCTCTAGAAGTTCTTTTATTGTTGAAAATTGTTTTCAATATCCTGAGGTTTTTGTTATTCCATATGAGGTTGAGAATTGCTCTTTTGATCTCTGTGAAGAATTGAGTTGAAATTTTGATGGGGATTGCATTGAATCTGTAGATTGCTTTTAGTAAGATGGTCATTTTTAACTATGTTAATCCTACTGATCCATGAGCATGGGAGATCTTTCCATCTTTAGACCTTCAAAGAAGACCTAATACCAATACTCCTCAAACTATTCCCCAAATAGAAACAGAAGGGATACTAATTCATTCTATGAAGCTACAGTTACTCTTATACCTAAACCACATAAAGACCCAACAAAGAAAGAGAACTTCAGACCAGTTTCCCTTATGAATATCAATGCAAAAATATTCAACAAAATTTTTGCAAACTGAATTCAAGAACACATCAAAATGATCATTCACCGTTATCAAGTAGGCTTCATCCCAGGAATGCAGGAATGGTTCCAATATATAGCAATCTACTATAAAAACAAACTCCAAGAAAAAAATTCATATGATCAGCTCATTAGATGCTGAAAAAGTCTTTGACAAAATACAACATCCTTTCACATTAAAAGTCTTGGAAAGATCAGGAACTTAAGGCCCATACCTAAACATAATAAAAGCAATATACAGCAAACCAACAGCCAACATCAGATTAAATGGAGAGAAACTTGAAGTAATCTCACTAAAATCAGGGACTAGACAAGGCTGTTCACTATCCCCCTACCTATTCAATATAGTACTCAAAGTTTTAGCCAGAGCAATTAGACAACAAAAGAAGGTCAAAGGAATACAAATTGGAAAGGAAAAAGTCAAGGTATCACTATTTGCAGATGATATGAGAGCATACATAATTGGCCCCAGAGATTCTACCAGAGAACTTCTACAGCTGATAAACACCTTCAGCAAAATGACCAGATATAAAATTAACTCAAACAAATCAGGAGCCTTCCAGATGAATGGGCTGAGAAAGACATTAGGGAAACAATAACCTTCACAGTAGTCACAAATAATATAAAATATCTTGGTGTGACTCTAACCAAGCAAGTGAGAGATCTGTATGACAAGAACTTCAAGTCCCTGAAGAAAGAAATCGAAGAAGACCTCAGAAGATGGGAAGATCTCACAATTTGATTTTTTAAACCACAGGTTCTGAAACAGACCCTGAGTGATAAAGGTGCGATCCATCATGATCCCTTTATACCTACACCCGAGTCCAGCCTGGAAAATGCCCCCTCCTCTACCAGGTATTGGTTGATCCCTGGAGAGCTTATATCATGCATTGGTCATTTTATTACTGCTTCTTTGCACAAGTTCCCAAACATAATTCTCGGTGAAGTGGTGCAGAGTCTTTTGAAGTTGTTCAGGGAGGTGTGATCACGGAGTGTGTTGGCAGGTGTCATGCTTGAATATGAGATGTCCCTCCCCTCCCCTGCTGCTCATGTCTCCAGAGCTTGTTCCCTAGATGGTGGCACTGTGTTGGGGACTATGGAGCTTTTAGGGGATGAACAAGCTGGAGGAAGTGGGTCACTAGGAACAGGCCTTTGAAGGTCTGTCTGACCTGGTTGCTCTCTGGGCTCTCCATTTCCTGGTGCACTATGATATAAAGAGCTCCTGCCACACACCCCTGCCACAGGCTGTACTAGTCCGCATTGCCTTTCCTTCTATAAAAGTGTGAGCTCCCAAAAAAAATTCCCTCCCTTTAGTTGTCTCTGCAGGTAGATTGGTCACTCACACACTGATCAAGGAAGCCAACTGCTGACACAAGGGGCGGTTTCCCCTCTCTGGAGCACAAGCTCTTCTCTCCTTCCCATAGAACAACACAAAGCAAGAACCCATCACAAGAAGTGGGCCTGTGGAGCTGTATGCCAAATAAATTGCTGTGTTTGATAAATTCTCTGGCCTCTAGCATTCTATTATACAGTGTGACACTGATCAGCACCCTCCCACTGTCTGCCCACTGGGCAAGACCCACACCTACAATACTATGTAGGGTTTAGCGGCAACTGCTCCTCCACTTAACCAAGAAGTTAATTATCTTGCCTTTTTTCCCCCTGGAAACTCCAGAAAGTGGGCTAAAATGTAAAGTGCCCTAACATTTTAAAGTTTGCAAAAAAAAAAAAAAATAGGATTTTCAAAGCAACAATAACTAAAAGCTACTACAGCCAAATAGAGCCCATATGTTGAAGAGGTGTGCCCACTGGGCTTGGGTCTGTCTCAGCTGTGCCACTGAAGTCTGTGGTAAGATATTGGAATGTCCATCCAGTTTTCAGAAGGGGACAATTCCCACATTGTGCCATTGTGTTCAATGGAGTGAGGGCTCTACTGGGACTCGTGTACAAAGAGAAGCCAGGTATGGTGATGTGCACTTGAAATCCAAGTGCTAGGAAGGCAAAGACAGGGGGATCCCTGTGACTCTCTGGCCAGCTACTGTGGCCTACGTAGTGAGTTCCAGGCCAATGAGAGACCCTGTCTCAAAACACAGTGGGTAGCTCCCAAGAAACAGTGCCTGATGCTGCTCTCAGGGCCCACACACATACATAGGAATGCCATACAGAGCATCTCAAGAAGCCATCCCCACCCCAGAGAGACAACCTTAGTCACCATACCCATATGAATTGACCTTTGGAGATCTTCCTCTAGTGTCTTTACAACACATAAAACCTGACAGATTCCAAGTGATCGGTCTGCCTTGTTCTATCACTGTCTGCCAATGAAATTCTTGTAAATTCCTGTTGGAATTTCTTGAACATATCCTAGGACAAATAATAAAAAGAACATTCTGAGTTGTAGCATATATGTATTCTCTTTTGATAGACAGGTCCAATTGCCCTTTGAAATAGTGATTTCCATTCCCATTCTCCAGTAAGACAGTCTCTCTACAGCATCACTAGTCACTGTTGCTGTACATTGCTATACATTTTAATCTTCATAATCCTTTCTTTTTGTTGTTGTTTGCTTTGAAGTCTTTTGGCTTTTGTATTTTTTATTGTTTGGAGAGGGTCTGGGGATCTTGCTGTGTAGCCAGGCCTTGTTTCAAACTCACATCCTTCTTACCTCAAATTCCTGAATTATAGAATTACAGGTATGCACCATGACAGCTGGCTCATTTTTTGACAATCTGATAGGTAGAGAAATGGTATTTCATTCATTTTTTTTTCGTCAGAGTCTCTGTCCATTTACTCAATAGGTAGTAGAAATGACCTTGAAATTCTGGTTCTCCATTACCTGAATGTTAAGATTACAGATATGTGCCACCACACCAAGTTTATACAATGTTGGAGACAGAACACGACACTTAGTGTACAATCAAACCACCCAACTAAACCACACAGCCAGCCATTAATTATGTTTAAGTACGTTTGAAACAGAACACAAATCTCCCTAAGCCCCCACAGCCACAATGCTTTCTGCTGTGTGAGCTCAGCTTTAGAAACCTCACGTAGGCAATAGCATGCAATCTATATTTGCGTTTTGCACCTGCAGTGTCCTCAGACTCCATGCAAGCTGTAGGATGGAACAGGATTTCTTTCTCTGGAGGCACCTGCTGCACTTCCTTGACCTGTGTATCTACAGATGGGCATTGTGTAGCCTATTGTAAACAATGGTTCTATGAACACAGGTGCACAAACTTCTTTCAATTGTTTTGTATACGTATATCCAGAAGGGGGTTGCTGGCTTCTGCAGTAATTCTATTTTAATTTCTTGACAACATCCAATACTGTTTTCTACAGCACTGCATTTGTTTACATTCTCACCAACAATGGGACAGGACTTCTAGTGTCCAGTCTAGGATGTGGCTTAGTTAGTAGCAAGCCTGCCTAACGTGCACAAGGCACTGGATTTGAACCCCAGCACCAAACAAATCAAGTATGGTGGTGGCTCACACCTACAATCCCTGCACTCCTGAGGTAGAGGCAGGAGGATCAGAAGTTCAGAGCCAGCCTGGGACACATGAAACCCTGTCTTGGAGAGCTGCAGGTTTTTGTTTTTGTTTTTTCATGTACTTAATGATACTTCCCCCTGCCCCTGTCATTGTTTTTGACAATGGCCAGCCAATATCTGTATTTTATACTTCCCTAAGTTCCAGGGAAGTTGGCCATCTATACACTGCCCCGCTTAGATGAAGAAACTTGCAGCTCTGGAAAGTTAAAACCTTCATGTGAAAGCCCAGGGCTAGACAATGGCAGAGCCAAGCCGAGGTGGTGTGGTCCAATTAATGGTACCCTTCCCAACATGTCGCCCTGCCTTTGGGCTTTCCGTGCTTCTCTATAAAGGGAAAGGAGGGAAGAGAGACTAGGCCTGCTTCTGAAAACTGCTGCACACACTGCAGACAAGTGGGGGATGTGCACAGTACTGTTGTTCCTGGACTCGGAGGCCAAGTGGCTCTGTCTTCACCTAGAAGGAAGCAAATACCCCGGACGGGAAATGTGTGCCCAGAAGATTATAGCTCCATTGTGTGTGGCTGGACGCCTTCCACTGGCTTTGTTTATGGGACAGATTGTTTTTGCTAAGTTGTTTGCTCCGGTAAGCCTCCAAGTTCTTGAGGCCCCTGGCCATGGAGAGGGTCAAATTTACAGGCAGCACAAGACTCAGTCAGGAAAGGTCTACAAAGGAGTCAGATCCCATGAGAGGCCCCCAGAGCTCCTTGAACAAAGCAAAAGCTGCTTTTACTTTATTTTCTAAATTGATGTGCCACAGGTGTTGGCCTTCCTTCCCTCTTGGCTGTGGGAGCTGATGTTCCTATGGTATTGTCCACACAAGGACCACTCACCTCCACACACTCCCCTATGTGCTGCAGAGATGGTGAGGCCTTTTCTTTGGTTTTCCGAATTCTCCCCTCCAGAAGTCCCATGCACTCATTAGCACAAGCTTTTCTACACCATTTGTTCCAAATCAAGGAGCAGATGAAGCCTGTGGAGTGTAAGATGAACACGCCCCACTCGGAGGCCAGAAGGGGTGTCTCTCCTCCGGTGGTCCTGGCGCTGTGTTCCTCTGACAGGGAACACATTGTGTCTGGCTTCCAGAGTAAATGCCAGCTGCTAACAGGCAGTCCTTCATCATTGTTCTATTGTCCCACCCACCGAGCCACCCAGACCATCCCAACTTCCAGCATTTCCCATTCTTCCAAAACCTCAAGAATCTAGGTCAGTCAGTCTAGAAAAGAAAGATGTGAAAATAAGGCAGAAGGACTGAGCATCTCACCTTGGCTACACATGGACAGAGGCCACCCTGGGCACCTGAGACGGTCAGTGCCCTGCTGGTGACCTTGGAGCATTCAAAAAGTGGTTCCTAGGACTGAGGTTGTCACTCAGTGGTAAAGCATGTCCTTCAACTGTACAAGGTCATGAGTTCAATCTCAGCACAACAACAAAAAACAATGTAAGTCCCTCTAACTTCCTGAATGCCACCTTCGCCTAGACCTTCTGTTTCAGACGATCAGTGTAAACCATGCTGAAGTGATTGTAGTTTATTGATTACAATGCAGACACTTAGACCCAACTGTGAGCATCAGGAAAGGCTTTCTAGAGGAGGAGACATCTAAATTGAGATTGAAAAAACAATGTTTCCTTCTGCTACTTAGGCAATCTCACCAAGAGCATCCGGAGCCTTGAGAGACACCATTTGTTGTCCATGACTGCTGACTAGGCCCTTATCTATTCATTTATTTATTCACTCATTCAATCAACCTACAAAGCGTCAGGGACCATCTAGTAACAAGATAAACCTAGGTCCCAGGTGGCTTCAGGTATTTCCCATGACAGTGTTCGTGGGAGGACAACCGAGATGGAGACATGTTCCGAGGCCCTGTGCCTAGCAATTGGCATTCTGCATTGACTTCCTCATGCCAGAGTCCTAATGAGACTCTGATGCTTATCTGCCTTCATAAAGCTATGAGATGAATTTTGTTCTCGTGTTAAAGGAAGGACGCTGAAGTGCATGGACTGTGTTTGTCAGAATTTGGAACACTGTAAACGAACTCCTGAGAGATTTATTTTGACATGAAGTTTCAGTCAATGGTGTTTGGTTCTTCCGAATGTCATGGAAGGAGGAATGAGGTGTCTCCTTGTGGCAGGAGGCAAAACAGGGAAGAATATAGCCTTGGGCAAGATAGGGTCCCCAAAGACACACCCCTAGTGACTGCCTGCTTCTTATCTAGCTAGACACCTGCCCTCTACTATTTCCAGAACTACTAGGACCAGCATCGAGGAACTAAGCAAGCCAATGGGGTGCATGCCATAGTCAAGCTATAATGGGCATGGCCTATAGTCTTCATGACACTTTCCTTTGTGCTCATCTGCAAACTCAGAAATAGGAAGCCACCATGGGTCAAAGGATGAGCACTCTCTCCCACTTTGCAGCTGAGGCATGTGAAACAAAGTGGTGCCCCAAACCTCTCTGCTGGCAGGTCCAGGAGAGAGGAGAAAACCGGGTCCAGTCTCTCCAGGGCTGAGTGGGATGGTGAGTGTCATGGCCCAAAACAAACACACCCAGGCCAGGAGTCTGTCAGAGCAGGAATTTATTTTATTTTATCAGTCTTTTGTTTATATAAGGTTAAGGAAGGAGATGGGGATTTTTGGTGAGGTGAGATGACAGAGGAAGAGTGACAGAGGGTATGGGGTTACTGACAGAGCCAATAAAGTTATTCTACATCAGTGGTAGCTGGGCAAAGGCAGGCTTAAGCAGGTCGTGCTGAGTCACTCCAATATGGAAGTGAACAAGACAGGTCTCTAAACTCGAGCAAAGACTCAGACTTCCTCACTAGGCCTCAGTATCTGGTGGAATAAGGCCCAACACTTTGACACCACCCCACCCCTTCTCAGGCTCTACCCATCACTGACCATTAGCCAAAAGGTATTGGAACGTCACCTCCATCATCTCAGAATTCCATCCACCTCCTCTGTCTCACAACACCATGGGAGGATGGATAAGTATGGAAAGGAGTTTGCTGTGTCATGATATTGCTCTGTTGGGCCCCATGGCTGGGCCTTTTTTGTCCATGGTCAGGTCACTTTCCCAGAAGACTACGGTTGTTGAGCCTGTAATTTTGGGAATCCTGGGTAGTAAGCATTCAGTTCCAACCACCAGAAGCAGCTCCCCGCTGACCAACCTGTGATCAACCATACTTGTTCTCTGAGAACAATCCTTTTTGCTTCTGGTCATCTCTCCTGACTCAGAGCTACCCTCATACCCTCCTACAATGACTCCCACTAGTCTTACTTCCTCTTGTCTCTATCCCTCCACAGGATACATAGAACCTTCCAGAAACTTCTAGATGGATGATCTAAGAATCCCCCACACCTAAATGTGTTGCTTGCCAGTTTATTTGAGTTTTATGTCCTTCCAGAATCTCACATGGGCAATGATGTAAAATCTTCTCAGCTGTTGGATCTCCACACTCCACTAACAATCCTGCCCCAACAAGTTCACTCCAAGTGATTGTTTCCAGCCTCTCCCTCCTCCTTCTACATGCTGAGTTCCACTGTGCAGTGAAGAGTGGAGAGAGAGGTGGGCTAGGGAGATGGCTCGGTCAGTACTTGCCTCGCTTGCATGAGGACTTGAGTTTGATCCAAGAACCAAAGGCAGTGGTGCATACTTATAATCTCAGTGATGAGGAGGCAGAGACAGGTGGCAGCTAGCCTGGCCAATCAGTGAGTTCCAGGTCAGAGAGCAAGTGACTCCAGGAAAGGAGGCAGCTAATAAGAGAACATGTGGCTGTGGTGGCCGGCATCTGAAAACCTAGCCTGCTACCCTAGCGTGCGGCAGGGTCAAGGGAATGGAGAGAGAATTTGCAAATGGAAAAGACCAGAGGGGTCAGAAGAGGATGAGTTCTGAAATCACTCAACACCTCCCAGCTGGAAGCTGTATAACCTTTGGCAACTCAAATTGTCTGAACCTCAGTGTAGCCAGCTGTATATTGGGGATAACATTAATCTCTATCTCATGGGCTTATGGGAAATAAATGAAAACGTGCCACTAGATCACTAACACCTAACATCTAGATGCTAATAACATCTGAGTGCCAGCATTATGTGGGCAGCTTCTTGGCACTCAACTAAATAAAAATGAGTATTTATTTATTTATTTAGGACATGTGTGTGCTTATGTGGCATTGGTGCATGTTTGGTGGCCAGAAGACAATGTTCGGAGGTGGCTCTCTCCTTTCACTGTGGAATCTGGGGATTAAATTTGGGTCATCAGGCATCATTTGGCAGCAGATACCTTTCTCAGTGAGCTATCTCACTAGTCCAAATGTGAATGAGTGCTACCGAGTAGGTCCCCAGCCCTTGATCTTAACCACAGCTGAAGTGACATCAGCATTGTGCCAGCTCCTGAGAATGTTCTGGAGAACTGCAGATATTAACCCAACGGGGCCTGAAAGCTTGCGCTGCTGCTGACTTGGTTGCAGATTATGGAGGGAAGACTAGAAGTCTTCAGCATCACCAAAATGTAGTGGGTTCTTGTCTTGTTTGCTTTAAGACAAGTTCTCATGTTATCTCAGGCTGACCTCAAACTTGCTATGTACTTGTTTTAGTTAGGGTTTCACTACTGTGAAGAGAGACCATAGCATCTCTTATAATGGAAAATACTTCACTGGGGCTGGCATACAGTTTCAGAGATTTAGTTCATTATTATCATCATGGTGGGAAGCATGGTAGCATGCAGGCAAACATGGTGCTAAAGAAGGAGCCGAGAAGTGTACATCACAATCCAGAGGCAGCAGGAAGAGAGATAGAGACACTGGGCCTGGCTTGAGCTTCTGAAACCTCAAAGCCCCTCCCCTCCATGACACATTTCCTCTAACAAGGTCACACCTCTTAATAGTGCCACTATCTAAAGCCTATGGGGGCCATTTTCATTCAGAGTGCCAAACGTACCCACAGTGTTCCTCCTACCTTTACCTCCAGTGTTGAGACAGGCATCTGTCACCACACTTGGTTTCTGTACCACAGGGTGTCTAACTCAGAACTTTGTGTGTGAAGTGAGCACTCGAGCAGCTAAACTACACCCCAGCTGGCAGATTATAATAATTTCTGTCCTGCAAGATACAACTCTGCAGAGTAGGTAGTAGGTGGTTAATAAATATTTTCTTGAGTCAAAAAAGGTAAGTCTCTTGGGCTGTGATGAGCTGCAGCTCCCCCACCACCACCACCACCACCACCACCACACTGACAGAACCTCTGCGTGGCTTTCAAGAACAGCAGTTACGACCAACATGGAGCTCCATCCTTTCCATAGTGCACAGCAGCAAAGGTGCATTTCCTGTCCAGCACTTCTTGGCCTGTGTGTGAAGTGTACCAGTCTTTGTGCAACGTCTCTCTCTCCACACCCTCAAAGTGATAACCTGGCAGTTCTCAAAACCCGGTGTGACTCTCTCCTAACTACCATAGTCATTTTCCTTAATCTCCAGCTTTACTTGTTAGCACCAAGTAAACAGAGCTTAGAGCAGAAGAGAAGAAGCCAAAACTTATTGCTGCAAAAGCACATGAACAACAGATCCTTCCACCCATGAATGAATCTAACCATAACATCAAAGACAATAACAATTTCCGAGCAGTGAATACACACCAGGTGTTACTCTAAGTGCCACACATCCATTGACTCCTTTGATCCTTGCACTACTTCAAGGTACAGTTTATACAAGAGAGAACTAGAGAGCAGACAGCCCAGTGGTTATTGGACTTGATCATGAGTCAGGACTGGACATGGAGTCACAGATAGAGGATGGTTGGGGAGTCCAGGGGTGCACTTGGGTGGAGAAATCATTTCTTGTTTTGTGACATGTTAAGTAACTGGCTGGCAATATTTAGTTGTATATTACAAAATAACTAGTGATAAGGATTTTGGATGTTCTAAGACATGGAAAAAGTTGGCAGTGATGGACAGACATGCTGCTGATCCTATCTACACACATGTTATACACACCTGCTGAAATCACACTGGGGCCACACAAACATGTATAAGTGTTATATATCAACACACACACACACACACATCACACAAAGCAAAATTCACACTGAAAATTCAAATAGAATTTGAGTTTGGGATGCTAGTTGCTGATGACAGCAGCTCAAACTCTTGGGGTTCACTTTTCCTCCAAGAGCAGAAAATAAGAGGATGCTGGCATCATGTACAAGGAATGAGCATCCTTTGTCTTAGGAGGCCTGAGCACTACTCAGCGCTACCCTGTATTCAGCAGGGAAGGGAGAAGGATAGAGGAGGAGAGGAGAGGAGAAAGGATAGAGGAGGAGAGGAGAGGAGAAAGGATAGAAGGAAGGAGGGGAGGAAGGGGAGAACTCAAGGGGAGCTGAAGGATCTTTGTACCTCATTGGCCAGCAGCCACCTATGCCCAGATAGTCACCTTCTCAAGAGAAGGTGAAGTCAGGTAGCCAAAAGTGCCAAGAAAAAGCTCTAAGGATGTGACAATACTGGGTGTCAGGAGGACAGGGGAGGTGACTCTGAACAAAGGCCCTGTGACTGGGAGCCAGGCTCACTGCAAGGATCAGGAACAGAGCTTCTACATGGAGTAGGGTACAATGCACAAACCCTCATTTGGAAGCAAGTAGGAACAGACAAAGGAGGGTGTCTCTCAGAGAGGGAAGTATAGGCCTGGAGGCCTGAAAGCCACAAGCAACAGAACAAGGCCACAGAAGGGAACACAGCAGCAGATTGCACAGGGACATTCAGACAGGGATGCCGGTGATGGAGCAGACCTAGAGGCTTTCTGTTATGTGCTGGCAGGACCCACTCACAGTTTAAGAAGTGGTAGTGAGGTAGAGGAGTACTGGGAGACAAGAGACTCTGAAAAATGATTGCAACTGAAGGTGTAATTCTCCCCAGTACCTTCCTTTTGGATTTTCTCTTTTGGAAACCCTCGCCCATTCCACTCCCCTTTTTATGCCAGGGCAGCTCCTAGAATGCCTGTGTCCTACTCTCCTCAGGACCTTATGCAGGGCCAGGCATGATGGAGACACTTCCTAAGCTTGAGCTGAACCATGCAAGAGCAAAGTGCCTGCTCCAAGATTCCCCACCTGTTGTCATTGGCTCTGCTCATGATTCTGGCTGGAGCACTGGCTCTTGATGGGTGACTCTGCCTCTCAGGGGACACTTGGCAATGTTTGAAGACACATTCTACTGTGGCTGTAACTAGAGAGAAGTGACCATGCTGCTGCTGTTTCCTCAGAGGGCACAGGGTGACCCATGACACAGAATGACCTGGCCCCAAATGCCAGTAGCTCTGATGTTGAGAAAACCTGCACTGGATCTAAATGCCTGTTCCACTGTTTCCCTAATATTTTCCTCTAAATTAATTCCTTTTTTCATTAGCACATATTAATTGTGTCAAATAATGGGTTTCATTGTGACATTTTCATACAGTGTGTAATATACTTGGATTAGATTCCCCTTCCCCCTCCCCTCCCTTAATATATCTCTGCAAATGACTTCACTTTTTAAATGAAGACAAAAAAGAGTAAGAAGAAAAGACAGACTGAGTAGAGTGCTTACTGAGCCAGAGTGAACCCCTGCACTCCATTCCTAGCCCTGCAAAAACACACAAATAAAAACAATAAAACATAAAGTAACATTAAAACCAAGACCACTTATGGCTCCCCTATTGAACAAACCAGTGTGACTTCTGATAAATGAAGACTGCTGAAGATAAAGTCTCATAAAAGAAAACCAGTTACTCCACTGCTGAGTGTCACAGCCACCCAAGGTCCTGCGCCTGACGCTTGCTTTCACACTCTTAAAAACAGAGTTTGATCAGCATCGTGAAGACCTGAGGAATTAGGTTAAAAGAATTTGAAAAGAAAACACAGTATGATTCTGAATCAGGAAAAGATATGAAAATGACTCAGATGTCCTTATTAGGACAGCTGACAAGCTCGACATGTGGACTGTGAGTTAAGTCACTGGGAGGCGTCTGTCTGCATTACATAACTTTGTGTGGTTATATTCAGACGTGCCCTTGCTCTTAGCAAACACATGATACATGTAAGAACAGAATAAACAATCACGATATTGGCAAATTATTCTCAATTCATTTAAAAAGTAACTTAATTACAGTGTATTGTTACTGCTTATGCTCTGGGTGTCTACACGTGTGGTGTGCAAATGTGGAGGTCAGCTTACACGTCTGGGGAGTTGTTCTGTCCTTTCACTGAGGTCCAGGAGTCATACTCAGCTCACTAGGCTTCCAGGCAAGCACTTTTACCTGCTGTGCCATCTTTCGGGCCCTCAATGCTTTTTTTTTTAAAAAAAATGGCGATCTAGTTGCACACGAATAAATAAATAAATAAACATAAATGGACACTGAAAGAGAGGTACCCAGAGAAGAAAAATACCGTAAAAGTATTAACACTTAGATCTAGCAAGAAGAGAAAGTGGGTATTGCTTTTGTAACTTTACTCCATTTTTTCTTTTGAATCTTTTTTGAGACCCACCCTGAGTCTCAGGTAGACTAGGCTGGCCTGGAACACATTAGAACTGAGATGAAGATGACCCCAGACTTGTAAACCTGTGCTCGGATAACAGGCATCCACTACTTTCCCTGCATTGTGCTGTGCTGGGAGGGGAAGTCAGGTTTCAGGTTGTGAAGTGAGTCCTCTGCCTAGCCCCGACTCGTGTGCCTCACATTTATCCAAAATTAAAAGTTAAAAGCAGAGTTGGCACAGGTTGGAGAAATATCTCAGTGGGAAAAGTGTTTACCTTGCAAGTACAAAGATCCAAGGTAGATCCTCAGGTCCCATATTTAAAAAAAAAAAAAAAAAAAAAGCCAGGCATTTAAATCCTTAATGCCAGGGAAACAGAAACAGACAGTTTCTTACAGCTTGCTAGCTGCCTAGTCTACCTGACAAACTCTAGACCAGTGAGAGGATTTGTTTCATTGAGAGAAAGAGAGAGAGAGAGAGAGAGAGAGAGAGAGAGAGAGAGAGAGAGAGAGAGAGAGAAGATGGAGTAACATTAACTTAGGCAGTACCCCGACCTCTGTAAGCATGTCCATCTGTCCATCTGACCACCACCTGAATGCATGTATGCAATTGGGAAAGAGAGGGGACTCTCTCGCTGCCCCGTCAGTGTGCTCTGGCCCGCCAGATGCCTCTTCTGGCTCAGCAGTTGGCAGCTCCTCTTCAGTTTATGAAAACATTACCCGCGAGACTCAGTTTCCACAGCTGTGAAACAGTGAGAAATAATGTAAGCTGGTGCCAAAACGCCCTCTGAGGTCTCTAGAAAGCACTGACTCCACCTGCCACCCACGCCCTGTTCCCATTCTTGGGGAAATTCCAACAACAACGCAAAGAGGTCATTGGATCCCAAGAGCCTTCCATTCCCACCCAGCTCTCTGTTCCCTCCTATCTAGGTTGGCTTCTTGCCCTCCCTCTGACATGTGCAGAAACTTAGTTGTCTTCTCTCACACAGAAGTTCCCTTGCAATGATTCCCAGCACACACACAAAGGCAGAGGCACACAGACATTCGGGACATACATACATGCATACATACACACAAACACACACACACACATCCTCATAGACATAGCAACACATCTAGACTTAGAGCAAAAAGATGCACATAAAGGCACACAGACAGACATGCAGACAGAGCTGGGGACACTGCTCAGCGGTAGAACACTTGCTTACAACTTGTAAGGCTCTAGGTTCAACCCCCAGTACTAAAAAATAAATGGTGGCGTATGCCTGCAATTCCAGGATCTTGAGAGGCTCAGGAAGATAGATCACAATCAGTTTTGGGCCCGTCTGAGGTACATAGAGAGTTCCAGGACATCTTGAACCATCAAATGAGGCCCTGCCTTAAGTCAAATAAGAAATTTTATCTCTGCCACACCACACTGAACAACCCTGATATTGTCTGATCACTAGAATTAGTCAGACTTGGTTGGTAGTTGGATGGGGAAGATACAGAGAGTGTATTTAGACACACATATACACATGTGTATATGCATAGATACATACGTGCAAATGTTTAGACACACTCCCATATGTGGAACTATGTATAGAAATGCAGACACACTCTCAAATAGACAAAAACACATGGATGGATACACACACACACACACACACCCCTGAATGTGTGGACAACTTGACAAGGTATGTGAATCTAGAGTCTTGTTCATATGCTACTGTAATCCCAGCACTCAGGAGACAGAAGCGACACAGTTACAAGTTCAAGACCAGTCTGTGCTGCATTATAAGACTCTGCCACAGAAGAAAATAAATAAAAAATTGTCAAGGCAAAGTTAAAATTTAAGAATTTTCTTTTTTAAGCCCCCTGAACATCCTTTCTCTCTTGACTTCTACAATGCTTCTCAAAATATCCTTCTCCATTTTTTAAAAGAATAAAAACTGGCCATTTCTTTTTGACCCTCCTTACTTTGATCCTGCTCTGGATTTGCCTTTGTATGCCTCTACCCTCATACCCAAGCTCTGCCTGCTCCCATGAGGCTCTGCACATTGCTGTGGCATGTCACTCGTTCTTAGACTACGAATAATGTCGTAATCACAGTGTCCCTTTTTACACATGCTGCAGGGTTCCTATTAGCTCTTTCCTACCCCTCTACCAGGCTGGCTCATTGGAAGGATACTGTGAAATGTGGCAGTGCTTGCAACTACATAATCAACTTAAAGCCCATGTTCATAGTGATGGGTACTACATAATCTTCTCAAACACATTGCTGCTATGTTTTGGGTAGAGTCTGAGTTTGTCCCCTAAAACTTCACACCCCAAAAGTTTGGTCTCCAGAAAGGCACTCTTGCCCGTAAGAGGTGGGACCCGGTGGGAGGTACTCTTAGAAGGAATGTGTAGCTCTGACAGGAGCCCAGGTCACTCCTAAGAGAGTAAATTGTTATATATGAAAGAGGGCAAGGCTTGAGGCTGAGAGTGGGACTAGGGAGATGGCTCAATCAGTAAAGTGCTTGCCATATAAGCATGGAGACCCGAGTCTGGATTCCCAACATCCAGGTAAAAGCCAGGATGGCTGCAGGTGCCTGTATTTGCACTGAGGAATCAGGAGCTCTGGGGCTTGCTAGCCAGACAGTTCAGCTTCACATATATGGAGAGACTCTATCTCAAAGCTGAGGAAGAGCTGATGTCAACTTCTGGCTTCTATACACACATGCACATACACATGCACAGATACACCTGAGAATATACACATGCACACACACATAGCATACACACACAGACCATGGCTGGCCCCCATGGTTTCATAGCTTCCTGTCACAACATTTGACCTTCCTCTCCCTACTGAATGCAGTCCCATCAGGATGTCCTCCATCACAGATGAGACACACCTAGGCAGGCTCTGACAAGAGGCAGAACAAGCGGCCTGGTTCTGAACTTCAAAACCGTGAAGTTAAACAGAATGTTTTACCTTATCGGTGTCCCAGGTTTTAGCATTTACCTTGTAACAACAGAAAATGAACAAAGATACACACCTAAGTCTTTCCTGAGAACTGCCCCCTGCCTGGCATTCTCATATTTCTCTCTGGGTTGATTCATCTCTTTTTTTTTCTTGTTCAAACGCTCGAGCCTAGTGCCACCAGTTCAGGAATGTTCCCAGACCTTTCTGCTGGCTTCCTACATCCGCTGAAGTTCACAATGGTTCTGGATTTTCTCTACTTAGGGAATTTTTTAAAATTGATTTATTTTTATGTGCATGGGTGTTTTTTGTCTGAATGTATATAAGTGCAGCCTATACATGCAGAGGCCAGGAGATGGCATCAGAACCCCTGGATTTGGGCTTACAGACAGTTGTGAGCCTCCCTGTGGGTGCTAGGAATTGAGCCCAAGTCGTCTGGGAGAACAGCCAGAGCTCTTAACTGCTGAGCATCTTCTCAGTCCCTTGCTTTATTTTCTGAAAGACTCCATTTTTATTTCTGTGGATATGCGTGTCTCCGTGTGTGTGTGTGTGTGTGTGTGTGTGTGTGTGTGTGTGTGTGTGTGTGTACATGAGAATGCTGGTGCCTGCAAAGGTCACAAGGAACATCATACCCCACTTGATCTGTGGTCACAAGCAGCCGTGAGCCACTCAATGTAGGTGTTGGGAATCAAACTCTGGTCCTCTGAGAGAACAGCAATTACGCTCGTAAGACAGAGCCAGCGCTTGAACCCTCATTCTTCCATTTAATCCATTTCCTTAGTGAATTCCTAGGAAGGATGCCTGTGTGTTCAACACAAGGTATTGATTGTCCTAAAATGCTTTACTTTTGTTCTGCTCTGCTGTGATTTGGGGTTTTCTTTTCTTTCTTTCTTCTTCCTTCCTTCCTTTCTTCCTTTCTCTTTCTTTCTTTCTCTCTTTCTTTCTCTCTCTCTTTCTTTCTCTCTCTCTCTCTCTCTCTCTTTCTTTCTTTCTTTCTCTCTCTCTCTCTCTCTCTCTCTCTCTCTCTTTCTCTCTCTCTCTCTCTCTCTCTCTCTCTCTCTCTCTCTTTCTTTCTTTCTTTCTTTCTTTCTTTCTTTCTTTTTGAGACAGTTGTACCACGTCTGTAACACAGGCCCACTTCAGACTTGCAACCTTCCTTCTTAGCCCTAGGAGTCCTGGGACTGCAGGCTTGCCTACCATTACCCAGTTAGGGCCTTCAGTCTAGCTTTGGAATATACAATTTTCAGGGTCATAATGCTTTTAGAAAATTGGAGAAATGCCCTTATCAATCATGTGGGTCAGCAAGGGCTGTAAACTGTGCTACGCATGCAGCTCTGGTATGACTTATTAGTGGTGATTGTAACCTGAATCACTTAATCAACATGGTGCCTGTTTGTTTCATAGGCCTCACTCTTAGAAATTAATGCTGTGGTCCAATGGGAACTATTCCAATTCCTTCATTTCTTCCTCATTTATTAATTGTCAGTCCTCCTTAAAGAACACAGTCCTTCCCTCCCTCCTTCCTTTTCTCCCTCTCTCCCTTCTTCCTTTTCTCCCTCCCTCCGATTCCTATCCGTATGGATTGGTGGCATCTGTTGCACTGTATGACGTGTAATCCAACACTACCATTGTTCTTTTGCTGCAACCATCCCAGCTTTGGTCATTGTTCCTCTTCCCTGCATCCCTTCCATGTGCTTCCCCTCCTCTGGAATCCTGGTTTCTTTCCCTGGATAGGATTTAGAAACTGAGATTTGGTAAAATGTATGCTCGTTGTTACAGTCTGGGACCCTTTGCCACTAGGCCTTCATGCTTTCTTTCTCTGTAATTGTGAAGCAAATTTTTCCTTCCAATTGAAGGAATAATACTTAAATCTTGACAAAGTTGTGAAAAACATTTCCTCTCATGCTTTCCCCCTTTCTTTTTACCCCTTACATGGCTTGGCACCAGAGTACAACTTGGAGTGCTAGACCTTGTTAGAAGCTGACACTCGGCCTTCCTTCGGCAGGAAGCACTGAGCACGGGTGCAGGAGGGTCAGCAGGGCCCTGGAATGTGAGCTCATTATTCCAGGCAAATGACTCAGAAGAGACAGGAATGAAGTGCATCTGAGCAGTTCTGTGTCTACGTGGTACTGGGAAGAAAGGAGGGGACTGTTTTCTGCCATGCTCCTTTGAGATCCCTGCAACCATAGCTTTTCATTTTGGCCCCTGGCTTCTCTCCTAAAGGTACTTGTCACCACCCCCTAAGTGATGCTTGCTCCCCTCCTCCCAGGAGAATAGCCATTTCAACTCTATCCTTATACCTATGAATTTTCACCTCAGTGTCCAAGTGGCAACCTTTCATAGCTGGGTCCTCAAGAAAATTTTCATCAAGAAAGCCAAGCTTACAATTGTCTTTTTAGTTATGCGAGGACTTTTTCCTTCCTCCAAGGTTCCTTGGTTTCTAACACACTGGGTGTGTGAGGCAGATATTCTGGTTTCCATCCTTTCATAACAACACAATTGTGTTCGGCATGGAACCTCAAAAAATGCTTCCACCAAAAAATCCAAATGGTGCCCACTGCACTCCAGATATGGGAAGGTTAGGGAAGGCAGCCAGAAGTGCTCTCTCTGATGGTCTACAGAAATGGCTCTCAACCTTCCTAACACTGCAGTCCTTTAATATAGTTTCTCAAGTTGTGGTGACCCCAATCATAAAATTGTTTCATCGTTGCTTCATAACTGTAATTTTGACACTGTTATGAATCCCAATGTAATCTGTGTTTCCCAAAGGGGTTGAGATCTACAGGTTGAGAACTGCTGGTCTACAGGTTTTAGGATTGCAGATCAGGAGGCCCACTTCTTTAAGGCTTTACTAGAAAAAAAAAAGCCAGGTACTGCTTGTTCTCATGATATCAGTGATGCCTGGACCCTGCCCCTTCCCTGGCAGCAGGTGGCTACCACTTCTACCAGGAATAGACTACAAACCCCTGCCATGCCACAGCCAGATGTCAAGGCCACCAAAGAGAGAGACTGGGGTGAGCCCATATTTTCTTAGCTGTCTCTAGGAAGTCTGAAGAAAATGTCACCAGGCATAAACTTCCCAAGGACCCTCTGGGATTTCCTGTTGGGGACTGGGTGTCTGAATCATTGCCTGCACCCTGAACCTTCCTGAGACAATGTAGAACGTATTTGGAGAGTTCCAAGAACACTCTCCATCTTTGAAAGGAATGTTTAGCAAAGCTACTTTGAGATGGCAGGAAGGGTCAGATGTGGTGAGTCACATCCAGGGTGATGTCGTCAGGGGCATGTGAGCAGTGGTTACAGCTTTGACTAGGAAGCAGCCAGGATGGATGTAAAGGTGGCTGGGATCTCACCACCTTCTTTATAGTTTGACAATGCCCTTGAGTTGGTGTCTTTTTGGATTCACACTGTATGAGGTAAGTGCTGTCTTCAATCCCATCTTATATCTGAGGAACTGAGGTTCAGAGAACTGAAGTACTGTTCAGTAGCCACAAAGCCACAAGTGGGAAGCATTGGAAGAAAACCCTGAATGGCCTTTGGTCAATATTCACTGTGTGACTGATCCTATTAGGATTGTCTGTCGTGTGGGTAGTCAGGCTTTGAAAGTGTGTTAGTGTCCCATGTATATACTAATGTGTGTGTGTACAAGTGTGAGGGGCCAGATGTGGCAAGCACCGTGTCTTCCTCAATTGCTCTCCACCTTATTTTCTGAGACAGGCTCTGACATGAAACTGGAGCTCAGTGGTCAATAAGCAGGTACTGGAGCTGCCTTCACCTGCTGCCTCAGTGCTGGGATTACAGACAAGTGCCTCAATGCCCATCTTTTCACATGGGCATTCGGGATTCAAACTCAGGTCCTCCTGCTTGCACAACAACCATTTCACTGAGACCCAAGGCTTTGGTTTTACTGAACCAATTACTAAGGTAGCCAAGGCTGATGCTTCTTAGCACAAGTGTTTAATGTTTGTCACATGACTGAAAGAAAGTCAGCCAAGGCTCTGCCACCCCCCTACATTTGCAATCTGATGACTGAAGCACCAACATGGCAGGGTCAGGGCCACTCAGTGGGTCGTGGTCACAGTACCACCCAGCCTTCAAATATCTGGCAGGGGGGTTCTGCAGACAAGGTAGTGAGACTGGAAGGAAGATACATGCCAGATAGATCCTGGAGTGGGAGCCTAAGTGTGGATGGTGTTCAGTGTAAGGTATGGTTCAAGGTGAAGGCATTAAGTAACAAAAGCTAAAGGGATGAGGGCCTAGTGCAAAGTAGCTATGCATCTGGAAAGCAGACACAAGTAATACTCTATGCTAGGTTGGTAAGCTGTGTACCTTGTCATCCGTTTGGTGATCGAGTTTGCCAGTGATTTTGTACTACCTGCAAGGCATTGTTACTTATAAAGTGCCTGCATGTTCCCACTTCATGCTGTGTCTTTCAGATGCTTGCCCTGTTCCTATGGTAACTTCTTTTAACTCTGTATCTTTGTTTACTCAGTCTATGTGGCCTTCAAAAGTGGAGTCTGAGTTCTAGACCTGCAGGGACAGATCACAGGTGTGTAGAAATATCAGCTTGGCAGTGGTAGGAGGCTGGCCCCAGATGTTTACAACTGGAATCTTCAGGACTTCAGCCTAAGCTCTCCTATAGTCTAGCTAAGCACAACACTTTGAATCAATGAGTGAAGAATCACGTTGCATGTATAGTCATTCTTAAGTATCCAGGGCCCCCAGGGATTTCCAAATCATGGATGCTCCAATTGTTTATATAGAAGGCATAATAAAGCAGGGGAAATTGCTAAGTGGTTAGTGTATCAGCCAGCAGTAAGTACCAGGTTTGGATCCCAGGAACCTACATAAAAATGAACACAGGGGCTTCCTAGAGCATGTTGGCCAGCAAGACTACATATCAGCCAGCTCTGGGTCTGATTGAGACATTGCATCAGGCCTCCACATGCAAATGTCCACACATGTATCCACACACATGCACACACATTCACACACACACACACACACACACACACACACACACACACACGCAGCACACACTATAGAATATTTAAAGCAAGATGGTATAATATTTAAACATAATATTTGTAACCTTCTGTAGACTAACCATCTTCAGGTTGCTTTAATCCACTACAGACTAAATGTGATATAATGAGTTGCCATACTGTTTATTTAGGTTATCCCCTCAGTACAGATGCCATTTATAACAGTGTTTCCTCAGTTGAATTCACAAATAAAAGACTAATAGCTATGGAAGAAAAACCAGTCAGTCAAGACAGACCAATGCACACTGGGACAGCCATCAAGGCCCAGTTCTAGATGGCTTAGAACCAGAGAGCTCATGCTTAGCCCAAATTGTGTGGGCTGGGGACTCTGCTTGGCAGAGCCACTACTCTCCAAAGCACTGCCCTGCTCTACAGATAGAACCCTGCCTTTTAATATTATTATTATTAATTATTATTAGTATTTAATATTAATAAACTTCTAGCTCTTAATATTTTGTTCCAGAAACTGCCACATTCTCTCTCTTACTCACAGTCTTTGACCAGACTGTGACCAGACTGATGGAGGGAACCAGGAAGTACCACCATGCATGCATAGACAGTGGGGAGCCAGATACCTTTGTTGAGCAGCACCAATGGTAATCAACCTCCAAGAAGGTGGTCCTGTCAACTTCATTTCACAGTGGGCCTGAAGACATGTGTTCAAAGCTAGGCAGGACATTGAGCACTTGTAATATACCTACAATTCCAGTAGGTATTCTACTTCTACTTGGGAGGTAGAGGCAAGAGGATCAGGAGTTCTCTGAGGTCAGCCTTGGCTACATGAGACCCTGTCCAAATAAACAAAACAAAACAGAAAGTGTGTTCATGAGCAGAGAGTAAGAGACAAAGCTGGATTTATCCTCTACAGCAGAGTGAGGGAGCTGGGTCAAAGCTACACTTTCTACTTTCTAATATAACGAGGCTGGGTAGCACATGCCATTAGATGCAGTGGTTAAAAGCCTGCAGTCTGGACATCCTTCAACTTTCCTCCTTACCTGTTTTGTGAATGGAGGGAATTCCCAGACCACTTTGCCCATCAAAGGGCCGGGAAGAGCAGGGAGAGGATATGTTTTCCAGAATGAAATGTTTACATCCCGACAGGGTTGACTTGGATAAGACTGATGGGGAGAAGGGTGCACACAGCCTGCACGGCAGTTGGAGCAGCCCAGGCACGGCTGGGGTTTGTGCATGCTTATTCCTCAGAAACCGCTGCCTTCATCTTGTGCCAGTGTGGATGCTTGGGTCACTGTTAGTTCAGTGAAGGGACTGTCCAGGGCTCTGTGGGTCTGGAGGCCTCCCAGCAGCATGCTGATGTCACCAAGGAGCCAAGCTATTTTGGCTTTTCTGTTCTCTGCCTTGATGCCTCCCATCCCATATAGGCAAAGCACTGGTGACCACAGAGTGTGCTGACTTCCAGAGATGCTCAGTTACAGCAGAGAAAGTTGCCTTTGCCCCTGCAGCCAACAAGCTTCTCCTCCAAGCCTCCCAGGCTCCAGCTTGCTTTGGCTTCTGTAATGTCAGAGTTCTTGAGTTCTTAAAGCACCTAGCTGCTTCAAGCAGAAAGGTGGAAGGGTAAAAGATGTTAGATGCCCAGAGAGGCACTGTAAGAGAGAGGGAACTTTCCATTAAGCTTCTAATAGTGTCCCAGACCACATTGTAGGTCTGACCAGGTGAACTCATTACCACTGAAAGGTGGGCTAGCAGCCTTCTACCACCTCCAAGTGCTGGGTGTCAGAGGCCCACCCTGGTTTCTACTACTGCTGTTGTCAGCATCCAACAGGGCTGCTGCTCTTATTAACATCAACAGATAGAGGCTCATATGGGGTACAGCCTCTGTGAGACTAGTAGCTGGCTGGAGACATCATGCCCTTTGTCATAGTAGCAAAAGAGGTGGACATTTTGCATCTCAAGGTTGACTCTGGGATGCCAGAATTGGTCCTGGCACACAGATGCAATATGGATGTTGATTATAGCTGATCTATCTGCTGATTGCTTTTAACTGTCATCCTGGAATCACCTAAGAAAAGTCTTACTGAGGGATGGCCTGTGTGTGTGTGTGTGTGTTGGAGGTGCCTTGTCTGTAAATTGATGTGGGAAGACCCACTCTGAAAGACAGCAGTGCCATTTCCGAGACAGACCGTGAGCAGGGAGGCAGCATGGGTGCATTCACTTCTGTCTGCTATTGACTGTTGAGATGATGCGACCAGATGCTTAGGTTCCTGCCCCTCACTTCCTCCACAACAATGGACTCTACCTGGAACGCTAAACCAAATAAACATTCTTCCCTGTGATGCATTTTGTCAGGGTATTTTTATCATAGAAACAGAAGTAATACAACCATCTTTGATTAAGCCCTTGGGCAGATATGGAGGGCTCCACAATGATGAGATTGGGCTGACCCCATCTCCATCTGGGGACTTTCCTGATTCAGTTCAGTCACCTCCTTTCCAGTGTCTCTACATGTTCATGACATGTGCAGATCTTTTTGTGGTTGAAGTAGGGTCTGATCTGGCTTTGTAGCTCAGTACTAAAAAAATCCTGTCTCATCCTACCAAGTGCTGGAATCAGGTGTGTGTCACCACACTTGGCTGCAAACATGGCTTCCAGAGCCCCCAGGTACCATGTCTTCCCAGCTATCCACAGTATTTCTTGCTGATCCTTGTCCCTGTCTCTAGAATGTTATCACCTTTCTACCTTGTCTACTATGGGAGTTTGAATGAGATTGGTTCTCACAGGCTGATATATTTGCAAGTTTAGTCCCTAGTGGACGAACTGTTTGGCACCTTAGGAGATATGTCCTTGTTGGAGGAGGTGTGTCATTGAGAATGGCTTTGAGGTTTCAGAAGCCCACGCCAGGCCAGTGTTGCTCTCTCTGCCTCCCACCTGCTATCAGGGTGTAAAGCTCTCAGCTCCTGCTCCAGCACACACTTACTTCCCTGCTGCCATACCCCTACCATGATGATCATGGACCAACCCTCTAAACTGTAAACCAGCCCCAAGTAAATGCTTTATTTTTATGAGTTGCCTTAATCATAGTGTCTCTTTCCAGCAAAAGAACGCTAACTAAGACTCCTGCTATCTCTGGTGTATACTTAAGAACTCATTTCAATCATGTTTTTCCCCTATCCTTCCAGCTATTAAAAAAATGTTGTGTATGTATATGGTGTGTGTGTGTGTGTGTGTGTGAGAGAGAGAGAGAGAGAGAGAGAGAGAGAGAGAGAGATGCCATAGCATGTGTATAGAGTTCAGAGGACAACCTGGGTGTTCATTTGAGACAGGGTCTCTATGTTGTGTGCCCAAGTATGACAAGGTCCTTAAGTTCCCAGCCATTCACTGGTCTCTTTCTCCCATCTGGCTGTAAGAACACTGGGATTACAAATGTGGGCTATCATGCCAGGCTTTATGTGGGTTCTGAGGATCGGAATGCTGGTCCTCACAGTGGCACATTAAGCCATCAATCCTTCCAACTCCCCCTTAGGGGGCTCATTTGTTCTTATCGACTCCTCCCCTCCATCCCTCTAGAACATGAAATGATGGTTTTGCTCATAGCTAGTAATACAATACTTGTCAGTTAGTGCTTAAAGTGTTTTTATTGGGACATTAACCAAACCCTATTACTGGCATTTATAAAGTCCCTCATGACATTTTGATACCTTACATCCTTAATGATACCACATACTATATTGAGTACCTTGACCCTTTAAGAAGATACATATGTAGTCATCACTTCCCATGTTAGTACTCAAACAATGACACCCTTGTGGATGTTGCTACTTCCTCTGAGGGTCAGCTCTGTAACAGGCTGATGGTGGAAACACGGGACATGGCTTGTGTTGGGTTAGAAACTTGAATTTGGGAATGGCAAAGCCTAAGGTGATGGACAGTTCCTACAAACCTGTCACTCTGTTCACAATGTCACCGATGTTAATCCCAGTCCCACCACAATTTTGTTAACAAGTTTCTGCTTTATTCATCTTTCCTGTGCCCTTGTTTGCTTGCTTGTACATGCATGCATGGCTGCTTTCTCCCTAGTGACTTCCAGAGTAAGATATTTTACACTGTCGGATAGCTTTTCCTGTATAAGTGGAGGAGAGCCTTAAAAAAACAAATAAACAAAAGCAAACAACAAAACAAACAAACAAAACATATGGTTCCTCTTATAGGAAGCTGGGAAAGCTCTGGAGAGGGACAGTCTCTTCAATGACCAGGAGGAAATCCACTGTGCTGGGAGTGCTGCCCAATGGGACAGCACAGTAGGAAATACTGTGTATGAGGCTCTGGGTTCAATCTCCAACACCCCACAAATCAAGTGTTGGGCACTTACCCATAATCCCAGTACTCAGGAGGTAGAGGCAGAGGGTCTTCAAGTTCATCTTCTAACTCTGTAGTGGATTCAAGAATGGTCTGGGCTAGGTGAGACCAGTATAGTTTCGTGGTTTTCCCCATTGTGCTAGAAAGTACTGGTGGTTGAACGTCCTCCAACCTGATTTGGAGTTTATATTGGGAAAAAGGAATGAGACAGGCACGACAGAGTTCTTTCCCATGTAAGAGTGTCCCAGTCTGGCTAGTATACTTTTACAAATGCACCGTGTATGTTAGCTTAGTTCATCCTGTGAAATCTATTTATGCCCTTATTTTCAATGAGACCACTGACAGTTTGGTCCCAGAGAGAAACATGGAAAACTTTATGTTGAAATCTTGATCTCAGGAAATTTGTAGGATGGGAGGTCAGAGACAACTTGTATGGGTCAGTTTTCTCCTTCCATCATGTGGATCCCAGGGATAGACCTGGGTGGCTAGTATTAGCAGTATATGCCATTACATGCACTAGGCATGTACATGCCTTTACATATAATAGGAATGCACAATAGAATGGGAAAGAATGTGTAGGTCACCAAAGCGGGGTTTGTAGGTTTGGAGTCAGTGACCTAGAATGGGATTCTTAACTGCCGCTCACCAATTGTGTGTCCTTAGGCAAGTCCACTCATTGTCTAGACTCTTGCTGAATTTATCTGTGAAAAAGAAACAACACATACTTCCACTGAGGTATGTGACAATGTGAGGCAGGCCTGGAAAAGACTTGCATCCATGGGCTGAGTAAGCCTTAAGAGCTGAAGACAAACTGGTGCAGTCTTGTAGAGCTAGGGACACCAGTCTTCTGTTCTTCACCAGGAGACATTCAAAGACTCTGATTCTCAGACTCTGAGACTTAGGCTAGTTCCCTCCCAACTCCTTCCTTTTTCTTGGGCCTTCAGCCTAAAACTGAGAGTTATATCGTCAGTAATTCTGGTTCTCAGGCCTTTGGACTTGGAGTGGCTTATGTTACGTCTTCCATCGTTGCTAGTCTTGCTGGCAGCATATTGTGGGTCTTAGCATCCATGAGGGTCTAAATCCTCTCATGCATCTCTAGGATATCTGTTGGTTCTTTCCCTGGAGAACCTGCCCATGGAGGTCTGGGATTTCCTTTCTTCATCCACACCCCATTTTATTGGGCCACATCATCATGTTCAGCATCTATATGTTCGGTCTCTGTAAGAGGAGTGGTTTCCAGGCAGCACAGGTAAGGAAGGTCTGGACCCACATTTGTTGACACTACGAGATCATCAGGATGGGTTAGCTTAGCAGGCCTCAGTGCAGTTTTCAGGGATGAGATAGAACCTTCCAGGCTCTTGATTCTGCAGAAGCTGTCACAGAGGGGCCAGCTCACAGGAATATACAAAACAAGACTGAATAAAAATGGCCCCCATAGGCCCACAGGGTATGGCACTATTAGGAGGTGTGGCCTTGGAGGAAGTGTGTCACTGGGGTGGGTTTTGAGTTTTGAAAAGCTCAAGCCACGCTCAGTGGGTCAATCTCTCTTCCTGCTGCCTGAGAATCCAGATGTAGAACTCTCAACTGCCTCTCCAATACCATGTCTTCCCACACTTTGCCATGTTTCCCATCATGACTATACTATACTAAACCTTTGAACTGTAAGCCAGCTCCAATTAAATGATTTCCTTTATAAGAGTTGTCATAATGTCTCTTCACAGCAATAGAAACTCAAACTAAGACAAAGACCTTATCACAAGGCAGTGGCAAGCCCAAGAGTCATGCAAATTCAAATACTATGTTATTAAGACCATATGGGTATTTTCTTTATTGCAGGCTTCGGAAGTGTGATGGTTCATATATGCTCTGCCCAGGGAGTGGCACTATTAGAAGATGTGGCCTTGTTGGAGTAGGTGTGTCACTGTGGGCATGGGCTTTAAGGCTCTCACCCTAGCTGCCTGGAAGCCATTCTCCTAGCAGCCTTCAGATGAAGCTGTAGAACTCTCAACTCTTTCTGTACCATGTCTGCCTGGTTGCTGCCATGTTCCTGCCTTAATGATAATGGACTTAACCTCTGAATCCGTAAGCCAGCCCCAATTAAATGTCCTTATAAGAGTTGCCTTGGTCATGGTTTCTGTTTACAGCAGTAAAACTCTAAGGCACGAGGTTATGGGTACCCACTTTAATGCATCTCACTATGCCAGCCTCTCTTTCTTAGAAGCAATTACTGTAAGTTTTCTTTTGGGAAGAAGTCACACCATAATGCAGTGGTTCTCAACCTTCCTAATGCTGGGACCCTTTAATACAGTTCCTCATGTTATGGTGATCCCCCAACCATAAAGTTATTTTGCTGTTATGAATCAATGTAAATGATACACAGGATCTGATATGCGACCCCCTGTGGCCCTGAATAGCTGACCTAACTCCACGCATGTCCTGGCTCTATGTCCATGAACCATTCTATCCTGGGTTCTCCCACTGTTTTCGAACATATTTTGCTTTTAGGGCTCTACAGAGTTGGTGAAAGTGTGAAAAGCGTTCTCTTGTCTAGTTGCACAAAGATGGGTTGCAACAGACCCCCTGTTGGGGTCACTTCTTCCACTCGGGAGAGTGAGGCAGGGCTCAAGAGGAGGGGTTCCTACAGGTGCGGGGGTGGCATCAGAGACGCACTGACTCCACAGGCTAGTCTGCTCGTCCGCTGCAACCTCCTTCTGGAATGGGGAGGCGGCAAGAATGCACTTAGTGAGGCAGCATGAGCTGTGCGCTTGCTAGGGTAGCCGGCACTGACTGACCATCCGACTGGACGCAGCCAGAGCTTAGGCAGCAACCAAAGAGCTCCCAGCTCCGCAGCCCAGCTGCGCATGCGCTCCGGGCCAGCCAGGTGAGAGCGCGGCGGGAGCGGGCAGCCTCGCACCTGGGCTTTAGCTTTTCCGGGTCAGGGGCGAGGGCGGATGCCGGGTGGGAGAAGAGAAGCAGCGTGTAAACCTCCCGGAGTCGGCTCGGCGCTACCTGGAGCTTCCAGGACGGGCTCCGTGCCCGCCGCCTTCAGACTGGAGGAGGGTAAGCACGGGGCGGAGCGAAGTCTCGCGAGATCCCGGTGGTAGCTGCGGCAGCGGTGGCGGCGGCGGCGGCGGCGGCGGCCCGGGAGGTGAGCGGCGAGCGGGTGCGAGGCGGCCGTTGGGGCTGAGGCAGGGGGGAGCTGCGGAGGGCGAGGCCGGGCTCCGGGAGAGGGACGGACCGAAGGCCCGCGTCCTCGGTGGCCCCTCGAGGTTGCTGCGGCGCCTCCGGGTGCGCGCTGTCCCGGGACTCGCGCGGGGCGGGGCGGGGCGGGGCGGCCGCGGTCTCGGGGCTACCGGGTCCGGGCTTCCCTCGTCGGGGGTCCCCAGTGTGCGGCCGCGGCCCGATCTTCCCGGGCAGCCTGGGCTTGGTACCAGGCGCTTCGCTTGCGCGCTCCCACGCTGGAACTGCAGTGAGGTGCAGCAGCGCCCTGGCCGGAGCCACTCGACGGGGACGTGGTGGGATGGGGACGGCCCACGCCCCGGACTCACCTTCCATCCTCCTCCCCAGCCCTGCTCGCGGCTCTTCCCCTGGGGTCCCCGCGGGGCTGCAGAGGGTGTGTCTGCAAGCCCTCCCGAAATTGCACGCACGCACGCAGCGTTCCGGGTTTCCAGGGAGAAAGTTTTCCACCGCTTTTGTTCTGTCCCTGAAACTTTGCCTAGTTCTCAGTGTTCAGAAGCCACCCTTTGGCCCTGTGTGTGAGCAGACGCGGTGTGACAGTGACGAGGGGTGCGGCCGGTGTAGGGTCTCAGGCCCGGAGGATAGCTCAAGGTTTGCCTCAGGCAAAGAAACTTTGAAAAGTTTGATTCTTTTCTGAAGCCTGAGACCGACCGCACTCTTAGGATGAGCGGTTGTGAAGTTCGTAACTTTTGGTTCTGTGGCAAACGTTTGCCACCCTGACACGAAGTTCATACTCTATCTTCCTATACGTGATCCAAGGTCAGTAGTGCTCTCCTTTAGATGTGAAGAAGGAATACGTGCTATGGCGTTAGTGCAGCCCAGACACCCTGCTAGGTAGGACGTAACATCACGGACCCTGCGGCTAGTGAGTATGTTTGGAGACACACACACGTATGTACGCATGCACTTGTGGGACAGTGAGTCTCAAAGTCAGGAACAAAGATTGGGACCTGAGATAAAACCGTGTTACTTGGGGTAATTGATGCTAATGAGAAAACAACGTAGGCTGACTGACAGCGTGCAAGATAAATCACAGCCTGTCTCTGGTTAGGCTCAGATAATACAGCCCTCCAGGGATGCTGTATTCCAGGCTACATTGTAACTAATACAAAGCCCGAGTTCTCTACATTTAATGGAGTACACAAAATCCCTCATGCTTATTGTTAGTAATAAGGAAATAGAAGTTTGAAATTGTTGCACTTGGCAGTACAGCTCCATGTGTGTCTATTGGATGCAGGTGTAATGTGCTGTGGAAGTTCACACAGTTCCCTTTCCGTCACCATGTTGGACTGCATAATTGGGGCAGGGTGGTGGGTGTTTTCGAGAATAACTTGCCAAATGGTTCAATATTGAATCCTAAAGTAATGTTAATCTATAGTGAGCAGCTTATGGGCCAGGGTAGCCTTCATTATCACCTCCACCACTCATATGTTAGATGGCTCTCAGTCCAGGGCCGGAAACACTACAGATGCATTCCGCTGCCGTCTAGGAGTCTCTTCAGTAATTAACAATGTGCCATGGGGACAGTTCTGCCCTCTTGAGAACCACTATATAAAGCACACGCTCCACTATCTAGCTAATTATAACAGCGGAATCTAATACACACTTTTCACTGGGAAGTGAAAATAAAATTCTCTCTGTGGGTCTGATATATAAAAAGACAGCCTCTGGCTAGGGACTCTTTCATGGATCATCATCTCTGGCTCTCAGGAGCCAGGTTAGTACCTGTTCATCTGCAGTTGTTTCTCTTTGGGGGAATCCTTGTTGGAAATGTTGATCACACTTGAACTGCTGACTGGCATGAGGTGAGAGTGGAGTTGGAAGCCAGGATGGTGATGGGCTGCTGGGAGTGTCCTTGAGTACCAGTGTAGCCCCTGAGCCTTTTCTACTTAGGGATAGTAGTGCATTTGGAGAATACAGATGTGCTCAAAAGTGAAAACTAAAATTACCTATCTAAGCAGTTCTAGGGGTTGGCTCACAAACAAGCTTGTCTTCATTGGAAACTTCTCCATGAAAGGGGAAAAAAAAAAATCAAGAAAAGTTCAGCTCAGTCTATTTGTAGCTATAGCAGTAAATTCCAAATTGTTTAAATCTGAAAACGTTTATTTTCGCCTTTTTTTCTTTAAATATAAGTTGCTTCTTGCTATAGAACATTTATTCTGTGTTGCTTATTACTTTAGAAAGGCACTATGGAAATTAACATCTACGTAAAGACTTATGAAAATAGGATGCTACATTTAAAGTTGTCTAGACATAGATACAGTGAGCCCTTGTAAGTTGAAAAACTCATCTAAGTGAAAGTAATTCATTTTATGGCATTAGGCAAACACTATCCAGTTCCAGGGTAAAAAAAGGCCAATTGCTTTGGTTGTTTTTATTAATCATTATTTTAAAAAAAACACTCCTGTTCTAGTTAGGATTTCTCTGCCATGGTAATAAACACATGACCAAAAGAAACTTGGGAAGAAGAGGGCTTATTTTGCTTACACTTCCATATCAGTCCATCATTTTAGAAAGTCAGTGTAGGTACTCAGGGCAGGAACCTGGAAGAAGAGCTGGTGGAGAGGCCTTGAAGGAAGGAACACTACTAGCTTGTTCATTCTGCTTTCTTTCAGAGCCCAGGACCACCTGCCTAGGGGTGGCACCGCCTACAGTGGGCTGGGCCTCCCACAGCAGTCAGCAGTCAAGAAAATGCAGCCCAGGCTTGTTCACAAGCTAAACTCAGTTGAGGCTTTCTCTTCTCAGATTACTTTAGCTTGTGTCAAGTTGACATAGGACCAGCCAGCACAACCTACCTGTTCTTAAATGAATTAAGTATGAATTATGAATTAAGAGTGTGTCTTGATGATGCCATCTAAGGGAAATAGGGACTATACAAACATTGGTTGATTTCTAACAATAAAAACTGAATCCAAAGAATGACTTGCAAAATGAAGCTACTCACCTTTCTAGATCCTTCCATCTTAACTTGATTTTTTTATTCTGAAGATTTAAAAATCACAGTCACTCTCAGAGCCATGATTTGTTTTAAATGTTGAGAGGAGAGCCTCTCGTGCGGTAGTGGCCTCTGCACTACTTAGGTGAATGTGAGTTATTCTAATTGGCCACTTTAGTTGCTTTTCCATTCTGCAAAGCTCATCCTTTTCTTTATAACTTTTTTCGAATGGGTCATCCTTAGATTAATTTTAGTAATTATCAGTTACTACTGCTTAGTAAGAAATGTGTTTGAAAACACTGACTGTAGGAAGCAGGCAATGTACATGGAGAGCTGTCTCCTGGTGTCTGAGCTATCTGACAACAGTGTGGGCCCATAGGAAATCCAACTGCACAACAGCTGCTTGAGTACCTTGTCCCCAGGTAGACTTGTTTTCTTTGCTGTTCATGTTTGGTGATTCCCCCAGCTAGCAGCTCTTCATAAGGCCCTGGGGCTTATTATTGCAGACAAGTGTGAGCTGAGCCTGGGAGAAGTGCCAGCTGAGGGGCTGTGGAGATGGCTCCATAGTTAAAGTGCTTATGCCACAAGCCTTAGCACTGGAGGGAGCCCAGGTAAATGCTGGGTGGCTGTGGTGGCCCACCTGTAATTTCAGCCTTGAAAGTCAGAGATGGCACATTCAGAGCAAGCTAGCTAGTGAGACCAACCATGTCAGTGAGCTCTGAGTTTGATCCAGATGACCTGCCTCGATGAATAAGGTGAAAGAACAATCCTGGCTGATTCCTGACATCTACCTGAGGCCTCCGTATGCATCTGCACAGACATACACAGAGACATGCATGCACACATGATGCACATCACGTACACACAAAAAATGGAGAAACAGCAGCAGAGTAGAGCATGTATCTCCAGGACTACTGGCCACCACTGGAGTCTGGGCAGGCAAGGGGATAATTTGCATGTTACCCAGTCATAGCTGTGGCTGCTGCTTCAGAGACTTTTAGCATCATCACATGCTTTGCTTGACTGAGGGGGAGATACTCTTTGTCTTGGTCATACTAAAATTGCCATTCAGTATAGAATTTAAGGGAAATATTTCCTCTTAATCATTACATTTGGACTCTGGCTTATAGGCAGACTCTTTGTGGGAGTACTGTTTCAACATTTAAGAATTCTGTTTATATGGACAAAGTGTTCACATGACTCAAACACTTAAATAATGTGGGCATGTTCAGAAAGCCAAGTTTCCAGTTCTCTTGGGTACTCCCCCCCATAGCCTTTATCTGTTTGCTATAAATATGTTCATCATTTCTCTTTGTAGATAGAAGCAAATGTCAGTAGCTTGTCATCTTTCTCTCTGTATAAAGTGCAGTGTACTTCAGCCTACCTTCACTGGCTTGCCATTAGTTACTCGGTTTACATGCTCTTTTGCAGAAAACACTTTTTAAAGATTGTATTCACTTCTAGTTTATATCTATGAGTGTTTGGTTGCATGTAAGACTGTGTACCACATGTGTACAGTGGCCTCAAAGGGCAGAAGAGGGTATTAGAGACTCTGAGACTGGAGTTACAGTTGGTTGTGTGCCACCATGTGAGTATAGAGAATCAAAACTAGTCCTCTGCAGGAGCAGCCAGTGCTCTTAACCTCTGAGCCGATGGTGTCTCCAACCCCAGAAAACAGTTTTTAAACAGTTCTAGGCATCCTCTCTGTCCTGGGTCTGCTTAGCCAGCCCCACTTGGAGACATTCATGTTGTCTTCAGTCTTACAGACCATGCCATCGTGAAAACTTGAGTGTTTATGGTTTTTATATACAGACAAGCATGTTTCTGATGTACTCCCACAAGAGGGACTAACAGGTAAGAGAGCTTGGTGTTTTAATTGTCATGAATATTTTCTTTCTCCACAAGTTATACCACTTTGAACTTACAGGAGTATGGTTGTTCCCCAGTTTCAGCAGAGGATTCTGTGTAGATGATGAGATCTAGTTTTGCTTGAGTCTTATACAATGAGATAGTGTTTCCATGTAATCTAAAAACATACACCACAGACTGTGAAATCATCTGTAGATTACATGCTGTGCTGGATAGTTTTTATGTCAAACAAGCTAAAGTCATCTAACCAGAGGGAACCTTAAACAAGAAAATGCCTCCAGGAGACCTGGTTGCAGGCAAGCCTGTAGGGCATTGTCTTAATTAGTGATTGATATGGGAGTGTGCAGACCCTGTGGGTGATACCATCCCTGGGCTGGTGGTCCTGGGTACTATATTAAAGACAGAGCAAGCAGGTAAGCAGTATTCCTCCATGTTCCTGTCCTGTTTGAGTTCCTGTCCTGACTTCCTTCAGGGTTGAACAGTGATGAGGAAGGGTAAACCAAATAAATCCTATTGGCTCCAACTTGCTTTCAATCATGGTGTTTCATTATAGGAATAGTAACTACCAAAGACATGTGCACAGCCCAAATTCATGTGTGCACTGGGTCACTCTTGTTTGGGGACTGTGCATGTAAAGGTTAAAGGACAACCTTGGCCCTCAGTCTTCACCTTCCACCTGAGACAATCTCTGTTTTGTTACTGTGCACACCAGGCTAGCTCCAGCAAACTTCCCGGGTGGCCTCCTGTCTCAGCCTCCAGTCTCACTGTAGAAACATGGGATTCCAGCTCTGCAGCACCACACTTTGTTGTATGTGGGTGCTGAATCTGAACCTGGGTCCTCATGCTTGCACAGCAAACACTTTACCCTCTGTGCCATCTTGCCAGCTCTGCATTTTTCCTATGGACCATGTGTCCATGCCCTTTGCATTTTTCTTCTTCTATTTTCTAGGACCTCATAGATGACCGAGGTTGGCTCTGTGTCCTCACAATGTCACTGGGTATTCATTCACCTTGGTACACTGTGGCAAATAGAAGGCTCATATTTTTTTCTTTCCTTTTTAAAAAGATTTTTAAATTTTATTTTATATGTGTAAGTGTTTTTGTCTGTACATGTGTATGTGATCCATATGCATGCCTGCAGAGGTAAGAAGAGCAGACTGGATCCCTTGAAATTGGAGTATTAGATGGTCGTAAACCACTGTGTGCGTGTTGGGAACTGAACCTGGGTCCTCTGCAAGAGCAACAGGTGCTCTTAACCACTGAACCAACTCTCCAGCCTCATTTTTAAAAAAGAAAGATATTCTTTAAAAGAACAATTTATGTCTATAGACATTTTGCCTAAATGTGTACCACGGCATACAGTATCTATAGAGGCAGAGGATGGCGTTGCATCCCCTAGGACTAGAGTTACAAAGAGTTGTCAGCTACCATGCGGGGCCTGGGACTTGAAGCACCAGTGCTCTTAAGCACTGAGCCATTGCTCTAGCTCCTCACTGTCCCCTAAGAGTTACATGGTTTCTGTCAGCCTGTTATGGAGCCTGAATTTGGATGTACTTGTTGAAATGCATTCTCATTCCTGTGTCTGCTAGGGTGTCTATGGGATTACTTCTACACGGATTTCACCTGGTTTGGGGGTCACAGACTGAGCTGCATCTGTGCAGATACCGGCTGGACTTGGGGCATTTGCTCCACAGCCTGTCTGGGAATCCAGTGCTGTGCAGCTCTGTGTATTGGGCACGTCTCAGCAGTTTGTTTCCTGCTTTTTTCAGGGAAAATAAAAGAAAAAAGAAAATCACATTAAAGGAATGACTCCAAAGTCTGCTTAGCTTTTTCCTAGCTGGAATTGGTTTATCTCTAAAAGGAGCTACAGGGAGGATACTCACTCCTTGACCTTGTTTTGTTTTGAGACAGGGTTTCTCTCTGTAATAGTCCTGGTTATCCTGGACTTGCTTTGTAGACTAGGCTGGCCTCAAACTTGTAGAGATCCTCCTGTCTCTGCCTCCTGAGTACTCTGATCAGAGGCGTGTACCAACACACCCAGCATGTTTGAAAGTGAACAAGAGAAAAGCCACAGGAATGTTAGATCTTAGACTGAGAAGAGTTATCAATTTTTTTTTTAAAAATTATTTTGCTGCAGTGGTGATATAGCCCAGGGTTTCTTTCTTTTTCTTTTTCTTTCTTACTTTTTTTTTTTTTTTTCTGGGTTGTTCGAGACAGGGTTTCTCTGCCCTGGCTGTCCTGTAACTCACTCTGTAGACCAAGCTGGCCTTGAACTCAGAAATCCGCCTGCCTCTGCCTCCTAAATGCTGGGATTAAAGGCGTGCGCCACCACTGCCGGTAGCCCAGGGTTTCTTATATGCTAGGTAAGCACGCTGCCACTGTGCTAACAGCTTCAGCTTCTCCTTCCTTTTATTGTTAAATTTTGGGATATACTCTCACTAAGTTTCTTAGGCTGGCCTTGATTCACTGTGTAGTTCAGTTAAGCCTTGAGTTTGTAATCCTCTTGCCTCAGCCTCCCAACCAGCTGGGATTACAGGCTTGCCCTAATCAGTACATTTGAGAATAGAGCAGGAGGTGTGGTCTGGCATTCAAGGCTTCCTTCCTGCTTTCTAACCTTGCATTACTCAGTCCTCTCTTAAATACACTATGACCATGATGCTGCTAGACATTCCCAAAGACCTGGGGTTTCTAGGGTACTGTCTAGAATGTTCTGTTGCCAGTCAAATATGGCATTCAGTAAAAACAATGTTATATCCAGTACCTTGTTCAGCCAGTGATTTGCACCTCATGTTGGAAACTGGAGAGATATTATGACCATCCTATGAAGAGTGCCTAGCACCCAAGCAAACACCTGATAGAGACAGACCAGGTGTTAAACAAATGAGGGAAGACTTGACTCCAGTCTTCCTTTTTGCCTTGCAAGTCAGGAAACTCATCTCCTTCTCTTCTTACCCGTTATACTTTTAGTGCCTTGAAGGCAGTTGTAGGAACCAAAACAAGTATGAGAGAGGCAGATTCTTCTTTGTAAGAAGCTAAGAATGAATGTTTGTTCACGTGTATGGTCAAGAGACACCAAGGAGTCTCTGGCTGGGTCATACAATGTGATCCTTGACCTGCGTGCTCTTAGTTGGATGCTGTTGGTAGGCATACAAACAATGGGCCCGGTGCCCAGAGGTGCCATGGCTCACTAAGGATGTCCTGGTTGGAGCAGGAGCTCCATACCCAGCCTCCAGCCTGCTGCAGAGTTCCTATCCTCTGTGGATCCATGATTTAGAAGCTTTCCCTTCTGTCAGGGTTCTGTTTCTTGGTGGTCTCTTTTTGATGACCTCAGCACCCATCTATCCCTTGCTGGCATGTGGTAGATGGTCAAGGAAAAGTAATTTCTACTCTCTTTTTTCAGGTTCATAATAAAGGTGCTAAGGAAGAGAATGTAAGACAGGAAAATAAGTATTTTTACTGAGGTAAGTCTTTTTATGACTTTAAAAGTTTCCTTTGAGAACATTTGAAATTCTTCATAACCCCCTTTTCTCTGGTGTACTGAGTGGTTGTCTTAGGAGTGAGTGCCGGAGGCTAGGGAAGCTAGGGCTTGTGAGGTATGCACGGGGCCTGCATTTTACATTTGTGCCATCTTTAGGAGAGAGAAGCAGAGGCGCACAGAGGGAGAGAGTGCATATATTGATGTCAGAGGACAACGTTTGGGAGTTGATTCTTTCCTTCCATCATGAGATCTAGATTGAACTTGGGTCTGTAGGCTTTTGGGGTAAGTTCTTCCCCAGCTGAGCCGTCTCGCCAACCCTAACTCCTCTCTAAAATACATAGTTCACCATTTAGCCGGCGTGGACTTGATAGCAGCAGTAGGCTCTGAATGAAGGGGGCTTCCCTGTGCCCCCTCTGACACCCCCTGCTGTCTTACTGGGAATAAGAGAATAGTTTTCCTTCCGATTGTGTAGTTCTTGGTTCTGGACCTTCTTCTGTTTTACTGGTGAGTGCTATGAAAGCAGTTCTGAGTTGCCTGTGGGGAGCGAGGAGTAAATGAACTCAGGCTACCTCAGTAGCATTGGTAAGACACTGCAAACTGACTACAGAGCTCACTTACACAGTGGTGTGTAGACACCGTGTCTCATCCCATTGTGGGCAGAGTTTCTCAGTGGTCACTGGATGGAAGGTTGGCCAGATGAAATCGCTTTGCAGTGAGGGGGAGAAGACTGAACTGTGTTGGGGGAAAGAGGCCAACTGCTGCTGTGTGGTGACAATAGCTGGTCCCCAGAGTCAGTCTGATTTGTTCTCTTCTATACTTCTGGGCTTAAGGTAGAGCTTTAGATGCAGGAAGGGGAGAACAGGAGCCTGGCCACAAGTTATTTTCTAAGTCCCATATCCCTCAGCTCCATAGCCCATCTTCCCTTCCTGAAAACTTTTACTTCTTTGCCAGCCCTGGGAGCTGTGCCTTGTGTGGCATGATGGAAATTCATCTGGAGCTAGGCAGAAGGCGGCTGCAGCAGCAGAGCCTAGCTGCTGACTGGACGGACATCCTACCTGGGAATACAGTGCAAACTGGCCTTGCATCTTTAGCATAGATAGACGCAACTTCACATACACGCTCTTTTTGTGTCTTCAGAGATGGGGAGGGGGAAGGCTAAGTGTGTTAAACCCAGTAAGTTTCATCTTGATTGCATTTCAATCAATTCCAATGTGACAGATTTTTTTTTTTTTGAGTCTGAGCTTGTTCTAGCAGCCTTCAGTCAAATGAGAATTACTGTCAGAGGGAAAGGACACCCTCCTACACCTCTCCCTGAGTATTTGAAGCCATCCCACTTCCTTTTTCTTTTACCTTAAAAACTGACTGCTGACACTTGGGAATTATAATCAGATTGCATCAGTCTTATGGAAAGGTTACCAATTACTGTTCGCACAATATGCACTTCAAATGTCTCGGTTCAGTGCTTTTAAATGCCTGTTAGGTGAATGAAGGCTTTGTGTCATGCCCCGATTTAATACATTTGAGAGGCTTTATTGATGGCTTTTTGTCTTTAGTTCCATGGCGGGGCCTGGATAGAGGAGGGAGATCATTTAGTGTAAAGTCCTCATGGGGTCTTTTGGAGGTGGTTCCATGAAAACGAATCCAGGAAGAAGCATGGCTAGTGTCAGCGACTGAAACTGAGGATAAGCCCAGCATTGGGTATAGTATGGAGTTATGAGTAGGAAGATGTTCTATGGTGGGGAATTCTCAAGCATTGTGCCCTGGTCCCGTTTCATAACTTCATTTTGTTCATTCAGCAATGATAGAAGGGCACAGTGAGATTGATACTTGTCCTTGGGCAGTAGCTCGTAGGCTTTAAAAAGTACCCTTCAAATCCCCTCTGTGGCTCCAGATCTGTATGTCTGTGTATGGCCACAGAAGGAGGAGGGATTGTGTTAAGAATGGTTACATGTTTCTGGTGTCGGAGAGCCTGTAGTCTTGGACAGAATGAATCAAGCGATGCCAGCCTCTCTGTGATGTTTCTCTTGATTTCCTGCATCCTCAATCATTGCTGGAGGAAGTCTCTCAGCCTGCCAGGGGGGTCTGGCTAAATTCAGTACAGCATAGACTTGCTTAATTTAGCAATGCTCTGAGATGAAGGCCCCCAATGGCCAAATATAAACAGGCCTTCTGCAAGGTGTTGCTGTAGTCAGAGGAGAGAGTGCTGTTTGCCTCCTACCAGTCAGAGGTTGCAGATTTTCTCCTCATGAGGCAGGAAGTCTTAGACTTGTTGAAGTCGCTGTGATCAGCAGGAGGTGAGCTGCAACACTTTTCCTTGTGCAGTTTTGAGTTGGTTCCATCCTGTACCTGCTGGCTAGCTGCAGCTTGTATGTATGCCCTTTTGTTTTTGGCTCTGTTTACCTTGGATTTGATTTTATGGTTGGTTACTATAGGGATTTATTGGTAGAAAGATAAATTGTTTCCTCATTTGAACAGATTGTGTGTTCTGCAGATAGGCTATCCTGTTGCAGGCTGATTTAGGCAGGCCCCTGTGCACATGTTATGCTTCTGTGTCATTAACTCTTAAAAGAATGGTTTCACTCATATTTAACTCACATAATGCAAGGTTCATAAAAGTGATCTTTAAGATATTCATAAAGTTCTGTACCAGTCATTACTGTCTAAGTCCAGAGTATTGTGAGCACTCCATGAAGAAACACTCTCCCCTCCGCCAAGGACCCCCCCCCCCCCCCCCATTGTCCTGTTCCTGGCAGCACTAATCTTTGTTTTCATGAATTTAGCTATTCTGGATATATCATATAAATGTAGTCATTCAGTATATGGCCCTTTTCGTTAGGGTTTCTATTGCTGTGATAAAACACCATGACCATAAACAATTTGAAGGAAAGGGTTTATCTCAGCTTTACAACTCTTGAGTCACACACTATTATTCAGGGAAGTCAGGACAGGAACTCAAGCAGGGCAGGAACCTGAAGGCAGGTGCTGATGCAAAGGCTATGGAGGGTGCTGCCTACTGTCTTGCTCCTCATGACTTGTTCAGCCTCTTTTTTTTAGAGAACCCAGGACCACTTGCCCAACATGTAGCATTGCCCACAGCAAGCTGAGCCCTCCTACATCAATCATTAATCAAGAAAATGCACCATAGGCTTGATACAGGCCAATCTGGAGGGCTATTTTCTCAAATGAAGTTCCCTCTTTTCAAATGACTCTGGCTTTTGTCAAGTTGACATAAAACTATCCAGTACAGCACGTTATTGAGATTCATTTACATTGTAGCAAATATCAAAGCCTCATTTTTACTTCAGTGTAATATTCTGTTGTGTGGATATACATTATTCTATCATTGGGCGGCCATTTAGGTGATTTCTACTTCTTAGCTGTTAAAAATAATGCTTTAGTGAACTTGTGTTTTATTTTGTTTTGGTAGTGGCTTTTTATTTGTGTCTTTGGGTGGGGAGTGGAGGTGCACAGAGTGGGCTCAGATGCTAGAGCTGGGTGGGCACAAGAACTTGTCCTCATCTCATTGTCTCTTTTGGTCCTTGTAGCTGGGCGTGCTGTGCACAGGGCATCTGCTATGACAGTCTTGCCTAAGCTGTGTGTGTAGGGCACCCCACTGACACTTCCCTCTTTGACCAGTTATAAGTTTCTGTGTTAACTGCCATTCACTGCACAAAGAAACTTCTTTGATGAATCCTGAGAGCTACACTAACTATGAGGAAAGAAACATGAATTTAGAGAGAAGTTTGATGCCATGTCCGTTTAGCAGAATAACAGTAGTAGGGTCAATGAAATGCTCAGCCACAAATGAAACCTCTGTATCGCTCCCCTATCCTCAAGAGCAGCAAACATCACAGAAAAGTGGGAAGAAAAGTTGTAAGAGCCAGGCACTAGGAAGGACCAGAGCAGTATTATCTTCTGGGCATGACAGGGACCCTGTAGCACCTGGGGCGGTCGGGCCAGTCAACATTTTAGCATGGAGTGGAAGGGGTCCATGATCTCCCCACCCCATCTAAAGGGCTGTGGATACTTGGTGGCCTCTAGAGAAGAAAGTGTCTGGTGTTTTAAGAATATGTTTCCTGGTAGCTGAACCACTTGTGACCCAACACCAAGAGTATATGGGCAGCACAAATTGGACTCTGGCTTATAAAACGAGAACAAAGAGGACATGAAGTTGGAGGGAATAGGGAGGTGATCCTGGATCTGACTAGAGTTAAGCAGAAGAGTTGGGTGAATACGATCAAAACATAGTATATAAAATTACCAAAGAGTAAATAAAAATTTACTAAAATAGCTTTTCAGTGTAGTCATAGCAAAATGTAGATTTAGATGGCTTTGATGCCCAGAAATAAGCCCAAGGAAAGCCTCTTGGCTTGAGTTTTCTCGTGTTCTCAGGAAAGAAAGCATCCTCTTAGTAATGGCTTCCATAGGTTTGGTGGGAGGTCTGAGCTCAAGCTTGGCTCCGGTGTATTCAGGGCAACCACTGTCTGCATCTGTTTGACTGGAGAAGAATATTGATTGTGGGGAGTTGGTTGTGTCCTGGTATACAGTTCACATTTTGCCCTTAGCAGTAGGAATGGGTGTTGAGGTATCTAGCAGAGAAAAGGGGGTGAGACATTCATTGTAGTTATTGTTCTTTAGGACCTGGGTATGAAGATAGCTATTGGGCTCTTGTGCTGCTGTATCTGAGCTGGTGAGATCTGAGCTGGATGCTAGTGGTGCAGTGTGAAGGTAGAGGCTGGAAAAGAGAGGGAGGATCTAGTCAGGGTGCCTGGCAGCCAGCTAACAGGAAGCTCACTCAGTATTTGGGGGATCCCTGGAGAAGGTCATACAAATAATACAGTGCTGTAGAACCAAGAGGACTGCAGGTACCCGGGGAAGAAAAGCAGTGGGCCTGTTCACTGGGCAGGGCTGTCTTAACACTAACACCAGAGGGAGTGAGCCTTTCCTCCCAGCTGCCATTTTCGGGATCACAACAGCACTCCGGTCTTGAGTTTTGTGCCCTGTGTGCTGGAGCTGTCTGCCAACCTCACAGAGTTCTCAGCAGAAGGGGAAGGTATTCAGCAGGTTCCTGTGGTGCACATCACTCTGGAAATGTGAGCTGGCTCAGGATCTGACATGAAGGGACAGGTCAAGGAGACCTCACAGGTTTGTGGCTTTGGAAGCCATTTCTTGCCCAAAAGTGAGGAGGCTCAGGGATGGACAGAATAGAACGTAGGATGTCAGCTGAACAGTGTTAGACCGATGTAGTCTAGGCGAGACACTACTGGAGTGTAACTTTTTTTTTTTCTTTCTTTCTTCCAGACAGGGTTTCTCTGTGTAGCCCTGGCTGTCCTGGAACTCACTTTGTAGACCAGGCTGGCCAGAAATCCACCTGTCTCTGCCTCCCGTGTGCTGGGATTAAAGGTGTGCTCCACCACGCCTGGCTGGGGGATAACATTTTAGTTGTTTGATTTTCTTCTTTCACTGCTGGAAGCTAGAGAATGCTTTCTTTGCTGTGCCTCCCGAAAGGCTGTATCTAGCATGCTTGCCACATGCTAGGTGTTTGGAGCAGTCTTTGGGTGGATCCTCTCTTGGATGAGGAGAGCACACAGAGATTTGGGAGATTTTGCATCAGGCCAGGTGATTGAAAGGCCTTGGATCTTATTGGCTGAAGGCCATTTCTGGTACAGACACTCTGGTCTGTGGTTTCCCTGTCCACGTGATATCATTGTGCCTAATTCATTCGTTCTTCGTCTCTTTCTCTTCCCCTTTGTTTTACCTGACTTGTTTTCCTTTTTTTTTTTTAAATCAGATATTTTCTTTCTTTACATTTCAAATGTTATTCCCTTTCCTGGTTTCTCCTCCAAAAACCCCCTATCCCATCCTTCCTCCCGCTGCTCACTAGCTCACTCACTTCCTCTTCCCTGTGCTGTCATTCCCCTACACTGGACCATGTGGCTCTCCAGGACCAAGGGCCTCTCCTCCCACTGATGTCCAACAAAGCCGTCCTCTGCTACATATGCAGCTGGAGCCATGAGTCCCTCCATGTGTGCTCTTTGGTTGGTGGTTTAGTCCCTGGGAGCTCTGGGAGTACTGGTTGGTTCATATTGTTCTCTCTCCTATGGGGCTGCAAACCCGTTCAGCTCCTTCAGTCCTTTCTCTAGCTCCCCCATTGGGGATCTTGTCCTCAGTCCAATGATTGGATGAGAGCATGCACCTCTGATTTTGTCAGGCACTAGCAGAGCCTCTCAGGAGACAGCTATATCAGGCCCCTGTCAGCAAGCACTTGTTGGCATCCACAATAGTGTCTGAGTTTGTTGACTGAATATGAGATGGATCCCCAGGTGGGGCATTCTCTGGATAGTCTCTCCTTCATTCTCTGCTCCAAACTTTGTCTCTGTATCTCCACCCATGGGTATTTTGTTCCCCCTTCTAAGAAGGAACAAAGTATCCACACTTTGGTCTTCCTTCTTCTTGAACTTCATGTGGTCTGTGAATTGTATCTTGGGTAATCCGAGCTTCTGGGCTAATATCCACTTATCAGTGAGTGTGTACCATGTGTGTTCTTTTGTGATTGGGTTACTTCACTCAGGATGATACTTTCTAGTTCCATCCATTTGCTTAAAAATTAAATGAATTCGCCGGGCGTGGTGGTGCACGCCTTTAATCCCAGCACTCGGGAGGCAGAGACAGGCGAATTTCTGAGTTCGAGGCCAGCCTGGTCTACAAAGTGAGTTCCAGGACAGCCAGGGCCTATACAGAGAAACCCTGTCTTGAAAAACAAAACAAAACAAAACAAAACAAAACAAAACAAAACAAAACAAAAAAAAATTAAATGAATTCATTGTTTTTAATACTGAGTAGTATTCTATTGGGTAAACTTTAGTACCACATTTTCTGTATCCATTCCTCTGTTGAGGGACATCTGGATTCTTTCCAGCTCCTGGCTATTAGAAATAAGGCTGCTATGAACATAGTGGAGCATGTGTCCTTATTACATGTTGGAGCATCTTCTGGGTATATGCCCAGGAGTGGTAGAGCTGGGACTTCAGGTAGTACTAGGTCCAATTTTCTGAGGAAAGGTCAAGCTGATTTCCAGAGTGGTTGTACCAGCTTGAAATGTCACCAACAATGGAGGAGTGTTCCTCTTTCTCCACATCTTTGCCAGCATCTGGTGACACCTGAGTTTTTGATCTTAGCCATTCTGCCTGGTGTGAAGTGGAATCTCAGGGTTGTTTTGATTTGCATTTCCCTGATGACTATGGATGTAGAACATTTCTTTAGGTGCTTCTCAGCCACTTGGTATTCCTCAGTTGAGAATTCTCTGTTTAGCTCTGTATCCCATTTTTAAATAAGGTTATTTGGTTTTCTGGAGTCTAATTTCTTGAGTTCCTTATATATATTGGATATTAGCCCTCTATTAGATATAGAGTTGGTAAAGATCTTTTCCCAATCTGTTGATTGCTGTTTTGTCCTATTGACAGTGTCCTTAGCCTTACAGAGGCTTTCCAGTTTTATGAGGGCCCATTTGTCAATTCTTGATCTTAGAATATAAGCTCTACAGTTTTTATCACAATTGCTTTGTAGTATGAGGTCAGGGATGTTCCAGAAGTTCTTTTATTGTTGAGAATAGTTTTCGCTATCCTGGTTTTTTTTTTTTTAATCATTCCAGGTGAATTTGAGAATTGCTCTTTTTAACTCTATGAAGAATTGAGGTAGAATTTTGATGGGGATTGTATTGAATCTATAGGTTCTTTTGACAAGATGACCATTTTTACTATATTAATCCTGCCAATCCACGAGCATAGGAGATCCTTCCATCTTCTGAGGTCTTCTCTGATTTCTTTCTTCAGAGACTTGAAGTTCTTGCCATACAGATCTTTCTCTTGTTTGGTTTGAGTCACACCAAGATACTTTATATTGTTTGTGAGTATTGTGAAGGGTGTCATTTCCCTAATTTCTTTCTCAGCCTGTTTATCCTTTGATTATAGGAAGGCTACTGATCTGTTTGAGTTAATTTTATATCTGGCCACTTTGCTGAAGTTGTTTATCAGCTGTAGGAGTTCTCTGGTGGAGTTTTTGGGGTCACTTAAGTATATTATCATATCAGCTGCAAATAGTGATAGTTTGACTTCTTTTCTTTCCAATTTGTATCCCTTTGATAATTGCTCTAGCTAGAACTTCAAGTACTATATTGAATGAATAGGGAGAGAGAGAGAACAGCCTTGTCTAGTCCCTGATTTTAGTGGGATTGCTTCAAGTTTCTATTTAGTTTGATGTTGAGTACTGGCTTGCTGTATATTGCTTTTACTACGTTTAGATATGGGCCTTGAATTTTTGGTCTTTCCAAGACTTTTAGCATGAAGGGATGTTGAATTTTGTCAAATGAATTTTCAGCATCTAATGAAATGATCATGTGGTTTTTTTTTCTTTGACTTTGTTTATGTAGTGGATTACATTGATGGATTTCTGTATATTGAACCATCCCTGCATCCCTGGGATGAAGCCTATTTGATAGTGGTGAATGATAATTTTGATGTGTTCTTGGATTTGGTTGCCAAGAATTTTATTGAGTGTTTTTGCATCGATATTCATAAGGGAAATTGATCTGAAGTTCTCTTTCTTTGTTGGGTGTTTGTGTGGTTTACCTGACTTTTAATGTCCTTAGTTACCTATTGACAGTCCTGTCAATAAATTAAAAAAAAAATTTTCTAAAATTAGATTTAGGGAATAAAGATAATCGAGACAGAGAGTCTTTCCCTTAAAGAATAATTGAGTCAAAGAATGTCACCCTGGCCGGGCAGTGGTGGTGCATGCCTATATTCCCAGCACTTGGGAGGCAGAGGCAGGTGGATTTCTGAGTTTGAGGCCATCCTGGTCTACAGAGTGAGTTCCAGGACAGCTAGGCTACACAGAGAAACCCTGTCTTGAAAAAACCAAAAAGAACATAATTTGTGGAAAGCTATAATAGGATGAACTTAACGTAATTTCTCAGTTATTCTTCACTGTCCATGCACTACTGCCCTGCAAATTATGTTCTTATAAACACTGATAAATCAGAATTGTCATAATTTAAAGCCAATTTAAGCATGATAAAGAGTAACAGTACTGGGCTGGTGAGATGGCTCAGTGGGTAAGAGCACCCGACTGCTCTTCCAAAGGTCCAGAGTTCAAATCCCAGCAACCACATGGTGGCTCACAACCATCCGTAACGAGATCTGGTGCCCTCTTCTGGAGTGTCTGAAGACAGCTACAGTGTACTTACATATAATAAATAAATAAATCTTTTAAAAAAAAAAAAAAGAGCACCTTATCAAAAAAAAAAAAAAAAAAGAGTAACAGTACTGCAAATAAAGCCATTCTGTAGATGTAAAATAGTATTTTGTGAGTGGAAGCCAGAGGATGCTATCAGATGTCTTCTTGTGTTGCTTCCCATCTTATGTTTTGAGGCAGGGTCATTCACTGAGCCCTAGGGCCTGCTGATATGGCTAGATTGGCTAGCCATTGAATGCTAAAAAGTTTAAAAGCTGCTATGTCCAGCCTATCTGTATATGCCTGATGATGTGTTTGTGCACCATCTGAGTGCAGGAACCTATGGAGACCAGAAGAGAGTATCAGATCCCCTACAAACAGGAGCTGCAGTTGCTTGTGACCCAGATCTCTGCCAAAAGCAGCGAGTGTTCTTTACCATTGAGCCACCTCTCCAGCTCCATGCTCAGCTGAGTTTTTGTAGGGGGAGGGGCACGTACAGGGAGGTGGTGGAGGTGCTGGGCATCAAAGTCAGGGCCTCATGCTTTTATAGCAAACATTGTATCCATTGAGCCAACCTACCAGAAAGACCTGGCTTCATTGCATATAGTACTATAGGCTGTGTGCTTCCAGATACTTAGAACGTGGAGTGAGGTGTGCAGCTAGCCTTGTTGTCATTACCTGTCTTCTAAGATTAAGGGAAATTTCAGAATATTGGCCTCACTGATAACAATTAAACTGTAGATGTACATGGTGAGGTGAGCCCACATTCTCAGCAGGTGTGACTACACCTAGCCTGGGAGACTCCCTGTCACACAGTCCAAGGTGTTAGTAATGAGAAGTAACTTTGTGCTCGTGACATGGTTACCACCACCGGAATGTTCCCTAGCATAGTGAGGATGATGGAACTATAGTGTTTGAAGGGCCAAATGATCAGTAGCTGACAGCAGATGTTGGCCATGCCATGGAACAGTATTTCCTTTCAAAGTAAAATGTATATTAAGACTATATTTGATAGTGGAGATGGCAAGTGAGCAGGAGGATAATGTGGGGCTGGTTTAGGGCATGGCGCATTTAACATGCTGTAGAGAATCCTTCTGTTGGGCAAAAGCCACTGAAAACTTGCTGTTTGTAAGGTTGTTCCTTTGAGAAGATAGAACATGGTATTTCAGAGGTAACTGAAAATATTTACTTATAAGAGAAGAAACTTTCCCAAGGGAAACTGAAACTAACAATAGCATGTACTCCAGGCATCCATTCTTAGTGGTTCTGTCTTCAGTGAGTTCTCTTAGAGAAAAAGCAGAAATACCATCACTGCAAGGAACAGAAAAGAGTAGTTTTCAAATGGATGCTCTTGCTCAGTTGGAAGATATGTGTCTTCTGGGCTTTACTGAATACTAAATAAAGCCCATGTGCCTTCTGTAGGATGCAATTCTCACACTAGGTCCAGAGCATAGGATTCTCTAAAACCAGGAATGGAGAACATTTTTTTAAGTCCAAGGTGGCACATATCTGTAATCCCAGTACTCAGGGGCTAACAGGCCGCCTGTCAACTGCTCCTCAGTGTTAGCCTAGGTTACATTATGAGTACCAGCCTAGCCAGGGCAAGAACCTGTTTGGAACAGAAAATATACAAATAGACCCCCTGAAAACAGAAATGAAAAGATATGGTATGGGGTATTATCTTTGATATAGTCGCTAAGAATTTACTTGAAAATTTCAGTTATTACTAGTTTACAACTTTGGATCTGGTCCTTGTTACCCTTCCATACCCTTTCCAAGTCCAAGTAAGAAGACCTCTTTGGAGCCAGCCAGCTCCATTATAAGAGTGACTGTCCTGGGCTGGCTACTGTGCATTTTTCCACTGCCTTCCTTCACTGTGTGCTTAGTACAGTAGCTAAGTCCCTTCAATAGAAGATGCAGAAGAGCTTTGGAATGTGATCCTGGCCCTGCTGCATGAAATCCAGCACTTCAACAATGCCAGACACAAAGAGCATGTGTAGTGAATGTTTACCTGAATTAATGAACCACTTTAGGACAGGTTGTAGCAGTAATGATTTCAGTATCTAGTGACAGAGCAATCAGTGTTCATGGCTGAGCTAAACATTCGGGCTTTCTTCAAAGCCAGTCAGCAGACCACTGCGCAATCCAGGGAGACCAGTTAGTTCACTTTTCCACCCAGTAGTCATTTACTTTTACAGTTGTGCTTATATAGAGCAAAGGTCAAAAGGAAAGATGTGTTGAAGGCAGTAACATTAGTCCTTTGCCACAGCCAAAGTCTCAGTGTGCTGTTGAAAGAGCTGCAGAATTCAGGCAGCTTGCTCCTCCTCTCCTTTTCTTTCTTTCCTTCTCTCTTTCTTTTTTTCTTTCTTTCCTCTCCCTTCATCTTTTCTTTTCTCTTTTTTCCTTTTCTTCCTTTTCTTCATCCTGTGATGGGGTTAATGTGTAGCTTTGGCTGGCCTGGAACTTGCTATGTAGACCATGCTGGCTTTGGGCTGGGATTAACGGTGTGCACCTCTATTTTTAATGTGATATGTGACACAGCCTTGTGTGTGCTAGGCAGGCCCTCCCACCAAGCTTTAGCCCAGTCTTCTAGTTACTTTCTGTTTTACGAGTTGTGATAAAACACTGACCAAAACCAACTTGGAAGAGGAAGGTGGGTGTTTGTTTGTTTGTTTGTTTTAGCTTGTACTGTACAGCCCCTTCTTGAGGGAAGCTAGGGCAGGGGCTAAGGGAGGAACAGAAGAGGGACACTGCTTACAGGCTTGCTTTCCAAGGTTTGCAAATCCTGCTTTCTTACACAACTCAGGACACCTGCCCAGGAGTGCTGGCCACAAATAGATGGGGCCTACTATTTCAATCACAGGCAGGAAAATGCCCCACAGATTGATTGCCCAGAGTCCAGCCAGTTGTGTCAAGTTGACGAAACTACTGAGCACACCAACTAATAATCTTTTTAAATTTACTTTATATTTTTAAAATTAGTGATAGGGGTTCAACCCACGGCTTTACATTGTGCTGGGCTTCATCACTGAGCCTCTGATAGTCATCTTGAACTGTAATTGATGATTTCAAACGTTGGGTTTAATCAGTTCCAATACACCATATGCCAAAGGCATCATCAATAGATAAGGAGGATGAACATATCTGTCCTCCCTTAAGGCTTTTGGTACCACTCTGCAGTCTACTCTCATGGCCCTTTGCCCATCTCTAGGCATCTGCTGATGTCATTTGATAACTTTAGATTTACTTAACAGAATCCTGTTTGCTGCTTTCATGAGATGCTTTGGTTTTTCAGGTGTGTTGGTGCTTGTCCCCTTCAGTGCCATTGTGCTGTGTGGGTATGCCAGCTTTGTGGCCTACTGGCTGCTCACTACTGTTAAGATGCATCTGTGTTTGGCTCTTATGAACACTTGACCCTCTAAACACTTGCATACTATAAGCACATGCTCTTTTCTTAACATGCCGAGGAGGAAAATGGTAGGCCCTGTGTCTGCAGCTGCTTGCTTTTACATTCTGAACATCATGTATGTAAGAACTAAGCTGCTGCAGGCCACTGTCAGTCAGCATCTTGCTAGGAACAGTCCTTTTTCCTTTTAGTCTTTTTTTTTTCATTTTTTTTAATTAGATGCATTCTTTATCTACATTTCAAATTATATTCCCTTTCCTCATTCCCCTCCGAACCCCCCCCCCATACCATCCTCCACTCTGCTCACTAACCCACTCCTGCTTCCCTGTGCTGGCATCCCCCTACACTGGGGCATCAAGCCTTCACAGGACCAAGGGCCTTCCTCTCATTGATGTCTCACAAGGCCATCCTCTGCTACATATGCAGCTGGAGCCTTGAGTCCCTCCATAAGTACTCTTTGGTTGATGGTTTAATCCCTGGGAGATCTGGGGTTACTGGTTGGTTCATATTGTTGTTCCTCCTATGGGATTGCAACCCCTTCAGCTACTTGGGTCCTTTCTCTAGCTCCTCCTTTGGGGACCCTGCGCTCAGTCCAATGGATGGCTGTGAGCATCCACTTCTGTATTTTTCAGGCACTGACAGAGCCTCTCAGGAGACAGCTATATCAGGCTCCTGTCAGCAAGAACTTGTTGGCATCCACAATAGTGTCTGGGTTTGGTGACTATATATGAGATGGATCCCCAGGTGGGGTAGTCTCTGGATGGTCTTTCCTTTAGTCTCTGTTCCATACTTTGTCTCTGTATCTCCTCCCATGAGTATTTTGTTCCCCCTTCTAAGAAGGACCAAAGAATCCACACTTTGTTCTTTCTTCTTCTTGAGCTTCATGTGGTCTGTGAATTGTATCTTGGGTATCCCGAGATTCTGGGCTAATATCCACTTATCAGTGAGTGTGTACCATGTGTGTTCTTTTGTGATTGGGTTATCTCACTCAGAATGATGTTTTCTAGTTCCATCCATTTGCCTAAGATTTCATGAATTCATTGTTTTTAATAGCTGAGTAGTATTCCATTGTGTAATGTACCATTCCTGTAAATTTTCTGTATCCATTCCTCTGTTGAAGGACATCTGGATTCTTTCCAGCTCCTGGCTATTAGAAATAAGGCTGCTATGAACATAGTGGAGCATGTGTCCTTATTACATGTTGGAGCATCTTCTGGGTATATGCCCAGGAGTGGTAGAGCTGGGACTTCAGGTAGTACTAGGTCCAATTTTCTGAGGAAAGGTCAAGCTGATTTCCAGAGTGGTTGTACCAGCTTGAAATGTCACCAACAATGGAGGAGTGTTCCTCTTTCTCCACATCTTTGCCAGCATCTGGTGACACCTGAGTTTTTGATCTTAGCCATTCTGCCTGGTGTGAAGTGGAATCTCAGGGTTGTTTTGATTTGCATTTCCCTGATGACTACGGATGCTGAACATTTCTTTAGGTGCTTCTCAGCCACTTGGTATTCCTCAGTTGAGAATTCTCTGTTTAGCTCTGTATCCCATTTTTTAATAGGTCATTTGGTTCTCAGGAGTCTCATTTCTTGAGTTCTTTGTATATATTGGATATTAGCCCTTTATCAGCTGTAGGGTTTGATTGCTGTTTTGTCCTATTGACAGTGTCCTTAGCCTTACAGAGGCTTTGCAATTTTATGAGGGTGCATTTGTCAATTCTTTATCTTAAAGCAATAAGCAATTAGTGTTCTGTTCAGTAAATTTTCCCATGTGTCCATGTGCTTGAGGCTCTTCCCCAGTTTCTTTTCTATTAATTTCAATGTATCTGGTTTTATGTAGAGGTCCTTGATCCACTTGGACTTGAGTTTTGTACAGGGAGATAAGACTGAATCGATTTGCATTCTCTTGCATGCTAACTGCCAGTTGAACCATTTGTTGAAAATGTTGTCTTTTTTTCCACTGGATCATTTTAGATCCTTTGTCAAAGATCAAGTGACCATAGGTTTGGGGGTTCATTTCTGGGTCTTCAATTCTATCCGATGATCTTCCTGCCTGTCACTGTGCCCATGCCATGCAGATTTTATCTGGATTGCTCTGTAGTACAGCTTGAGGTCAGGGATGGTGATTCTGCCAGAGGTTCTTTTATTGTTGAGAATAGTATTTGCTATCCTGAGTTTTTTGTTTTTCCAAATGAGTTTGAGAATTGCTTTTTCTAACTCTATGAAGAATTGAGTTTTAATTTTGATAGGGATTGCATTGAATCTGTAGGTTGCTTTCGACAAGATGGCCATTTTTACTATATTAATCCTGCTAATCCATGAGCATGGGAAATCTTTCCATCTTCTGAAATCTTCGATTTCTTTCTTCAGAGACTTGAAGTTCTTGTCATACAGATCTTTCACTTGCTTAGAATCACACCAAGATATTTTATATTATTTGTGACCATTGTGAAGGGTGTTGTTTCCCTAATTTCAGTCTGTTTATCCTTTGAGTAGAGGAAGACCACTGATTAGTTTGAGTTAATTTTAAATCCAGCCACTTTGCTGAAGTTGTTTATCTGGTTTAGGAGTTCTCTGGTGGAATTTTGGGGGTCACTTAAGTATACTGTCATCTGCAAATAGTGATATTTTGACTTCTTCCTTTCCAATTTATATCTCTTTGACCTCCTTTTGTTATCTAATTGCTCTGGCTAGGACTTTTAAGTACTATATTGAACAGGTAGGGAGAGTGTGACAGCCTTGTTTAGCCCCTGATTTTACTGGGATTCCTTCAAGTTTCTCTCCATTTAGTTTGATGTTGACTCCTGGTTTGCTATATATTGCTTTTACTATGTTTAGGTATGGGCCTTGAAATCCTGATCTTTCCTAGACTTTTATCTTGAAAGGGTGTTGGATTTTGTCAAATGCTTTTCAGTATCTAATGAAATGATTATGTGTTTTTTTTTCCCTAGGAGTTTGTTTATGTAGTGGATTACATTAATATATTTCTGTACATTGAATGATCCCTGCATCCCTGGGGTGAAGGCTACTTGTAGATCATGATGGATGATCGTTTTGATGTGTTCTTGGATTCGGTTTGTGAGAATTTTATTGAGTATTTTTGCATTGGTATTCATAAGGGAAATTGGTCTGAAGTTCTCTTTCTTTGTTTGGTCTTTTTGTGGTTTATGTATCAGAGTAACTGTGGCTTCATAGAATGAATTGGGTAGTGTTCCTTCTGTTTCTATTTTGTGGAATAATTTGAAGAATATTGGTATTAGGTCTTCTTTGAAGGTCTGATAGAACTCTGCACTAAACCCATCTGGTCCTGGGCTTTTTTTGGTTGGGAGACTATTAATGACTGTTTCTATTTCTTTAGGGGTTATGGGACGGTTTAGATTGTCTGTCTGATCCTGATTTAACTTTGGTATTTGGTATCTGTCTAGAAAATTGTCCATTTCATTCGGATTTTCCAGTTGTGTTGAGTATAGATTTTTCTAGAAGAATCTGATGATTTTTTTGGGTTTCCTCAGATTCTGTTGTTATGTCTCCCTTTTTGTTTCTGATTTTGTTGATTTGGATACTGTCTCTGTGCCCTCTCCTTAGTTTGGCTAAGGGTTTATCTTGTTGATTTTTATCAAAGAACCAGCTCCTGGTTTGGTTGACTCTTTGTATAGTTCTTTTTGTTTCCACTTGGTTGATTTCAGACTTGAGTTTGATTATTTTCTGCTGACTACTCCTCTTGGGTCTATTTGCTTTTTGTTCTATAGTTTTCAGTTGTGCTTCCAAGCTACTAGTGTGTGCTCTCTCCAGTTTCTTTTTGGAGGCACTCAGAGCTATGAGTTTTCCTCTTAGTACTGCTTTCATTGTGTCCCATAAGTTTGGGTATGTTCTGACTTCATTTTCATTAAATTCTAAAAAGTCCTTAATTTCTTTATTTCTTCCTTGACCAAGTTATCATTGAGTGGGGGCATTGTTCAGCTTCCATGTGTATGTGGGCTTTCTATTATTTTTGTTGTTATTGAAGACCAGCCTTAGTCAGTGGTGATCTGAGAGGATGCATGGGATTATTTCAATCTTCCTGTATCTGTTGAGGCCTGTTTTATGCCTAATTACATGGTCAATTTTGGAGAAGTTACCATGAGGTTCTGAGAAGATGTTATATTCTCTTGTTTTAGATTAAAATGTTCTATAGATATCTGTTAAATCCATTTGGTTCATAGCTTCTGTTACTTTCACTGTTTCTCTGTTTAGTTTCTGTTTCCATGATCTGTCCATTGATGAGAGTGGGGTCGTTGAACTCTCCCACTATTATTGTGTGAGGTGCAGTGTGTGCTTTGAGCTTTAGTAGAGTTTCTTTTATGCATGTGGGTGCCCTTGCATTTGGAGCATAGATGTTCAGAACTGAGAGTTCATCTTGGTAGATTTTTCCTTTGATGAGTATGAAGTGCCCTTTCTTATCTTTTTTGATAACTTTAGGTTGAAAGTCGATTTTATTCGATATTAGAATGGCTACTCCAGCTTGTTTCTTGGGACTTGTTGCTTGATAATTTGTTTTCCAGCCTTTTACTCTGAGGGAGTGTCTGTCTTTGTCACTGAGGTGTGTTTCCTGTATGCAGCAAAATGTCAGGTCCTGTTTACATATCCAGTTTGTTGGTCTATGTCTTTTTATTGGGGAATTGAGTCCATTGATATTAAGAGATATTAAGTAAAATTGATTGTTGCTTCCTGTTATTTTTGTTATTAGAGGTAGAGTTATGTTTATGTGGCTATCTTGTTTTTGATTTATTAAATTTGATTTATTTACTTGCTATTTCTAGGCAGTAGTTTCCCTCCTTGTGTTGGAGTTTTGTATTTATTCTCCCTTCATGGGCTGGATTTGAGGAAAGATTGTTTAAATTTGTTCTTGTTATTGGATACCTTGTTTTTTTCCATCTATGGTAGTTGAAAGTTTTGCTGGGTATAGTAGCCTGGGCTGGCATTTGTGTTCTCTTAGGGTCTGTATGACATCTCCCCACGTTCTTCTGACTTTCATAGTCTCTTGTGAGAAGTCTGGTGTAATTCTGATAGGTCTGCCTTTATATGTTACTTGACCTTTTTCACTTATTGCTTTTAATATTCTTTCTTTGTTTTGTGCATTTGGGGTTTTGACTATTATGTGACAGGAGGAATTTCTTTTCTGGTTCAATCTATCTGGAGTTCTGTAGGCTTCTTATATGTTCATGGGCATCTCTTTCTTTAGGTTAGGGAAGTTTTCTTCTATAATTTTGTTGAAGATATTTACTGGCTTTTAAAGTTGGGAGTCTTCACTCTCTTCTATATCTATTATCCTTAGGTTTGGTCTTCTTATTGTGTTGGATTTCCTGGATGTTTTGGGTTAGGAGCTTTTTGCATTTTGCATTTTCTTTGCATTTTGTGTCAATGTTTTCTATAGTATCTTCTGCACCTGAGATTTCCTCTTCTATCTTTTGTATTCTGTTGGTGATGCTTGAATCTATAACTCCTGACCTCTTTCCTAGGTTTTCTATTTCGAGGGTTGTTTCCCTTTGTGATTTCTTTATTGTTTCTAGTTCCATTTTTAGATCCTTGATGGTTTTTTGTTGTTGTTGTTGTTGTTTTTTTTTTTTTTTTTTTTTTTTACTTTCCTTCACCTGTTTGATTGTGTTTTTCTGTAATTCTTTAAGGGATTTTTGTGTTTCCTTTTTAAGGGCTTCTACCTGTTTACCTGTGTTCTCCTGTATTTAAGGGAGTTATTTATGTCCTTATTAAAGTCCTCTATCTGCATCACGAGATATGATTTTTAAATCCAAATCTTGCTTTTCTGGTGGGATAGGGTATTCAGGGCTTGCTCTTTTGGGAGAACTGGGTTCTGATGAGTCCATGTAGCCTTGGTTTATGTTGGGAAGGTTCTTGCACTTGCCTTTTGCCATCTGGTTATCTCTGGTGTTAGTTGGTCTTCCTGTCTCTGGCTTGAGCTTGTCCCTCTTGTGGGCCTGTACACATGTGAGCTCTCCCCTGACAGGACCTGTTCACAGAGGACTGTGGAACAGCCCCAGCTCCTGGGTGCAGGTGCTTTTTAGTTCATTCTTTTTTTTTTTTTTTTTTGGTTTTTCGAGACAGGCTTTCTCTGTGTAGCCTTGGCTGTACTGGAACTCACTCTGTAGACCAGGCTGGCCTCGAACTCAGAAATCTGCCTGCCTCTGCCTTCCCAGTGCTGGGATTAAAGGCGTGCGCCACCACGCCCGGCTTCTAGTTCATTCTTATACAGTGATCCTGCACTGTGGTTTTAGTTTGTATTTTTCTAGTGATTAAAGGTTGAACATACTTTCTTGTCATTTTTGTCATTCTTTGATAAAATGTCATATAATTTTACATGTTTACTTATTGGATAATTCTCTTAGTTTTGATAATTGTAGAAACAGATTTTTTTCAATTTTTTATTAGATATTTTCTTCATTTACATTTCAAATGCTGTCCCAAAAGTCCCCTATACCCTCCCCCCTAGAAACAGATTTTTAATCAGATCATGGTTTGAAATATTTTTCCCAGTCTGACTTGTCTTTATATTCTCTTAGCAGTATCTTTGAAAGACTAGATGTCCTGATTTCAGTGAAGTAAAGTTTATCAATTTGTTCCTTTAAGCCTTGTGTTTTGGGTGTCACATGTTTACTAAGTCCAAGGTTAACTTTTACTGTTCCCTGGAGAAGTTTTATAGTTTGAAGTGTTCCATTAGTGTAGTTATAGGTAGCTTGGCTGGTTGATTTGTCTGTGTTGCTAGGTTTCATGTGTATTAAGCAGGTGTTCTGCCACTGACTATAGCTCCAGCCCATAGTTAATATTTGTACATAGGGAAAGATGTGAATCAAAGTCACATTTTTGGGGAATATGGATATTTAGCTGTTCCAGCACCATTTATTAAAATGGCCAATTTCCCTGACTGAATTGCCCCTGTGTGTGCATTGCCCCTCTGTGTGTGTGTGTGTGTGTATTATTTGTTTTCCACTTCCTTTGTTTTTCACTGGGTTTGACTCTTAACCCAAACTGGCCCCATAATTGGTAATCCTCCTGCTTCAGCCTTTAGAATGTTTTGATTACAGGTCTAATCCACCACATCCAACTTGTTCCTCTTATAACAGTCTCATTACAGCATTGTCTTCTTGTTGTGGCTTCATAATCTTGATCTTGCAGTTTTGTCTTTCTGCATAGTTCTTTAGGGTCTCCTAGCTCCTTTGCACTAAACTTTAATTCAGCTTCTGGATTTATTCAAAGTGCCTCCTGCATCTTAGTTTGAAGTAATGACTCTGAAGCAATTTGAAGAAAGCTTACTTACCACTGAGGATTCTCTGAACACATTTCTGCCCAATTTGTTTAGAGTTTCTTTAGTTTCTCTGAGCAATCTCATATGGTGAAAATATTGGACAGTTTTTTCAGATACTGTATTAAATTTTCACTTTTGATGTGAATATAGACGGTACTTTTTAGAATCTCAACTATGGTTGCAAATTGCTGGCACGGAGATTGAATTCCATCCTCTACTCAGTTCTTCTATCTGGCGGCCTTGTGAACTTACTCAGGAGTTGCACGCTGTCCTGCTTCACTGTTGCTTTCCTTTTGCTGATACTGGGGCTCCAGCCTAGGACCTTACTCCATATCTGCCCCTTACTAGCTTTTGTATATAGACATTGTTTGTAAGGCACCACCCTCCTAGACACACCACCACCATCTTTATGAGGTTAGCTTTGCCTGTTTGATGGACTGAGTCACCACAGGACTTGTGTAATTCAGACATTCCCTTCAAGGACAAAGAATTGAGAGGGTCAGTAGACCCTTCTCATTGGCCACTTCTCCCAGCCAACTGGATGTAACTCTGCTCTGCATGCTTGTGGCCTCTGGGTACTGGGGAGGGTCTAGACTATATAGGCTGGGGAAAACAAGCAAAAGGGGGCTTTCCTCTGTGTGGCTATGGGGAAAACATCATCCAGTCTGCCTTAGAGTCATTTGTCCCTGTCTGTAAGTCCTACCCATGCACTGTAAGTAAGCATGGTAAACTAATTGGTTCCCAGACTGAACTTTGGTGGAATTGTACTTTGGTTTGTCATTGGACCATTAGGAGTTGGAGGTAGATGTTGTTTATTTCTTCCCAAGGGAAGGAATTCTTGAGGCACTACCCCTTACCCCCACCCCACACTCCCAACCACCCCCCATGTCCCCCTTATAAAACAAAGACGGCATAACTCTTTTCTTAACTTGACTGCCATACTGAATTGAGCAGAATCACTGGTGTGATGTTAGGTAGAACTGAGAATGTGGACATTCATGCCTTTTCCTTGATCTAAGGAAGTATCCTGCATAGGTATGGTGCGAACAGTAGAGTTCTGTGGATTCCTTTGTCAAGTTGAATCCTCTTACATTCTTGCTGTGCATTGCTTTTAGCTAGTGTTAGATGACATGGTAGATTATCTCTGCATCTACTGAGATAATGATATGGTTGGGTTTTATTTGTTGTTTTTCTTTGTTTGCATTTCTGAGGTTGTTAGTGTTGTGAATTATATCATTTTCCAAATGTAGCCATTCTTAGTTAGCATCAGCCCTATTTGGCCGTGATGTATTTACCTTTTTAGCATACTATTTGTTTTACTTTGTTAAAATTCTGTTTATGATGGGTTGTTTTGTTTTTAATTTTATTTATTTTACATCCTATCTGAAATTTCTTCTCCTTCCTCTCCTCCTAGGCCCTCCTTTCCAACTCCCCCCAACCCCAACCCTCATCCACATCTCTGTTTCTCCTTAGAAAGGACAGGCCTCCATGAATATCAACCAGCCATGACATCTCATGTTTCAGTATGACTAGGCACTTCCTCTAAAGTAGAAACTTCTGGTTTCTTTGGGAAGTCAGTTATGTCAAATGATGTTTTGCTGGGGCACTGTACTGGCTAGTTTTGTGTCAACTTGGCACAGCTGGAGTTATCACAGAAAAAGGAGCTTCAGTTGAGGAAATGCCTCCATGAGATCCAACTGTAAGGCATTTTCTCAATTAGTGATCAAGGGGGAAAGGCCCCTTGTGGGTGGAACCATCTCTGGGCTGGTAGTCTTGGTTTTATAAGAGACCAGGCTGAGCAAGCCAGGGGAGGCAAACCAGTAAAGAACATCCCTCAGATCTGGAAACAACTTAGATGTCTTTCAACCAGTTTCTAACTATTATAATTAAAGCTGCTATGTACATAGTTGAGCAAGTGTCCTTGTGGTAGGATAGAGTATCTTTTGGGTATATGCCCAGGAGTACTATAGCTGGGTCTTGAGGTTGATGGATCCCAACTTTCTGAGAAATTGCCATATTGATTTTCAAAGTAGCTGTACAAGTTTGCAATCCCACCAGTAATGGAGGAGTATTCCTCTTTCTCCACATCCCTAAGAGCATGAGCTGTCACTGGAGATTTTGATCTCAGCCATTCTGATAGATGTAAGAAGGAATTTTAGTCTTATTTTGTTTTGTTTTTTTAATTTTTATTACGTATTTTCCTCAATTACATTTCCAATGCTATCCCAAAAGTCCCCCATACCCTCCCCCCCACTTCCCTACCCACCCATTCCCATTCTTTTGGCCCTGGCATTCCCCTGTATTGGGGCATATAAAGTTTGCAAGTCCAATGGGCCTCTCTTTCCAGTGATGGCTGACTAGGCCATCTTTTGGTACATATGCAGCTAGAGACAAGAGCTCCGGGGTACTGGTTAGTTCATCATGTTGTTCCAACTATAGGGTTGCAGATCCCTTTAGCTCCTTGGGTACTTTCTCTAGCTTCTCCATTGGGAGCCCTGTGATCCATCCAATAGCTGACAGTGAGCATCCACTTCTGTGTTTGTTTGGCCCCGGCATAGTTTCACAAGAGAGAGCTATATCTGGGTCCTTTCAGCAAAATCTTGCTAGTGTATGCAATGGTGTCAGCGTTTGGAAGCTGATTATGGGATGGATCCCTGGATATGGCAGTCTCTAGATGGTCCATCCTTTCATCACAGCTCCAAACTTTGTCTCTGTAACTCCTTCCATGGGTGTTTTGTTCCCAATTCTAAGAAGGGGCACAGTGTCCACACTTTGGTCTTCATTCTTCATCAGTTTAGTCTTATTTTGATTTGCACTTCCCTGATGACTAAGGATGTTGAACATTTCTTTAAGTGCTTTTTGGCCATTAGAGATCCCTCTATTGAGAACTCTCCATTAAGCTCAGTACACCTTTTTTAAATTGAATTATTTGGTTCGTTGGTTCTAGTTTAATGAGTTCTTTATATATTTTGGATAATAATCCTCTGTCAGATGTGGGGTTGGTGAAGATCTTTTCCCATTCCATAAGCTGCCATTTTCTCCTTTGCCTTACAAAAGCTTTTCGGTTTTGTGAGGTCCCATTTATTAATTGCTAATCTTAATGCCTGTGCTATTGGTGTCTGTTCAGGAAACTCTCTCCTTTGCCAATGTGTTCAAGACTATTTCAGACTTTCTCTTCTATCAGATTCAATATATCTGATTTTATTTTGAGTTCTTTGATCAACTTGGGCTTGAGTTTTGTGCAGGGTGATAGATACGGGTCTTTTTGCATTCTTCTACTGCAGGCCTACAGGGAGATCAGCATCATTTGTTAAAGATGCTTTCTTTTTCCAGTGTGTACTTCTGGCTTCTTTATTAAAACAAAACAAAACAAAACAAAACAAAACAAAACAAAACAAAACAGGTGTCCACAGGTGTGTGGATTTACTTGTTTTTTTGTTTTTTATTCATTTCCATTGATCAACCTGTTTTTATGCCAATATCATGCAGCTCTGTAGTATAGCTGGAAATCAGGAATGGTGATATCTCCAGATGGTCTTTTATTATAGGGCCATTTTATTAGATATTTTGAGCTTTTGGTTTTCCATATGGAGTGTTGTTCTTTCAAGGTTCGTAAAGAATTATTTTGGAATTTTAATTGGGATTGCATTGAATCTGTAGATTGCTTTTGGTACGATGGCCTTTCTTACAATGTTAATTCTATCAATCCATGTGCATGGATGATCTTTCCGTCTTCTGATATCTTCTTCAATTTCCTTCTTCAAAAGCTTGAACTTTTTATTATACAGGTCATTCACTTGCTTGGTTAGAGTTACACGAAGATATTTTATATTATTTGAGACTATTTTGAAGGGTGTTGTTTCCCTGATTTCTTTCTCAGTTCACATATTGTTTATATATGGGAGGGCTACTGCTATTTTTTTCTTTTGAGGTAATTTTGTATTCAGCCACATCACTGAAGGTATTTATTAGCTGTATGAGTTCCCTGTAGAATTTTTGGGGTCACTTAGGTATACTATCATATCATTTGTAAATACTGACACGTTGACTTCATTCTTTGCAATTTATATCCCCTTGATCTAATTGTTCTGGCTAGAACTTCAAGTACTATATTGAATAGATAGGGAGAGAGCTGGCAGCCTTGTCTTGTCCATGATTTTAGTGGGATTGCTTTAAGTTTCTCTCCATTTAATTTGATGTTGTCTATCAGCTTGCTGTAAATTGCCTTTATTATATTTAGGTATGGGCCTTGTATCCTGATCTCTGTAAAACTTGTATCATGAAGGGGTGTTAGGTTTTGTCAAAGGCTTTTTCAGAATCGAATGAGATGATAATTTGATTTTTTTCTTTCAGTTTATTTATATGGTAGATTACATTGACAGATTTTTATATGTTGAACTATCCCTGTATCTCTGGGATGAAGCTTGATAATGGTGAATGATCTTTTTGATATGTTCTCAGATTCAGTTTGTAAGTATTTTATTGAGTATTTTTGCATCAATGTTCAAGAGGGAAATTGGCCTGAAATTTTTTTCTTTGTTGAGTCTTTGTGTGGTTAAGGTATCAGAGTGATTATGGCCTCATAAAATGAATTTGGCAAAGTGCCTTATGTTTCTAATTTGTGGAATAATTTGAGGAGTATTGGTATTAGTTCATTGTAAGTCTGGCAGAATTCTGAGCTGAAATCATCTAGCCCTGGGCTTTTTTTGCTTGGGAGACTTCTAATGACTGCTTCTGTTTCCTGAAGGGTTATAGGTCTATTTAGATTTTTTTTTTTTTTATCTGTTCTTTGGGTTTTCTCTTCTTGGTGACATTTTTTCAGGAATTTGTCCTTTTCAGTTTGGTTGTTGAATTTGTTGGCATCAAGTTATACCAATATTCTCTTCATCCCTTTCATGTTGTAGTGTCTGTGATGGTTTCCCTTTTTCATTTTTTACAGTAGCCACACCCTACTTCCTGATCACTCTGATTGGAAAAATGTCAATATCATTTACCCTTTCAAGAACTTTCTTTTTCATCTCCTTCCCTCCTCCCCTCCTTTTCTTTTTTCTGCACTTTTTTCTTCCCCTTCTCCCATCTTCATTCCCATATCCAAGTAGGAGAGAAAGAGGGGAATTGAAGCCAGCACCTCAGCCAAAGAACCAGCTTTTAATTTTTTATGTTTTCTGTTTCATTAATCTTTCTGCCCCTACTCTCTTTCCCCTACTTACTAAATGTCTATGTCATTTTAATAATTTTTCTTTTACTAAATATTTCTAATTTTAAGGGTAAAGTATAGTTCTTTAAAGTTTTTGTTTTGTTTTGTTTTTTAAACAGTTACCTCCTTAATACATAAAAAGGTTTTGAGGTTCAGAGAAGTCACAACAAACAACTGAGGTGTGTTCCACTATCCCATGGCCACTGTGCACTGATTGCTGTGGTGGGCTAGTTAGTACATTTGAATCTTTGCCTAGCGAGGAGCAGATGACAAGACCTTCAGAGAAGCAAAGACTCAAGGCCTTCTTGGTCTGGGAGTTAACCTATTGCCAAACTCAATACTAGTTGTTTGAATTTATTTTACCTTGGCTACAGGCCTTTCTCTTAATATGCTGTATAGTGAAAATTAATTAGAATACTTCTGCACCCAGCCAATGTTTCCTGAGGTCTGATAGGCAAACTCGTTTTTATTTCTATTGAGACTGTTAGTAGTGGTCATGGTGTGGTGGTTTGAATAAAAATGGCCCCCTTAGGCGTTTATGAATGTGTAGTCACCAGGGAATGGAACAGGGATAGGGTTAGAAGGATTAGGAGACCTTTTTGGAGGAAGTATGTCATTAGGGGGTGAGCGTTGAAGTTTCAAAAGCCCATGCTACCAGTCCCAGTCTGTCTGTCTCTGTCTCTGTCTCTGTCTTTCTCTCTTTCTCTCCATGTTGATCAGGATGTAAAGCTCTCAGCTATTGCCACAGTATCTGCCTGCATGTTGCCATGCTTCCTGTCATGATGATAATGGACTAAACCTCTGAAACTGTAAGCAGCCCCATTACTTTCCTTTAGAATACTTGCCTTGGTCATTGTGTCTCTTCACAGCAATAGAGCAGTGACCAAGACACATGGTTGCTGTGCTTGTAACAGTATTTGGGAGTGTGGCTGGCAAGATGTTGAATAGGAGAAATATCTGTGATTTTTATAAGGACTTCTGTCAGCATAGCACCAGGGACATCTTACTTAATTATGACTCTAACAAGTTATTTCTTGTTCAGTAGAAGTTCTAAGTTGAAGAACTAAGAAGTATCTTCATCATTAAAAGGACTCACTTCAGGTTATGTTATAGGCAAAGTGGTACCAGAATACTTTACACCATCTTCTCATGTCCATTTCAGAAAGCCAGATCCCTCTCCATTCTCAAGGTACTGTATTTAGGGCTTCTAAAATATATGTAAAGCTGCTTTCAGAGAGGCACTAATACAACCGCTGGTCAATACAAAGGAAGAACAGAAGGAAAACCTAGAGAATTTATTTTCAGTGGTCATAAAGGCAAAAGAGTATATTGTTATTTTTGCTTTTCTTTTAAAAAGGAAAGGCAACTTGAGAGTTATTCAAGAAAAAGTTTCTCTCTTGACAGTTTGAGTCTCAGAATGGGAAAAAAAAAATCAAACCTCTTGTTTGTTCGTTTATGTAGAGACTGGGTCTCATGTTACCCAGGGTGCTTGCAAACCTGAACTCTACCTTGGAGTCCTTGTACCTCATCCCGAGTGCTGGGATTACAGGTGTGAGCCATACCTGGTTTGTGTGCTGAGTCCTGACAGTCCCATGTGTGCTGAGCAAATAAATACTCTTACAACTAAACCACATCCCCAGCTCTCAAGCTCGTAATTTTTAAAGAGTGGGGCAGCAATGGGAACCGTGGTAAGAAGCTGGCTGGCAATGGTGGCAGGACCAGGTCCCCAGTCTCTGAAGTTAGTAAAACCTGGCTCAGCCATTCTTCTCTAAGAGAGGATGGCAACACTCTGCTCCTGTTCTTTGTAGGTACCACTCAGTGGATGCTAATTCTGTTTGGGGGCAGAGTCATTTTCTCTATCAAGGACTTGAGGAAATAATCAAGGGTCATATGCAGATAAGACACTGCTTAAATTTTTGTGTCTCAAAAGTGAATCCGGTTCACCCATTCTGTCTACTTTTAGAATTACAAGTATATTTTTAATTAAACAAATGCAGCCAAATTTTCATGCATTTATAATTGCCTTTCAAACCGGTAAGTCTTAAGTATTAGTAATTGGATTTCCTTTCATTTGGTTTTGAACTTTGTAATGATGTATCTAATTAAGCATTTTGTACTGAAAGAAATACTGCTGTCTTTCATATCCAGTGACTTGAAGTCATGTGTGCTGTTCACTCTTCCATTACTTGACAGGTATTTTAGAATATGACATTTCTTCTTTGTTGGAGCTTCCTGTTACTTGAGCTTTGAGGACAGTGAAGTGGTGAATGCAGAGTGTCAGCTCTTCCTCTCCCAGTGTCCTTTCCTCCCACTCTTTTTTGTCCTTTAACCACCCTATTCCTGCACTTGCCTGATCTCCTAACAAGTGCTCTCTTGCATTCCTCACACTGTGCTGTGTTAGTGTCCTTGCCTGCTGTTTCCTTGCACATTGTTACAGATTCCTGTAACACTGTGTTACCCTGTTACGGTTTCCTGACACATTGTCTCCTTGCACACTGTGTTACAATTGTCTCTTTTCTTGTCAGTCTTCCCAATAAATTGTAGGGTAGGAGTGAGGCTCACTCAGCTCCCATCCACCACCCAGTAGACTTTAATAAGAGATTCTCAGGGCAGTGATGTTGGTCAGGAAGAATCAAGCTCAGTTCAGAGAGTGTGTCCTATTTATCCTTGTCTTTTTCATTTTGTTGCTTTGAGGATGAGGGTGAGCCTTCCACTTCCCACAGGATGTTAACATCCATTGTGGCATTGCTCCATGCTGCTGCTTTTCATGGTTTCTGTGGAACACATCTGGACCTACCCACTTGTGCCTGGTTCCCCCTGCCCCCTTTTTGTGTTACACACACTGGCCAAATGGTTACAGATACAAGATACTTTTAGTATCCTACAAAGCCAACCCAGCAAGACTGCAATCAGGCAACACTGGCATTGAAATAGAAAGGAAGAACATAATGGTTTTAGAGACAAGTACCCCATGGAACAGAATGGAATTAGTGTGCTCTGCTGCTATAGTCCTGGGTGATTACTTTGGGGAAGGAACTTTGACTAGATGGTGAGGTCATCAATACTCAAGTGAATGTTGGCTAACACGAAGGACAAATAAATAGATCACATGATGAGACTATATAACACTATAGTCTTCCTGATTAATAAACAGCAAATTTGATTGAGTACTGCAGATGAATGTTGATATGATACTGAGGAAGGCTTGGTGTGAGATCTGGACTGAAGGTCTTCAGAGAAACTGAACATGTGTTTCTTCAGCTGGGAAGGATCTAGGAAGGCCCTGGTTGTTGCTGTCTGGGCTGACTATGTTTCTTCTTTCCTCGCTCACCGGGGGCCATGTCATTCCAATGGGGCCAGGTCATCCCATTGGGCTCTCAAGCCTCATTATTGGTATTAAGCCTCATTATTTCAAGACTTTGTTTCCCAAATTTTGGGGCTTTTACTTTGTAAACTTGAAAGCATCTAGTTGTCAGGAAGAATCAGGACCCGGCTGGGTGCATCCTTTAATCCCAGCCCTTGGAAGACAGAGGCAGGCTGGTCTCTCTGAGTTCCAGGCCAGCCAAGACTGCCTAGTAAGACCATGTCTCAAAAAATAAAATAAAATCAGGACCCTAAACTGGACACTGCTATTTTTAATGATGTTAGAAATAAGTTTGGGGTTGCAAAGAAAGAGACCGCCACTTCAATCAAAGTATCTTGACAAGGCAAAGGTTTCTGTCGATCAAGAGCATGTGCTGCTCCTAAAGAAGGCGAGAGCACCCAGGCAGAAGTGCACTTAAATGCACTTGGTTTTTATTCTAGCTCAGGGGTTACTGTTTTTCTCCCCATGGGTACTTCTGATCTCGTAGTCTTTGAAATTGGCTAGTTATTTTTGTTTGTTTGTTTTTGTTTTAAGGGCAGAATTGGCAAGTGTAAAGGGAAGGGGGAAATGGTATGACTATATTTTAATTTCAAAAGATTAAAAATTGAAATAATTATTTTCCAAAGAGGGGAAGGCTTGGGTAAAGGACATTGAAGGAAAGTGGGGAGGGTGGGCTGTCTAGGTCACTTAAGCTCTAAGAATGCAGCAGAGCCTTTGTAAGCAAAGATTCTTTTGTTTTTTGTTTGTTTGTTTGTTTGTTTTAACTTGAGAGAGGAGTACAACATTTGCATAAAAGTCTTACAGGGCAAGGAGATAAAGATATTTGAATTTCTTGCCATAAACATAAATTTTACAGGGTTTAATAGAAAAGACTAACAGTTAGCGTTACTTGCAATGGTGAGATTTGAGGAAGATGGTTAAAAGCTTTGAGAGTTTGGTGTAAATTTTAGTTGAGACCTCTTTCTCTAAGATTTAGCTCACCATGGGCCCTCTCCACTTTGTGATCCTGCTGTCTGTGGCCTGCTCCTTGGCTATGATCGTTGTTCACATTGCAGAACCATAAGGAAATGTGGCAGTGACTTGGCCATTTCCCCCTCTGCCTGGAGCTTCAGGACAGTCAGTATTGGGTTGATAATTAGGGGTAAAGAGAAGATGGAAAGAACAAAGTCGTCTTTTTTTTAAATGTGAAATGATGTGTAGAAATTAAAAATGTAATATCATATGAGTCAATAAGCACTCCCAACCAACTTCAGAATGAGAAATTAGTCATATGTAGCTGCCACAGCACTTGTGCCTGAGGCGGGAGGATTCCCAGCTAGCCTGGGCCACAGAGTAAGATTCATCTCATGAAATCAAATACCAAAAGGATGAAAATCCATTCTTTCACTGTGTTACAATTGTTGAGTTAGTAAAGCTGTCTCTTTTGCCTGTTCATGTCATGCTTAAAATGAGCCCTGAGAGCTGTCTTCTCCGATCTCTCTCTGAGGGAACTTCTGGAACTGCCTTCTATAAAAGCTCAGTTTGCAGAAGTAAGTGATGCTCTTTGACAAACAAAATGCCATGCTATGTGGTGTTTGTTCCATTTTTGCAGGTCAGGACCTGAAATACAGTAGTAAGGCAGTTACACTGTCCTCATGTATACTTCAAACGTCATGAGACTCTACCCTTTGTTTAATGTCCTAGTTAATGTTTGTTTGAAGGTGGACATTTTGTTGTTATTACTAAAGTTAGTTCCTAAAGAGGTTGTTAGCAGAAGACAAATGCTGCAGTCTGTCTCTAAACACTTAGGAACAAAAGCAAATGATTGTGAAGTTTTTTAGTGGCTTGAACCTTAAGGTAGTGCTTGCCTTCCCCACTGTTATAAGGAGCACTTGGCCCAGTTGCTATGGAAACACATTTAAATTACTGAAAGTTAGGATGTAGATTTGATACTGGTTTGTGAAAGATATATATACCTCATACCAAGGATCTAAATGCTACCCCCAACAGCTACCTCAGGGCCAGGTGTTGACTTTCTTGCCGTGCCATCCCAGTACAAAGAAGGTTCTTGGCCTCAACAGTTCAGCTTCTTCTGGGGGTGGCAAGCACGTAGGTGGGCAGGACAGCATGTGCAGAGGCAGCTGAAGGATTGGTGTCAGGAAGTCAGGAATGGCGATCTCATAGGTAGGATGAAGACTGGGTTCCCACTGAGGAAGCTGCTACTATGAGCAGAGAGGAGAAGGAAGGTTAAATCACAGTTATAGCCGCACAGCTAGAAAGTATTGGTGGGATCTTAAGTATCTGAGTTCATCAGCCTGGATCAGCTGCCAATGGCCACTAGAGTGTGCGTCTCAGTTGTTTGACTTCTAAGCCTCCTCGGGCTGCTGTGTGGTTCAGGGCGGCAGTTCTTAAATACTATGTGTTCTTGTATCAGCAATGGTCCTGCCACTGTACACTTAGCTCCTCGGGAGTGTTTTTCTCACAGATTAGCTCACTATAATACTACAAATAGTACTAGAGATTGTTTATACTTAGCTGTTGGATGCCTGCCTCGTGCTAAGTATGGGGCTGGGATTCAGTGAGGGAGGTATACCTAGTGTCTATACTTGTTCAGCTTTCAGCAAAGTTGGGAGTGAACATAGGCAGATATGAGATAATGTTGAATGTCAGAGTGTGGTATGGCCATGTATGCAAGCATTCAATGTGCTGATCAAGAAAGCACACTCATATAGCTTGAGTTCTGTTTTCAAGGAAGCCTTCCTTGGTATGGTCGCCAAAGAGGACTGTGCACTGAAATGGTGGTCTCAGGGGAAGGGTGAACTTTCCTGTGTGGTGTACCTATCAGCCTGGGGGGGGGGGCAGTTATACCCATGGCATGCTGAGGGGCTGGTCATCCAAAGATCACCACTGCAGGGCAGCTACATACCTGAAAGGGCTCAGAACAGCCCTTTTTGACAGTAGTTTTCACCGGAGTTGAGATACGAAATAGGAGGTGAATACAGTTGGAACTGGTAATGGTAATCAGTGACAGACTTCATATTGTTTTCTCCCAAGCATGTCAAAGGCCATCCTGTGCCAGCTGCTATGCTGACTTAGGAATAGAGCACAGGTGAGAAGGTCAGTGGAAGCAAGTGTGTAGGACACACCAGGCAGATGTTACAGAGGGGAGCAGAGAGAGTAGGGTCCAGGTGCCAGGTCCCAATAAGAGGACACTTTGAAGGCTGTAGGGAGTACTAGAAGACACTTTTAACTTCTTCTAGAATAGCTTTCTGTCGTCTTTAACTGTCCAATCCCAGGGGACAGGAAGCAATGACTTCATTCCAGATGTTGGCTACCATTGCCTTCTTTACGTACCATTGCCTCTTCTGGGGCCTCTTTTGCTTAGGCAACAGTGATGGACTCTGCTTCTCCCAGGACTGGAGCATTCAGCCAGTTGAACTGTTGTGCCAGGTGCTAGAGGCAATGAGGAGTAGGATTGGTGTGGGGTTGAACAGCATCCAGGAGACTAAATATGAAAATATGAAAAATGATAGTTTTGCATGCATATTGGTTTTTCTTAAACAGTCAGATCTAGAATTCTCTTCCACACATAAGTCCTTCATATTTAGAGATGACCTTGTAGTGTTCAGGAAAAACTACTGTGAGAACTCAAGGTTTGATTTCATCATAAGGTTAAGGTTAATTAACAGCTCTGACAGAGGATTTCTAAGTGTGTGGTAGTGATGTCCTGAAGCGCACAAGGCTATTTGTGCTAGTGGACAGACCAGGTTGTCTTTCTGGCCCTGCACCTGTTAGCTGGAGTGAGGCTGTGAGAGCTAGCTGGTTTAGAACCTGCCTATTCTGTAGGAAGCTGGAAGAAGACAGTCAAATCTAGCACCTCAAGGAAGTTACCTCTCTTTCCATTTAGATTCAGAAGCCTGGGTTTGTTTGTTTGTTTTACCTTTATTTTTAGATACTTTTAAAAAAAAACAGAAACAATTGAATGTTACTGGAGTTAAAGTCTAAAAAGCTGTATTTAACAGGGCATTCGTTCTATGTATGTCTATGTTTTGTTAAAAACAGTTTGATGACAATGGGAACAACTATGCCAACAAAGAAAACCTTGTTGTTATCTGCCCTATCAAGAATAGCACCTCAGTATTTGGGACATTTAAAATCCGAGGTATTAATGTCTTATTTCCAGGAAGAAAATGTGAGCCCCTCTAGATAGCAATCTAAAAGTTGTATAATCCATTTAAAGTTTTGTACTATATTTCTGTTTTATTACTTTCTCTTTCTATTCCTGACTTGATTTAAATATTACAATCATTAGAAGATATTGGTCTTTAAAAGGACTTGAAGCAGCTAATGGTTTAACGTGCCTATCTTCATTGTTTCTTAGTATTCTGTTTAAAAAACACAGAAATTCTTTTTATCCAGGAAGCTGAAAAAGCAGCTTGTTCTAGAGGAAACTGGTGTATGGTTCCTTCCTGTTCAGACTCTAAACTGGTTGCTGTTCCTTGCCTCTAAGTTCAAGGACACAGTTTACGTGAGTGAGACAAGCTGAACAGCATGTGCCACTCAGCCACAGAGAGACCATTTGGATGCTGCTAAGCAAACATGCACTCAGATTAGGGTTTAAGGTGCTTCACGCCTGTGTGGTTAGAACATCAAATGTCGACATGAATTGTATGAAGAAGTAAGATAAGATGAGAACAAATCCACGGTTGTGTCTGCTGTGTGAATTGGGTCTATGCAGCTGCACTGGTTGCCATCACTGTGGGCTGGCACTTTGAAAAATTGTCTATGGAAACAATTGGCAAGTTGCTCAGGGAAATTCATGTGTTTTAGAGTTCTTTCTCTTTACGTGTTTTGTTATGGTTTTGGGGATTAGCGAGAAGACAAACAACAAATAGTACTGGACAATTCTGCTATAAAGTATTGAGCACTGTGGATTTAACCCAAGCTAGCTGCTAATAAGTTCAAACAGTCTCAGCCTTATCTAGGCCTGTCTACTCTCAACATCTATTCTACTGTAGCCTATTTGCTGGGGCCTTCGAACCTCACACATGCCCTTGTCTGAAATGGCCAGGTTCTAGAAGAGACGGTAATAAGAGCATAGGAGGCATCAGGAGATGGGTTCTTGTTCCTGCTCTGTCACATCTAGTAACACAGGTGACAAATCACTTCTAGGCCTTTGCTTCTCTGTTAGACTCAGAGGAGCTGAAACCTGCAACTTCAGCCTTACAAGTGCCTGACTCAGTGTTCCATGCAGTACCCTCTTTACGTGAAATTGGCATGTAGGGCTGTTAGTCATTAGGCTTGCTGTGTTTTCCCCTTGGGAATGTCTTTCTCTCTGTCCCTCCCTTCTCATTGCCCTGCATTTCACCAGCTGTTGTGTTTTCATGATACTTACACTGTGCACCTGCCTTCCCCTAGCTTGTTACATCACCATTGTACATCCCCGTCCCCTCCTGCTTCCTTCCAGCCCTCTCTGTCCTATGCTTTCCTGTATCATCCAGCTTCGAGCTTTGGGTCTTACATCGATCTGGTCATGAGTGCGTCCTCACTCAGAAATCATCTCTTTGCTCTAGCGTTCAGGATCTTCTGTGAGTGAGTCTGCCCTATCCATCCTGCTGTAGTCACTACCATGTGGGCTCTGCTTTGTCATCATTGTTACCATTTCCCTGCTTCTTTAAAGCTTTCATTTTCTATGTGTGGTGTATGCATGTATAAGCACATGTATGTGGTACTTGCCGGTGTGTGTGTGTGTGTTTGTGTGTGTCAGAGAGAGGGAGAGATGGAGAAGGAGAGATGGAGAGGAGTGTGAGTGAGTGTAGGCCAGAAGTTGACTAAAGGGGTCGTACTCTGTCATTCTCCAGTATATTTTTTGAAACTGAAAGTGGGTCTTCCAGTTCCACTGGACTGGCCAGTAAACTTCTCACCACCATAGGGTGCGGATCAACATGCCCAGCTTTGGTATGGGTGCTAGGGATCTCAATCCAGGTCCTCATGCTTGTATAAGAAGCACTTCAGTTACTGAAACATCTCCTACACCCAGCTGCTTTATTCTTTTTTTGTATAACATCTTTCCATGAAACCTTAAAATTAATCAAGAAATGAAGAGTGGTATAATAAGATAACTGAATAGAGCCCCAAAGAGAAGGCAGAGATGATGGTGGAGGTACCTTAGAAAGTAGCAGAGAAATAGCCAGAAGCTGGAAAGAACCCAGATGCCCCTCAACAGAGGAATGGATACAGAAAATGTGGTACATTTACACAATGGAGTACTACTCAGCTATTATTTATGAAATTCCTAGGCAAATGGATGGACCTGGAGGGCATCATCCTGAGTGAGGTAACACAATCACAAAAGAACTCACATGATATGTACTCACTGATAAGTGGATATTAGCCCAGAAACTTAGAATACCCAAGATACAAGATACAATTTGCAAAACACATGAAACTCAAGAAGAACGAAGACCAAAGTGTGGACATTTTGCCCCTTCTTAGAATTGGGAACAAAACACCCATGGAAGGAGTTACAGAGACAAAGTTTGGAGTTGAGACGAAAGGATGGACCATCTAGAGACTGCCCATACCAGGGTTCCATCCCATAATCAGCCTCTAAACGCTGACACCATTGCATACACCAGCAAGATTTTGCTGAAAGGACCCTGATATAGCTATCTCTTGTGAGGCTATGCTGGGGCCTGGCAAACACAGAAGTGGATGCTCACAGTCGGCTATTGGATGGAACATAGGGCCCCCAATGGAGGAGCTAGAGAAAGTACCCAAGGAGCTAAAGGGGTCTGCAACCCTATAGGTGGAACAACAACTACCCAGTACCCTCCAGAGCTCGTGTCTCTAGCTGCATATGTATCAGAAGATGAGCTAGTCGGCCATCATTGGGAAAAGAGGCCCCTTGGTCTTGCAAACTTTATATGCCTCAGTACAGGGGAACGCCAGGGCCAAGAAGTGGGAGTGGGTGGGTAGGGGAGTGTGTGGGGGGAGGGTCTGGGGGACTTTTGAGATAGCATTTGAAATGTAAATGAAGAAAATACCTAATTAAAAAATAAATAAATTAAAAAAAAAAAAAGAAAGTAAGTAGCAGAGAGCATTGAGAGCCACTAGGTAAGGGCAGGTAGATAAATATTAGCTATACAGGATTTTGAGTTATAGAGAAGAAGTTTTAAGACTCATAATCACCCCCAAATACATTTTCTTTCAGTAGAGTAGAAGCCAAATCCATTAGTTCTGAAGGGTGAGATATGGTATTAGGGCATGAGAGAAGTAGAACTCCCCATTGCCGTTAGTGGGGCCTCACCTGCATGTGTATACAATATCTTCTGAGCAAGCATAGAGAAACAAGGTGCAGCTCATTGGCATGGGGTTGTGGTGGAGTCATTTTTTTTTTTTTTTCAGTTCAGTGTTGCCTTCATGGATCGGGTAGGAGAACTGCCAGAGAGTGGCTGCATCCTCTCCACAAGCACACCAGGTTCTAGACTGGGTAAAGGTGTGTGTGAAAGTGGAGAGGGCTGGTTAACTAGAAGGAAAGAGTTGTTAAGACTTCAGAGTTGATCCATTTTCCTTCATTCTGCACTCCCTCGTGTCTCTGTCCTGGCCTCATGTTCATTTCATGACTTCACCCACATTCTAGCTACTATACCATCATGTGTGCCAGTGTCTGCCCAAGGTCCTGTTCTTCATCAGACCTGCCTATTGGGAGCAATAAAGGGAGAAATGGGATTCTCTCGGAAAGAAGGAAGGACAGGTCAGTGCATCACCTTTAGAGGGGACTGACCCAATAGGACTGGTGATATATAGTCTCAGCTGCCATCCGAGGCACTCCTTGTACATGGCTGCCTTCCCCTTATCTAACAGTACAGTTTCACTGACTTGTGTCCTTCTGCCCTGTTAGGTTTTTTTTCCCTGCTCAGGTGGGTATGGGACCAGGGTACAATGTGGTTTAATCTGTGCTGAGGTTCTGGGCAGGTCCAAAGAAACTATATCATTTGAGTGACCATGAACCAGAAGGAGAGACCGTATGAGGGATGGCGAAAGAGAGAGGTAATGGGATTTGAGGTGTGGAGGTCCCAGAAGGTTGCAGTTGCTGAAACCTAGAGCAAAAGAGAGCAGGTAGGCCAGGGTGTGGAGCAATGGGACAGGGTAGGTTTGTGAATTTGGGATGGTAAAAGAGTGCTTTTGTTGAAGGACTTATCCTGCAGTGAGTAACTGAGGGATGGGGACAAGTCTGTGGAGAAAGCTGAATGTGGGTGAGGAGTATGCAGGACAGTGAAGGTCTTGGTGTGAGAGCAGGAGGCTCAGCTGATAGGTGGACAGCTGGGTTAGTAGATTGTGCAGAGGCTTGTGAAAGGAAAATGGCTCCCACTTGCAGGGCTGCAAAGACAGCAGTGTCTTCAGAGTAAGCTCAGGACACCTGACTTGCTCTTACTCCACCGAAGCCCAATCTTTTTTTTTTTTTTAATTGGATATTTTCTTTATTTACATTTCAAATATTAACCCCTTTCCCGGGTTCCCTCCCTCCTGAAAACACCCTATCACATCCTCCCTCCCCCTGCTTCTGTGAGGGTGTTCCTCTACCTACCCACCCACTCCCACCACCCTCGATTCCTCTACACTGGGGCATCTATTGAGCCTTCATAGGCCAAGGGCCTCTCCTCCCATTGATGCCTGACAAGGCCATCCTCTGCTACATATGCAACTGGAGACATGTGTACTCCTTTGTTGATGGCTTAGTCCCTGGGAGTTCTGGGGGGTCTGATTGGTTAATATTGTTGTTCTTCCTATGGGTTTGTAAACCCCTTCAACTCCTTCAGTCCCTTCTCTTACTTTTCTATTAGAGACCCCGCCCTCCGTCCATTGGTTGGCTGCTAACATCCGCCTCTGTAATTTAAGGCTCTGGCAGGACCTCTCAGGAGACAGTCATATCAGGCTCCTTTCAGCATGCACTTCTTGGCATCCATAATAGTGTCTGGGTTTGGTAACTGTATATGGCATGAATCCCCAGGTGGGGCAGTCTCTGGGTGGCCTTTCCTTCAGTCTCTGCTCACCACCTTATCTCCATATTTGCTCCTGTGAGTATTTTGTTTTCCTTCAATGAAGGACCGAAGCACCCACACTTTGGTCTTCCTTCTTGAGCTTCATGTTGTCTGTGAATTGTATCCTGGTTATTTGAAGCTTTTGGGCTAGTATCCACTTCTCAGTGAGTGCTACCATGTGTGTTCTTTTGTGATTGGGTTGCCTCACTCAGGATGATATCTTCTAGTTCCATCCATTTGCCTAAGAATTTCATAAATTCATCGTTTTTAATAGCTGAGTAGTACTCCATTGTGTAGATGTACCACATTTTCTGTATTCATTTCTCTGTTGAGGGACATCTGGGTTCTTTCCGCTTCTGGCTACTATAAAAAAGGCTGCTATGAACATAGTGGAGCATGTCGTTATTACATGTTGGAGCATCTTCTGGGTATATGCCCAGGAGTGGTTTTTACCTCAGCAGCAGCATGCTTGCTCTGCAGGAGTCCTGTGCCTCCATTCTCATCTCTCTTGGAATAGTGGGGTAGGCTCCCCAGGCTGCCACATTGTCTGGTCAGCACCAGTGTCCCTGCCTCCAGGACTTGCGTGGACCACTCTTTCTTAATGTTTGCAGTTTGCTCCTCTCCACATTCATTTATCTCTTCAAGGGCTCCTTTGGGCACAGGAGAGCCCATCAATTACTAAGCACTCTTAGTCCCCATGGAGGGCTGCTCATAAGATCACTGTTTGACTGCATACCCTTTATTGGATTGCTGATTGACCTAGCAAAGGAGGGCAGAGATTTCTGTCATTATATATATTTTTAGTTAATTTATTTTTTACACTCCATATTCCATTTTCCGTCCCCTCATCTACCCTCCAACTGCTCCACACCCCACACCTCCTCTCCACCCCACCCCCATCTCCACATGGATGCCCCCACTCCCCACCCCACCTGACCTCTAGCCTCCCTGGGCCTCCAGTGTCTTGAGGTTAGGTGCATCATCTCTGAATGAACATAGACCCAGAAGTCCCCTACTGTATGTGTGTTGGGGGCCTCATATCAGCTGGTTTATGCTGTCTGTTTGGTGGTCCAGTGTTTGAGAGATTTCAGGGACCCAAATTAATTGAGACTGCTGGTCCTCCTACAGATTCGCCCTCCTCCTCAGCTTCTTTCCACCTTCCCTAATTCAACAACAGGGGTCAGCTGCTTTTGTCCATTGGTTGGGTGCAAATATCTGCATCTGACTCTTTCAGCTGCTTGTTGGATCTTTCATAGGGCAGTCATGATAGACCCCTTTTTGTGAGCGCTTCATGGCCTCAGTATTAGTGTCAGGCCTTGGGACCTCCCCTTGAGCTGGATCCCACTTTGGGTCTGTCCCTGGACCTTCTTTTTCTCAGGCTCCTCTCCATTTCCATCTCTATAATTCTTTCAGACAGAAACAATTATGGATCAGAGATGTGACTGTGGGATGACAACCCCATCCCTCACTTGATGTCCTGTCTTCCTGCTGGAGGTGGGCTCTGTAAGTTCCCTCTCCCCACTGTAGGGCATTTCATCAAAGGTCCCTCCCTTTGATTCCTGAGAGTCTCTTACCTCCCAGGTCTCTGGTGCATTCTGGAGGGTCCCCCACCCCCAACTTCCTACTTCCTGAGGTTACCTGTTTCCATTCTTTGTGCTGGCCCTTAGGGCTTCAGTTCTTTCCCCTCACCCAATACCGGATCAGGTTACCCACCACCCCAACCTCCCCCGACCCCCCCCCCCCCCTTCCCTCCCAGGTACTCCTCAATTGTGATTTCTTTCTTCTCTCTCCCAAGTGAGACTGAGGCGTCCTCACTTGGGCACTTCAGCTTGTTGACCTTTTTGAGTTCTGTGGACTGTGTCTTGGGTATTCTGTACTTTTTATTTTTTTATTTTTGTGGCTAATATCCACTTATCAGCGAGTACATACCATGCGTGTCCTTTTGGGTCTGGGTTACCTCACTCAGGATGATAGTTTGTAGTTCCGTCCATTTGTCTACAAAACTCAGGATGTCCTCATGCTTAACAGCTGAGTAGTATGCTACTGTGTAATTGAACCACATTTTCTGTATCCATTCTTCTGCTGTGGGACATATTTTTAATGGTACATTTTCCCTGCACCTATTATAGAACTTGGCAGATTGCAGATGCTCATAAATGTTAGTGGAGTGCTGAGTGCACATAACCAGAGGAAGGAAGAAAGGGATGGGTGGGCTAGCAGACAGTTGGGAAGAAAAGATGTGTTAACTCTGGAACCCTCAAAGTTCAGGACGGAGCAGGCATGGGGATGGGTTATTACTTTGGGTCCTTGGAACAGAGTACCAGCATTTGCTTTCAAACTGTGACAGTTCAAACTACAGAATACAAGTCATGCTGCTAGAGCTGTGGTTGGAAACTTGAACACTGCCAGATTTTCCCATTGACATCTGAATAGCTCACATTATGTTTCTGGTAAATTTGTTGTTGAAAAGTGTCTTGCCAGCCTGTCTTGCTTTATAGCAGCAGCAGCACATTGCACCACCTCATTTGCTACACAGACTCTTGAGCTCCCTAGATGCTGCAGTGTTCCTCCTACCCTCTTGAAGTACAAATCAGGTATACTTCGGGGCACAGAGGACTCTCCCCACAGCAGAGTAAGATTTCAGCCTTTCATGTTCAAGTTCCTATCTGTGTGTTGTGTTCTTAGGGACAAAGCAGCTTCCAGAACCTCAGAAGTAGAAACCAGTTTCAAACAGGATTTCCTCTGGGTGGCTGCCCTCTTCTGCCAGCATCGGTGACCTTGGCTTCTGTGCCTCACCCCATCCTGCTTTCTACAGTTACTTTTCACTCTTTTGCTTTGCTTGGGTGCAGTTTCTTTCTCTTGTTCGTGTTCCCTTGAGCTAAGAAATGCTAGTTACATTTTTAGCTCCCAGCTTTACCTTCTCAGGAAGGTTTTTGTAAAGTTCCTTGAATGCTGGTTCCCTCTCCATAGACTGTCATCCCAGGCTTCCTCACCACAGCTTACTATAGGCTTCTGTCATCATAGACCCTACATCCCCACATCTGTATATTGTTAGTATCTGCAGCCCCCAAGGGGCCATCTTGATTGTCTTACTAATTACCATGTTTTGGGGCCCCAGGATAAAAAAAAATAGTTCCCCACCACCCAGAAAGTTCTTCCTAGATAATTTTGAATAAAAGAGCGATAAGAGAGGCCTGTGTCCTTCCTCTGAAGCCATGGCTATAGCCACTATCACTTGACACAAGTGCAGAAAGCATCTTCCTGCTGACAACTGAGTCAGGTGAGTGATGTGTAAACAGTGGTTTGGAGAGTGACTTCCCATCTCTTTCATGTTCCAGGCAGCAGCAGCATCCAGACTTAGCCCATTGGCAGGGGCTCTCTTTCTTCTGGGCAATTAGCTGCCCGAGAAGGAATTAGGAAAGAAATGAGGAAACTTCTATGCAAAGGGTTTTTATTGTTTTGCTTTTCACAAACCATCTGAATCCCACTAGTCACTGGGATCCTATTGCCACGACTTTAAGGAACAAGTCCCTAAACTTAATCATGTGGCATGCATGTGTGCTGTGCGGGTTCACACTGTTCATGTCAACAGCAATGAGCACACAAATCATTCAGGCTCCTGTTAATTCAATTTAATTAATTTATCAAGCATTCATTCTTCTTGTGTAGCTCCATGGTCACTGTTATTGAACCCTGCACCCAATGCATGTCAAAATATATGTCTGTCTTTGGCACATGTTAACTATATGAAGCAACAGGTCTTGAGTCTTATTATGATTTTCCCTACATGCATATAAAGAATTGAACTTACCATTACTACCATCTTGACACTCCTGTCCTGCTGTTATTCCTCCTATTCCGAATAGTTTCCTTCCTACCTTCATGTCTTTTCTTAAGACTCTAGATTCTACATAAGAGAAAACATGTAGTATTTATATAAATTGGTCTTATTTTGCTTAGTATGATTTTTACAGTTTTAAACATTTCAACATAATATTTATTCATTATTAATATTTATAATTAACATTAATTATTCTAACACTTATTAAATGATTAATAAAATACTATTTTATAAATTATTGTTGTTGTTATTATTATTATTGAGACCATGTAGTCCAGGTTGGTCTTGAACTTTTTACCCTCCTTTATGCTGAGATTACACTATCTACTCACTACTGAGAACTGCGTTACAAATGTGAGCTCCCTACTGTCTTCAGTTCTAAGGAGGTATAGTAGAGTCCCCAGTAAATCTGGAACAGAACGGATAGCAGCACTAAACATTAAGCAGGGTTCATACAGCCTTAAGGCAGGCAGGCAGGCAGATTCTGATTCTGCTCTCACATGGTTCTGGTAAGTTTGGGCCATAGATGAATCGCAAAAAGTGTGTAGGCTTTGCAGTTTGGGACTAGTACATTCATTCCTTCACTGGTATTGGAGCCTGCTTCTTCAGGATTCCAGCACGCACAGAAGACCTGCTGCCTTCAGGGACTGAGCAACTACGAGGTTCTTGGACTTTTCTTCACAGCTAGCCATTGTTGGATTAGTTGGACTGAAGCCTGTAAGTTATTCTAATAAATTCTTTAGGTAGATAGGATGGATGGATGAATGGATGGATGGATGGATGGATAGATAGATAGATTCATCTTATAAGTTCTGTGACTCTAAAGAACACTAAGAAAGTTAATAAAGTGTCATACTATGTTTTTGTTTTTTTGTCTTTTTTTTTCCCAAAAGTTTGTCCTGTTTTTCAATGTTAGTCTGCCCATCTGTACTTTGTGTTGGAGCATAAGATAGGGAATAAGATAGGGAGCAAGTTTCCATGTAAACACTCTAGTGACATGAGCCAACCTCACATTGCACATTTCCCTCAGATTACAATGCTACTTCGTCATTTGTTTGGGTCGCTCAGCATGTTTGGCCTCTGATTCATTGGCTTCATTGGGTACAGTCCTGCTACCTCTCACACTTGCCACTTCTTCATGTATATACATGACTTCGTGCATACATTCCAGGAGGCCCTGCCGTGATAGGATTAGAGGTTAGTGGAGGAGTCAGTCACTGCGGTATGGAAGCTGATAAGGTTGATACTTCTGAGGGCTTTGAGGCACACATTAGATCTCTCTGGCATCTAGTGGGTTACTGGTGTTGGTGGATATAGCAGTCAGGCCTGAGGCCCTAGACCTTTAGCTTCAGTCCTGGGGCTGAGAGTGCCTGCACTTTACCCCTCCCTGTCCCCATTCCCAGCCTGTGCCTCCTGGGTGTCTGGAGATCTCTCAACTGACTCCTTTTTAAACTCTGACCTGCTTTTCACAGTGCTAAGCTTGTCCTCAGTGAGAAAGCCTAAGGCTGACCACCTGAGGATCACCAGGAGGCACCATCTCCATCTCCATCTGAAGGTGGTCTCCTGCTCCTGCCACTCTCCTGCTCTTTCTTCTTTGTTTTTAAGCTTTTTAGCTTAAGTGTATTTTTTCCTCTTTACTTTGTACTGAGTTGAATAAAAAAGAATGCTATATTTAAATATCATTGTTCTTCTAAAGAAAAGCTTCAGTTTAAAATGTTTGTTTAAACTGCAGGGGTTTCTGTCAGCTGCCCTGCTCCTCCTGAGCAAGGATAGTACAACCTCTTTAGGTTTCAGGGGCAGCAGTACATCACCATGTTCCAGATATAGCTGTCTATCTGGACTCTCAAGTTAGCGAGAACCAACGGGGAGAAAACTGGCTGCTGTGAGGTTATTACAGGCTTAAACAGCCTGTGCTGCTTTTGTAGTGATTGGAAACCAAGAATTAAGGAGACACCAACTGAGGAGAAAAAACTCACTCTGGTTTTTTTGGTTTTTTGTCTTTTTTTTCAAATTGAAAATGTCTTCATACACTTTACAGACTATAGATGCACTGCTCAGTCAGTGGAGGCCCAGAGATGTGTGGAGGTGCAGTGCGGCCCTTGGTGTCTGTGAGGCCATCAGCACGTGGAATGTGACAGTGCAGCTGTGGGGCTCCTTTGTCTTCCTTTTCACTGCAGTTAACTCAGCGTTAAAGCAGCATGTGGGGAAGGATCTATGTGAGTCCAAGGCTAGCCAGGTTTAGATAGTTTATATAGTTCAGCTCTCTCACTCCCAAGTCTGCCTCAGGGCACAGCTTCTTCTGCCCCTTACTTCTCTTGCTGCACGTTCTGTTTTTTTGGCATACAGTCTCATAGACTGTTCTGTTCATTCATATACCTTTGTTTTCCTTAGTTACAAATTAAGGCTATCTTTAAAGTACATAAGGATCCATTCATTATGGTGTAATTTCAGTGGGATGAATGCACCAACCGTCTGGTTGTTTCTGCTTTTCTGTATTAATGTTTTTAAGAAGTGTGTTCTGCTTAGGTTGTCTACAACTTGGTACTCTGTCTTTGCATTTGTTTTTGATAGGTGTTAGGATTCCCATATAGTTGCAAATAAAATCTGTCAGAATATTTGCCTGTATCTGAGGACTGTGCTGCTGCTGACTGGCTTCTCTAGTGCTCTACCTGCTGTTGAGTGTGCAGGGGAAGAGTTCCAAGTATTACACTGTTGTGAATGCCTGCTGGGAGCCCCAGCCTTAGCCTTAGCCTTGCTTGAGGCCCCTGTGGCAAGGTGGATGTGAGGGCAGAGCCAAGGACTTGGCTTCCTCTTTTCCTCTTTGCTCAGTTCCATTGAGACTGACTCTATCACTCTTCAGATTCCTTTGGGGTTTAAAAGGAGATGGAATTCTAGCTTGTGGTTTAATGGTCATCTAGCCTGGCTGAGAGAACAGTTATCCCAGGCAAAAAGGCAGATAGGAGGTGCCCTCAGTGTGGGCATGGCTTAGGGAGTGGTGAGGGCTAGCCAACACTCCACTTTTATCCAGTTAGTCATTTTTACATGATCCTCTGTCATTTTTTCCAAAAATAATCCTGTTGCCAATCTTTTGCTGAAGACTGTTTCCCTTTTAAAACATAAAATAACAGATTGTTCTGTGCACTTAGCTGCTGTAGCATCCCCTCATGCTCAGTGAGTAAGTTCCACACATCAGCCTATGGTAGATGGGTCATAATATTCTGAGGTCATTTCCAAGTTGTGATTGAGGTTTTAAATTGTCAAGTGAAGATATTTTTCTTAAGGACTCTGATATGTTTATAGGAGATAGTTCAGATAATGGTGGTTGAAAACAAAGGATTTGCTAATGCAAAGACCCAGGTTGATGTTCCTTCTCCAGTACAGAAATGGTGACTATGAATAACTGCTTTCAAGGACTAAATTCAGAATCCCAACCTTCCCTGGCACCTTACAGAAGTACAGAGCTAACAGTGTAATGAAGAATAATAAGTCCATGGAAAGAGGCATATTATACTGGTTGAAATAAAAATAAAAATTTGGTGAGTATGAGACTGAATGACTAGTGTTAAGAAGTAGCTTCAATACATAGTTAAAAACTACTTATATTTTCTTTAAAAAAAAATCTTAGTTTACATGGGCTGTAGCCAATGGATTGGCTGGATGGTCAGGGACTTGGAAAGATCATGATTGGAAAATTGGTGAAAAAGACATCTGGGGAAGAAGTATGTGGATGGATCTCTCCAAATGGGCAAAGGATGTGAAGATATTTGTGTCCCATGTAGATGCTCACCAAAAGGTGACTTCAGCCGAGGAGGAGTTCAATAATCAAGTGGATAAGATGACCCGTTCTGTGGACAGTCAGCCTCTCTCCCCAGCCATCCCTGTCATTGCTCAATGGGCACATGAACAAAGTGGCCATGGTGGTCGAGATGGAGGTTATGCTTGGGCTCAGCAACACGGGCTTCCACTCACCAAGGCTGACCTGGCTACAGCTGCTGCTGATTGCCAGATCTGCCAACAGCAGAAACCAACACTGAGCCCCAGATATGGCACCATTCCTCGAGGTGACCAGCCAGCAACCTGGTGGCAGGTTGACTACATTGGACCACTTCCTTCATGGAAAGGACAGCGTTTTGTTCTTACTGGAGTAGATACTTATTCTGGTTATGGATTTGCCTTTCCTGCACGTAAGGCCTCTGCTAAAACCACCATTCATGGACTGACAGAATGCCTTATCTATCGTCATGGTATTCCACACAGTATTGCTTCTGACCAAGGAACTCATTTCACAGCCAGAGAAGTACGACAGTGGGCCCACGATCATGGAATTCACTGGTCTTACCACATTCCCCATCATCCTGAAGCAGCTGGCCTGATAGAAAGGTGGAATGGCCTTTTGAAGACGCAGTTACAGCGCCAATTAGGTGGTAACAGCTTGGAAGGCTGGGGTAGAGTTCTTCAGAAGGCAGTATATGCTTTGAATCAGCGCTCCATATATGGTACAGTTTCACCCATAGCCAGGATTCATGGGTCCAGGAATCAAGGGGTGGAAAAGGGAATAGTTCCACTTACTATCACTCCTAGTGACCCTCTAGGAAAATTTTTGCTTCCTGTCCCCATAACTCTAGGTTCTGCTGGCCTAGAAGTTTTGGCTCCAGAGAGGGGAGTGCTCCTACCAGGAGCTACAACAAACATTCCATTGAACTGGAAGCTCAGACTTCCCCCTGGTCATTTTGGGCTTCTAATGCCCTTAAACCAACAGGCTAAAAAAAGGAATAACCGTGTTAGGAAGAGTGATAGATCCAGATTACCATGGGGAAATTGGATTACCTCTTCACAATGGAGGTAAGCAAGATTATGTCTGGAGTGTAGGAGATCCCTTAGGGCGTCTCCTAGTACTACCATGTCCTGTGATTAAAGTCAATGGGAAACTACAACAGCCTAATCCAAGCAGGATGATAAAGGACGCAGACCCATCAGGAATGAAGGTATGGGTCAATCCTCCAGGAAAAGAGCCAAGACCTGCTGAGGTGCTGGCCGAAGGTGAAGGAAATACAGAATGGGTAGTAGAGGAAGGTAGTTATAAATACCAATTAAGGCCACGTAACCAGTTGCAGAAACGAGGATTATAAAGTAATATGAATGCCCCATTGTAAATTTACAAATGCGTTTGCGATTGTACGAGGGATAGTTATATCATGTTAGGCGTATTCACAACCTTGTTATTGTTTCATGTGAACATGAGATATTATTTGTGTCAAGTTGACAAGGGGTGGATTGTAGTGGCTATTCTTGGTTGTCAACTTGACTATATTTGGAATGAACTACAATCCAGAATTGGAAGGCTCACCAGTGACCCTTATCTGGAGGCTTGGAGATCCTTATCTGGATCTTGGTATGGAGATCTTGAGACATAGTGGCTATGGATTCCAGAAGATTAAATCTCCGAGTTTAAGGAGATTTAATCTGGGCTACACCTTTCATCTGGGATTAAAGGTGTGGTGGAACACACCTTTAATCTGGGCTACACCTTCTGCTGGAGACAATATAAGGACACTGGAAGAAGGGAGTCTAGCTCTTGCTCCTTCGCCTGCTTGCCGTGTGAGACTGAGTAACTGCTAGATCCTTGAACTTCCATTCACAGCTGCGACTGAACCATTGTTGGGAATTGGGCTGCCGACTGTAAGTCATCAATAAATTCTTTTACTATATAGAGACTATCCATAAGTTCTGTGACTCTAGAGAACCCTGACTAATACAAATACATAGTTAAAAACTACTTATATTTTCTTTAAAAAAAAATCTTAGTTTAGCTATATTATGTTATATTGCCAAATATCTTGAAACCTAAATGTTTGTTATACCCTAAAGATTGGAAAAATTATGCAAAAAGTAACTGTAATTCCAGCTTCTGTTATTTTTAGAACTAGCCTTTCCCTGGTGATGAACATATTATTACTATTTTGCTAAACAGACATAGATTCGAGCTTCCCTCTAAATATCTCTATGCCCATAGATTACCACAGCTCTACACCTTATCAAATAAGGTGATTGACACAGAGATTCACAGCCAATCAGAGTGCAAAAAATAAGTATCTGTAGTGTGCTTGGCTCCAGATGGGACATCTATCTTACTACCTACCCCAGGCTCAGAGGCTGTCTCAGAAGACAGAGAGGAAAGACTGCAAGAGTCAGGCAGAGGCCAGGAAGAACTGAATGACACTGTACTGAGGAGCTCAGCAGCTGTGGCTGTACAAGACCCACACAAGATTAAGCAAGTCAGCATTCCAGCATGAAATGGGTAAGGGCTCAGGAGACTCCAGTCCTAACTATGTCCGTGGCTTCTGGGGAAGGAAGAATCAGTAGTCTCTTGGTAGATAGGCTGTACTCCGTTGGATGGCCACACACATGGGAGTATATGGGCAGTGCATTGGACTGATGTGTTATTTTTAAAAAATTTTTAAAAGAACACACTGTTGGGAGGGGATGGAGCTGTGGTAGATCTGGTAGATCTGGTAGTTGGGGATAAATATGACCAAAGTATATTGTATGATGTTCTCAAAGCAAATAAAAATATTGTTTGAAAATTGACTAGCCTAAGTGTGCTCATTTTAGAACTAGCCTGTAGCGTGCATGTTTTATGAAAATTTAAAAACCTTATTGTCATTATTCATCAGAGCAACGACCCCACCCACAATTTGGAAGTTTGAAACACAATTTAAGACAAGCTAGAAATGAGGTTTGACATGTAGTTTGAAATTTTTAAAAATAATTACTGTACTTTTAGTGTTATTTCATATAATAGATGCCAAAACCAGAAATGTGACAGACAAAATAATAACACTAATTGTTCACATTATTGATGAGAATTGATTTATTCAAATCTCTGCTGTATGCCACAAGTCTGTTACTGTTTCTTTATCCTGTCCGAGGTAGCTAGCTCCTGTGGCTCTGAAGATACCAGTAGCTGTCCACCCAGAAGGTCTCAGGGCTAGATTAGATGCACCCTGGCCTACCTGGTAGCGAACATTCACCATCACTGGTCCAATGGAGGGCCTCTGAGCATGGATCCTCACTGGTGGTGGCTCAAGTGTCCATTCTCCCTCAGCACTCTCGTGGACTCTGTCGCACTGAAGGTCATCTGGGTTGCATTTGTTTGTTTGTTTGTTGCTGTGAAAAAAATGCTTCCATATTATTTACATGCCACAGTGTTCTCCCAAAGTGTCAACTTTGATTGCTTTGTAATTATATGGAATTTTATGGCCACCACTGTAGTATAATTCACATCATTTTCAGTAAAACAGAACAAAAGCCCCCAATTGCACCAGTGTACAGTCAGTCCCTTTTTGGACCTCATTCCAGAAAGTCACTAATTTAATTTGCCTCTGTAGGCTGACTTGGGGGCGGGGGCTGCATATGAATGGAACCACACAGTGCACATTGTTTGGCAACTGGCTTCTTTTACTTGCCTTAACGTTTACGAGTTTTGACCCTTCCCATGGGTGTCAAGATTGCTTCCTTTCTTGTTACCAGGTGGAATCCATTGCGTGCCCCAGGGTGTGTATCTTTTCACTGCCTGATAGTTCATTGTTGGTTCTTGGTGATTTTGAAGATGCTATCATAAACATTTACTTCCAAGTCCTTGTGTGGTCATTTCTCTTGTGCAGATAAACTAGCAATCAATTACAGGATCTCCTGGTGAAAGGGACAAAGTTTCCAAAGTAAGGATAGCAGTTTGCACGTTGCTTCCTGTTTACTCCCCAGCGTTGGTTTCTGGGAACTTATGTGACTGTTCTAACAGTAGTTCTGCCAAGGATGAAGTTCGCCCTACTATGGGTTTGGCTGCATTTTCCCTAAAAACTGGTGTTTGCCAGAGATTTGCATGTCTTCCTTAGAGAAGTGTTTGTCCAAACTACTTGTGCCATGTTGAGCTGTAAGAGTTGGTTGTAATCTTGATGCCAGTCTCTGTCTAGTTCTGTGATTTGCATAGGTTCACAGGACTCCTGCTTCTCTCTGAGGTTTAAAGTCTCCTCCTGAGGAAGCATTTCTCTGTTTGTTCTCTGCCTTTTGTCAATTTCTACAGTTCTGAAACTCTAGAAACAGTGTTGGTTTTGACATTGTTGTTCCTCTTTCAGGAGCCAGTGGCCACACGGTGTTCTGGAAGTCCCATTTCCATTTCATCTCGATTCCTAGAGCATAAAGTGCCAGGCCAAAGAATTGACACATTTGTAATTTTCGTAGATATTAGCAATTTTTTTCATAAAAAACTGTGATAGTTTATACAAGTATGATTTAGGCTTGCCAGTAGTGTTGCCAACTCTTGGCATTTGGCCCTATATATAGAATGAATATATATATGTATGTGTGTGTGTATATATATATATATATACACACACATTCGCACATACATATATATGTTATATATAATATATGTATATATTATAGATGCACATTATATGTGCACATGTGTTACATATATAATATATCCTGTATTATATATAATTAAAAATAGAGTTTTGTGGTAATATTTATCTTCTTATATATTACTGGTGCTGGGATTGAAGTCAGGGTCTTACACAAGCTAGGCAAGTAATCCACCCCTGAACTACATCCCTAGTACTCATGCTTCCCTCTACAAAACATTGATTAATTGATTTTTGAGATAGGGTTTTGTTAGGTTGAGTAGTCAGGCCTTAAGCTTGCTACCCTCCTGCCTTACCTCTTGAGTAATTAGGACTACAGGCTTGTGCCACCAAGCTCAGCTTAACTGGTCCCTTATAATCCTAAGGATATACTAAAGAGAGTCCTCTAAACCTATGATTTCTGGGGGATTTAGGAAAGGCTCTTTGGGGAAGTTTTGGCTTGGCTGCTGGTATGGTTGTGGTCCTGTGGAATCTGGAGCTACAATAGCAGGGAAAGATAGCTGAAGTAGTTGGGGGTTAATTAGGTATCTCTCTTGGTCACTCCATGTTATCTCACAACTGCTCTATGTAGCATCTTGGTGGCTTCCTCATGTGGTGGCAGCCTCAGGGTGGTCAGGTGGCTTACAGGGTAGGGTATCTTATGTACTCCAAAAATGAGTGTTCCAAGAGACCTTGGCAGACCTATTGTCTTAGTTAGGGTTTCTGTTGTTGTGAATATCCTGAATCTTAATCCACTGAGGGAAGCCAAGGCAAGAACTCAAAAGTGGACAGGAACCTGGAGACACGAGCTGATGCAGAGGTCATAGAGGAGTGCTGCTTATTAGCTTGCTCTAATGGCTTGTTCAGCCTATTTTCATAGAGATCCCAGCACAATCAACTCAGAGTTAAACCCACAATAGGCCAGGTTCTCTTCTATTAGTTACTAAAGTATCTTAGAGGTTTGCTTGCCTATAGCCCTATCTTATGGTAACATTTTCTCAATTGGGGTTCTTCCTCTCAGATGACTCTAGCTTATATCAAATTGACATAAAGCTATCTAGAACATCTATAATGACTTAGTCTGTATAGTCATGTGTAATTATATTTCTTCTTTGTAGAACAAATTAGCCAAGACTCAAGCAGAAGACTTTATGCTGTACAATCTGCTGCCATAGTTTCAGTAATGGAAGGAGACTTCTAGTTGAAAGAATTAGACATTTTTACATGGGTATAAAAATTGGACAGTTTCGCTCTCCAAAGGAGAGGCTGATTCTGATTCTGAAATGATTTGGATCTTTACATTCCAACTATAGAGAGACTGTTCAGGAAGGATGTAGTTTAACTCGTTCACACATGGACAGGGGTCTTTACAGTTTCTGAATCTCACATATGAAATAACACAGATACTGATGACTAGCAAGGAGAAAGAGTTGAGCTTTAAATCAGTCTCAGCCAGCAATCTCAATTCTATAATCCACCTTCGCATCTTCATTCATCTTAGTACAATAGAAAACTGGAAAAAGTGGACAGAAGGAAATGAGATTAGTGCAGAAATAATTCAAGAAATGGAAAATAGTAAAAGTTTGTACTTTGTCACCAACTATTAGCTGTTCTGACAAAGAAAAAGAGAATTCAAGTTACCAAAATCAGGAATGAGTGTGGAGATAGAGGTTCTGGCCTGCTAAGCATTGTATGGTGACTTAAAGAAGAAATCATCAGAAAGATAAAATACCCAGAAGAAATTAAACCAAAAATAACGAAAACCATAAAACACTGTTACAAGAAAGTAAAGACACTCTTAAAAGAAAGTGGAAAGGCATCCCATGGTTGGAAGAATTAATATAATGATGACTGTATTGGCAATTTTTCTGTAGATTCAACAGAATACCCTTGGGCTTCCTTAAAGATCTGTGTTTGAAAAAAAATGTGCAAGCCAAAGTTCCCATGATAATTCAAGAGACCCATAATAACCAAAACACCTTGAAACAGAGTTGGAAGATGCCCATTTTTCAATTTTAAAACTTAAGGGACAGGCATGGTGATGTACACCTTCATTCCCCAGTACTTGAGTGGCAGAGGCAGACAGATTGTTGTGAGTTTCAGGCCAGCCAGGATAACATTGAAATAGTCTCAAAGATAAAATTTACTACAAAGCTGCGGTAAGACACTGTGGTACTGACATAAAGATAAGCATGTAGATCAGTGAGAGAACTAAGAGCACAGTTATGCAATGATGCATGCATGCCGAGCTATATTTAAATGGGAGCAGCAGGACCATTCAAGTGGACTGCCTGGATGTGCATGGTGGTACACACTAGTCATCCTATCCCCTAGGAGACAGAAGGAGGAGAGCTACCACCAGGCCAGAGTGAGACCCACTCAGTTGTGGAGAAACAAATTTAATTAATTAATTAATTAAACAAACAAACAAACAAACAAACAGAAACAGCCAAATCTTTTCTACAAATGGTTCTAGGATGGCATGTTAGCATCAGAGTAATAAGGTTGAGTTTCTTCTCCATGCTACATACAATATTAAGTCCAAATGGATAGAAGAGAATTATACTTAAGAGGAAACATGAGTACAGACTTTACATATTTGAAATTGGTTATAGTTTCTTAGGTGACACAACAAAACAAGCAACCAAAGCAAAGAATGGGTAAATCAGACTTAATCAGAATTAAATATTAAAGCCTACTGTTAAGGAGGAAAGGCAGTTGGTAAAATGGGATGCAGTATTAGCAAATCTAATTTTTATACAGATTATTAAATTTATTTTTAAAAGAAGAAAACAGTTGCACAATTCATTATTATTAGAACACACAAAAGAGAAGAGGTTTTAATAGCCCATCACAGAGGTAAGTAGACATAGATGATTGGATATCTTAATATATATTACTTAGTGGACTTTGGCAGTACTCATGGAATTGTGTGTCTTATATTATGGAAATGAATAACATCAAATCTGTTGTACTGGCATTAATCTACTAGTCTGAAAATGAACCATACTTCTTGAATTTTTAAGAGTTTGAATATTATGAATAATGCATATTTCAGGTCAGAACTCTGACAGGATCATTCCAAATCCTTGGGATTTCAGTGTTAGCTTTCACTCTGTATTGACTGAAAGTGACTTTGGTTTTCTGGCAGGTGTGGCCTCTGGTATTAAGATGTAATATTAGCTAAGAATAGTTATTCTGAGTCCCAGAAATTCCATACCCATATATATTCCTAAAGGATCAAAGGCATATGTATGTTCAAACAAGACTTGTATAATAATGTTCACCACAATATAATTCATAATAGCCAAATTTCCATCATGCCAGGAATGGGGACACAAAATATAGTAAATCCACACAGTGAGTTGTTTAACTATAAAATGCATAAAATGCTGATGCTCATGACAATATGAGTGTGAAGATATGTTAAGTAAAAGACGCTACACACAAAAGCCATACAGTGTGTGTTTCTATTGCTAATGAAATGTGTACAGCAGGCAAATACAGGACACAAGAGCAGGTTAGTATTGCCAGACAATGAGAGACAAGATGAGGAAACAAATAGCCAAGAGTTCTCGGTAATCAAGAAAATATCTTATCTGCAACAGCATTAAAAAGATAAGTATTTAAGAATGAGTATTTCTTACTCACAACTATAGAGCAAGTGATAAGATGTTCACAGATGATTAAAACTGTCATTTCATACATGAGAGTGAGGCTGATGTCAACAACTCCTAAGTGTTTGAGCAAACTGATCAGACCAGAATAAATGATATTAGATACTTACTGAGAGTGTTCGTTTATAGCCGTAAAGGTGAGCTTTGAGTTATCGTCTACCCGTACAATACAAATATTTGCAAGAAGTATTGAAATAATAATTGTGTTGTAATTTCTGTTAACGGAGTCCAGGTTTCTGATTAGAGATCACAGGCATTATGTGTGAGGTGAGTTTTGGCTCTCTGTCAGATTGCTGGCATTAAATGGCCATTGCACACTTTAATTAATAGAAAGTGTGTTAAGGTCTGTCCATTCTGTTATATTCTCTTCTAGCTAAGAGTTTCAGTCTACAACAGTTAGTGTGATACGTCAGACAAGAGTGTTTCTCTCTGGTTTATTACTGAAGAACTGAATTACAAATGAGGAGCCCAATGTTTCTCATCCCACTGCTTACTGACCTAGTCACTGTGTCCTGCCTAGGTAAATGGGCTTTTTTATTTCATATATTGTAAATTTTTAAAATATCTTTTATTGAATCCCTCTCATCTCCCCATTCCTTCATATCCATTCTTGGCTCTTGCAGTCTCTCTCCAAAAGAAAATAAAAAATAAAAATAGACAACAACAACAAACATCTCACCATGGAAGCTACAGTGTGTCCCACACGATACCATTTTGCCCAAACAGCTTTACCTGCAAATGTTCATTGCAGTGACTTACTGGTCTGCTTTAAGGCCTCTAACTTCTGCTACACTATCAATACTGGATCTTTATACTCCTCTCAGATATCCTGTTGTTGCTCTGTGTCATGGAAAGCCTGTAGCTTTGGATCTGTAGGACCAGCACCTTCACTGTGCTCTAGCAGGTCATAGAGGGGGTGAATGTTGGGGTAGGCCAATTTAGAGCCTTGGATCTGGGACTAGGTAGAAGCTGAGTAGGCCTACCAGGTTTCCTATAACCGATACTACCAGGGCCACTTGTTCCACTTTTCCCAGGCAAGGGCTGACTTACCCACCTGCCACAGGTAAGGGGTGAAATGAGGGGCATTTTGAGCCCATTTCACGGCATGGCAGATGAGGCAGGGCTGGCTCATGCTCACAGTCTTGGGGTGGCTCACCTAAGCACCCCCCCCCATTCCTTGCACCTCACCTCTACTAGCTCAGGTGAGGTGCGAGGACCACTCTTCTGAGCCCTGCAGCCAGAGAGAGGCAGGACCAACTCTCCTGCTCTCCCATTCATGGGGTCAGCTCACCCACCTGCTACAGGTGGCAGAGGGGGGTGTTGGGTGGAGGTGTGGAGGTGTGTGTGTGCAGAAGCAGGAGATAGGGGTGAAGAGCTCTTATTGCTCACACTCTGTCTTTTGGGGAAGCTCACCTTGGCCTCCATCGTGTGTATTGTAAATTTAAATTTTGTTGATTGCTAATGTCAAGAAGTACAAACAGCAGCTGGGAGGAGAGAGACTTCTTTCTATTTAGTTTCCCCTTTCCTTACATTTCTCTCTTACTCTTTTCTTCCTGGTGTAGAGAACTTGCAAATGAGAATGTTATAGGTATTTTCATTTTTGTTTTAAATCAGATAAATAAAACACTTAGAAGGTGTGGTTCAGTGGTACAGCAATGACAGACCTGTCACGAGGCCCTGGATTCAGTTTTTCAGCACTGCACAAAATAAGCAATGAAATATTTAATCTGTTTAAAAGTATTTACTTCTTAGCCAATGAAAACTTCTTAGTTTTGGTTTAAACTTATCAATTGCTTTAAATGCAGTGTGTACTGAATGTGAAAATCATTCTAATTTAAAATCAGTCCTCTAATCAACTCTTACTCTTTAAGATTCATTCACATGAATAAAACTTTAAAAATAGATGCCCTAGCTAAAAGGGGCATTTTACCTATTTTAATTAGAAGTGATTGGCATTAATTCTGTCTTTTTAGTATATAAGTTGAGGAGCCACATGTATTCTGTGCTTTCACTATTCTGCTTATAGCATATGGGCTATTTGCTTAGATGATATTGTTGTATTCATCAGAACTCCCTTGTTGGTAGAACAGCACAGATTTCTCCATGTCAGGTTGAAAACAAATAGTTGGCATTCCCAGAGCTGTAATCTTGTCTACAGAGAAGGGTTAGTAAGTGAGTTTTTCTATTCACTGTTGTCAGTATTTGGCATATTTATAGTATGTTTTATCCTACATTTAAAGGCTACTTAGAAAGTTCAACTGTTACAAATAGCAGCACTATTTAGAGGTATTTATTTTAGCAAATTGTAAACTGGTGCAGCTTTCATTTCTTGGCATCTGGAGTTTAATTTGGTGGATTTACCCAGAGTCAGCTATCTCTGTCCCCAGACATACCTGTCTTTCATATTCTTGCCTGGGAATCTACAATTTTCTCCCAGTGGGATTCCTCTGTCTCTCACTACCTTGCCCTCAGTGTAAGGAGTGGCTCCTGCCTTCTACCTGCCCATCTGGCAGCATCTACCCACCCTCAGTTCTTTGCCCTAACACTTTGGAATCACGTCTCATAAATGCTATTTGAATTTAGTTCCATTGGCAGAGCCACTGGCTAGTTCCTGACATTTCACTCTCTGCCACAGTTACCTTGTCAAAATCAAAATCTAGGATGATCCCCATTACCTGTCACTCTTTTCTGCTGTTAGGGTGCCCTTCCTATGCTTCTGCCCAACAAATGCCAGCTCATCATCACAGCTTCCCTATTGTGCCCATGCCCAGGCACTGGGTTCTCTAAGGCCCCACAGAACTCTCATCTCCAGGCCATCTCCTCGTCACACAGCAATGGGAATTTGCTCTGGGCCTGTTTTACCAGTCTTTGCATAGATGATTTCTTCTCTATGAAAGAAGTAAGACATAGTGTTTCTCTGGTTAGCAATAGAATCACTCTGTCCCAGACTCATTGTAGGAGAATCTGGATCCTTCTCATCTCCTTCCCCTCAGAGGCTGTGTCGTGGTTTGAATAGGTTTGGTCCCCATAGACTAATGTGTTTGAATGCTTGGCCCACAGTTAGTGACACTATTACGAGATGTGGACTTGTTGGAATAGGTGTGGCCTTGGTGGAGGAGGTTATGTCAGTGTGGGGGTGGGCTTTGAGGTCCTATGCTCAAGCTCTACCCAGTGTGGAAGAGACCCTCCTGGCTGCCTTTGGATCAAAATGTGTAACACTCAGCTCCTTCTAGAGCACCATGTCTGCCTGGATACTGCCCTGCTTCCCATCATGATGATAATAGGCTGAACCTTTGAACCTGTAAGCCAGCCCCAGTTAAATGTTCTTCTTTATAGGACTGGCCATGGTCATAGTGTCTCTTCACAGCAGTGAAACCTTAACTAAGATAGGCTGGTTGTTACACTGAAGAGAGAGAAGGGGAGTGGGGGCATTTTTACCAAGCATTGATTCTAAGATAACTCAACTGAATTGAGATGTCCTTTTTCTATGATTTCTTTTGATCCATTTATACAACTGAGAAGTAGGTTCTTGGTTGTGTGTGATTAACTTGTATGTGTCTTTAAACACCCTTGTTCCAAAGTCTGCTGTTTTAACTTTAGTTTTGCCTTAACGTTTGAGATTCATATGAACTTGAAGAGTAGAGACACACAGCTTTGTTATGGCTAAGGTGTTTTTTGCTGTGTATAATGGATAACCAGCCATTCTGCATTTGACCAGTTGTGTATCAAACTTCTGAACTTCAGAAGCTCCTCTTAGGCATGGTTTCAGTGCCTTCTTGTTTAGCTTTTTCTGAATATGTTTGTGACCATGTTAGCTATTATGTATCACAGAAATTAGCCATTATAAGCAAGGAGGTGTAAGGGAAAGAAAATTGGCTTTGAATTTAACACTCAGTTGGAAACATGTTAACATTGAATTAAAGAGTAACTTAACCCAATAATCTAGTGTTTAAAAATATCATTATTTGTGGTATTATCTTGAATCCATTTTTTAAAAAAGATTGAGTGAGCAAAGAAGTAAAAAAACAAGAAGGAATGCCCATTCTTTTGTTTTCCATGTTTTTTCTAGCACTACAGCAGTATTAAATAATAAAGTTTTTAATTTTTTGTTATTTTGTTTTATAGTGATTTTTTAAAATTTATTTTTTTTTCAAGTCAGGGTTCCTCTGTAACCCTGGCTGTCCTAGAACTTGTTCTGGAACCAGGCTGGCCTCGATCGAACTCAAGTGATCCACCTGCCTCCTGAGTGCTGCAGTAAAGGTGTGCGTCACCACCACCTGGCTGATTACTTTTTTAATTGTAATATAAATTACATAATTTCCCTCTTCCTTTTTCTCCCTCCAAACCCTTCCATGTGATCCCTTGCTCACTTTTAAATTCATGACCTCTTTTTCTTTAATTCTTGTTACATATATTTGTCTATTCTTAAATACATAAATGAGACCTATTCCTCTGTAGAATGTTACTTGTCTGTATGTGGCCTGATGATTTGGTAATCAAATAACCTGAATAACCAATTGGTATGTGTTCCCTAAGAAAGACTATGTCCTACTCTCAGCATTCCTAGTGCCCTCAAGGTCTCCAGTTAAGACCCTGTCCACATTAGCATTGCTTATGGGTACCATTCCTGTTCAGCTCATGCTTAGACAGCAACTCTCTGGTTCTCTGGCTCCTAGGATCTTTCGGTCTCCTCTTTGCAGTATCCCCTCAACCTTAGGCGCACTGGCTGTGCTGTAGATGTGTCCTTTAGAACTGGGCTCCACAGCTGGGCTCTTTGAGTAGTTGAAGTTTCTGTAAAGGTCTCTGACTGTTGAAAAGAGACATTTCCTTGATGAAGGGTGAAAGCTACTCTTAACCAGGGAGTCCCTGGAAAATGGTGTCGAATTTGTTTTCAGAACAAAAGGTGGGTCCTAGGTTGATGTTACAGCCTTCTCCTTTTATTCACTTCCTGCCAGATGAGTGCTGGACGTTTCCTTTTGGAATGTTTCTGTTACTGAGTTCTGTACTGAGTCATTCCTTTCGCCAGTTCCAGACAATCACAGTTTTGTCACTCTGCCTGTTTCAAGCTGAGTGATGTTTTTTTACCTGACAGCTCAGTTTTGACCCAGTGAGGCAATCCATTCTAATATGGTTTCTTTTAATATTTCACAATGGCCATTGTATAACATCTCAACTAGGGACTTCTACACAGAGTGCTGTTTATAATAGATGGTGGATTTAAATTTCTAAAGAAATTGGCAAGCACTTAAGTAGACTTTAAGATGACATTCTGCAAATTTCAGAATATATTTTATGCTCTATCAAAGATGTTCACAGATACTAAGTAAAAAATTTTAACTTACTCTTTTCCCTTTGCTACATTTTGTAAAGATTTATGTAGCTTATAATTTTCTCGATTTGGGAGTGTGTGGGAGTTTAAGGTTGAGTACAGTGTCAAGGCATACGTTGAAAAAAGATCTTTCAGTATTAAGAACAAGTAATACTGCCTTGAAAATATTTTTAAATCTTTGTTTAAAAGACCCTCCAGATCATCACCATTGATGTTCGGAGTCTGTGCTTATTACCATTGTAAGGGCGTTATGGTACTTGTAACTTCAAAATATTTTGGCATGAACAGATTTTATTTTGTAGGAATAATTAATTCAAAATGAAAATTAGTGTTGAAAAATCTATGAGTTACATTTTAATTTTTCATAGTGAAATAAGTAATTTTGCCTATAAATTCATCTACCTAATAGAGCCTTTTGAATTCACCGTTCTTTGGGAGCAGTAGTCCTCAGCCTCTCCTTGGCTTCCTTCCATTCATTACCTCTGCCAGAATCATGTCTTTGTTTTTTAAAGTGTGTTAGTTGTGAGCATATATATTTCTATATTTGCTCTTAAAAAGAAGCAAACATTATCAACCTTTCTTTCAACTAGAGCAATGGAACGTTATCATTGGAAGATTAATTACTGTCTTATCGCTTACTATCTTATCACTTGTTATTGTCCGTCTTATCTCTTCCTCATTACCCTCCCTTTCTTTTGGGAGTTAATTGGGTAATTATTAGAATATTATTTAAATTCCCTCATCAGTGTCTCAGCTAAGGTTATCTGTGTTGTTGTGAACAGTTATTTAGGAATTACTGTCTTCCACCTTAACTTTCGAGTCTTTTCAAAGCATTTATTTACAATCTATAGAAATGTAAAAATGCTGCTTGCATTAGCTCCTTTCATCCATTATGTTAAAATTGTCATATGGATTTCACCTGCAAAGACCATGCCAAGGTGTCAGCTTTTGCGCTGAATTTAATACTAAAGAATTAAGAAAAGCTAGTTTCAGTTCTTCCCTTGGGCATTAGCATTGTGGTGCATCTCCTATGATGCTCCATCTGCTGCATGAATCTTCTCTGCAGTCTGCTGCTGATGCACTGCCATCTTTATTGAAGGATGTTTTCAATGACAGTGGGATTGAGGTTGGCAGCTGCAGAGACTCTAATTTTTGATGATTTCTTCTTAAGACTGTTTTTAGGTAAAATTCAACCTCACCTTCCATATTTTGGACAGCCCAGCCCACATCAGTGTAGTTGTTCTTGCCATAGCATATTCTACAGTCTTTCCTGCACATGTAGTGCTTGGGGATCTCTGAACTGAATAGAAAGCCAAGGCACACATTTGTACTCTAGAGGCTAGCTGACTTTCAACAAACGTGCAAAGACAATTCAGTAGAGAAGGTGATCTTTTCCACAAGTAATGATGTAGCCACCAGCCATTCTTTTTGTTGTTGTTGTTGTTTATTTTTTTATTTTTTAAATATTTTTTATTATATATTTTCCTCAATTACATTTCCAATGCTATCCCAAAAGTCCCCATACCCTCCCCCCCACTTCCCTACCCACCCATTCCCATTTTTTTGGCCCTGGCGTTCCCCTGTACTGGGGCATATAAAGTTTGTGTGTCCAATGGGCCTCTCTTTCCAGTGATGGCCGACTAGGCCATCTTTTGATACATATGCAGCTAGACTCAAGAGCTCCGGGGTACTGGTTAGTTCACCATGTTGTTCCACCTATAGGGTTGCAGATCCCTTTAGCTCCTTGGGTATTTTCTCTAGCCCCTCCATTGGGAGCCCTGTGATCCATCCACTAGCTGACTGTGAACATCCACTTCTGTGTTTGCTAGGCCCCGGCATAGTCTCACAAGAGACAGCTATATCTGGTTCCTTTCAGCAAAATCTTGCTAGTGTATGCAATGGTGTCAGCGTTTGGAAGCTGATTATGGGGTGGATCCCTGGATATGGCAGTCTCTAGATGGTCCATCCTTTCATCACAGCTCCAAACTTTGTCTCTGTAACTCCTTCCATGGGTGTTTTGTTCCCAATTCTAAGGAGGGGCATAGTGTCCACACTTCAGTCTTCATTCTTCTTGAGTTTCATGTGTTTAGCAAATTGTATCTTATATCTTGGGTATCCTAAGTTTTGGGCTAATATCCACTTATCAGTGAGTACATATTGTGTGAGTTCCTTTGTAATTGTGTTACCTCACTCAGGATGATGCCCTCCAGATCCATCCATTTGCCTAGGAATTTCATAAATTCATTCTTTTTAATAGCTGAGTAGTACTCCATTGTGTAAATGTACCACATTTTCTGTATCCATTCCTCTGTTGAGGGGCATCTGGGTTCTTTCCAGCTTCTGGCTATTATAAATAAGGCTGTTATGAACATAGTGGAACATGTGTCCTTCTTACCGGTTGGGACATCAGCTATTCTTAAGCCACCAGTGTTGATTCAGATCTTACTGCATATACAAAGCTTTGTGTCTTAGACTTAAATTTTTTTGTGTCTAGAAGGAAACACAGGAGTTGACCTTTGTAGCCATGAGCTAAATTACACCATGGTAACAAGCAACTCCAAGTCCAAGTCTCAGTGACGTAAAATACACCTTTTTTTCCTTAACTGCTTTTTCTTTGCTCCGTCTTAGTTCATTCTGAGGCCCAGGCTGGTGAAGGAGTCTGTGAAGTACTGCTGGTTGCTTTGAGTGCTGATTTAATTTAAGAGTTCCCCAAAATATAGGCACTGGGGTGGATCTTCAAGCCAGCCCACGCCTTCATTTTTACTAGTGTTTGTTGACTTCTCATCTAGCATGTGTTGAAATCTTTAAATGACAGTGATAGCTATAGTTTTTATGAATCTTGATACAATAATATATGCAAAGTGCCTTTCAGGTTCTATTTACTGTGATAGGAGCCATCTCCCTGGAGTTGTTGAAGGAGCCTGAGATGCAGAGAGGAGGAGCTGGCAATGGGTGCACAGATAGAACTGAACTATAATGGACCTTGAATGCCTGGCTTAATACTTTTGTGTCAACTGGAGAAAACTTAAGATACTATTTCATTTTTAAATGGTTTGTCACTTTCTTCAACAGGCTGCGTAAAAGAGGTGTCTCAGTGATTGGAACACAATGGATCACACAGGAGCCATAGACACAGAGGAAGAGCTGGGGCCTCTAGCCCATCTTGCACCAAGTCCTCAAAGTGAGTCTGTGGCTCACGAATTCCAGGAACTGTCTCTACAGTCCAGCCAGCACTTACCCACTCTGAACGAACGGAAAAATGGTGAGTCCAGCTGCATGTGGGACTCTGATTTAGATGGTCACCCTTTTAGTGGGTGTAGATAACTCCAGATTATAACTCTGTATGAGTTACACTTGGCAAGCCCCATAAGCGATGTTCCCTGAGAAGAGGCAGGATTTCACTTCCCATGAATTTCTTTGACCATGTCACCAGCACCTGTCTTTATTCACAGTACTACATTTAGAAGTCAGACTTAGATTAGCCTATCTTGGACTGGGAAGATCTCTTGCTGGAAAGGCATTGTGAAGTTGCTGATACCAGAGAAGTGGGTGTCGGCCATGACTGCCTTCTTCCTTTTACCATCTCTAGTGAGTTGGACCTTAATTTCAGAGTGGTAAGAGTTAGCCCACTCAGTGAATGCAAGGCCTTCTTGGGTGATTTTTATACTAAACGGCAGAAGCTGAGCTAGATTCTTTTTGGATTTAGTTCTTTCTTGTATACAAAGTGAATATTTTCTATCCAGTCCTTTTTAGTGTGGTAGATTCTCATTGATGACAGAGGCATCCCAGAGTCCCCAAACATGAAACTAATGAGTAAAGACAGACTAGATACACTTAGTTCTAATACAGTGTAGTACACTTCAAACCTAAACACAGTGTGCTATTCAAAGAGCACATTGACCATACTCTAGGAGAGCCCAGCCCAGAACTTGATGGGTTTGCCTTGTTGTCAGAGGCCTCATGCCTTTACCTTTACAAATAAAATGATTTTCCTACAGAATGTTTTCCATTCACCCTGTTAGGTGTCCTAGAGTCTGGGCTCTCCTTGCCAAGAGCAGAGTACTTCAGGACAGGGATTTGCATGAACTTCCTGTGCCTTAAGAGTCATGTACCTTTGTGTCCTGTTAAGTTCTGCCCTTGACCATCTTAGCTTAAGCAACACACACAGACTCAGTTCTGTAAGATTGCTTTGAGGCATTCTGTCTCCAAGAGCCTGGCTTTTCTGTGAACAATGCCTGAGACAAACATAGTAACTCAGAAATGAGTAAATACAATCAAGCTGCAGTGCACTCCTGGACCAATTTCCTGTCCCAGAGATTTGAGTAGGGTTTGGTATAAAATCAGAAGGTCAGACTTCTCACAACCGGCAGGGTGTAGCAGAGGAGGGATGCACACAGAGTGGCTAGACCTGGGACATGTGGTCCATGTGGAGACCATGTTCACTCACCAATGCTCATTTGCATACCCAGGTGTAAGATGGATACATGGATAGCACAAGGTCCTCTGAGACAATTATTTTGTTATTTTGGTGCTAGGGACTGAGCCCAAGCACTCTACCACTGAAGTCCTCTCCTTCCTGCACATGTCATTAGGGAGGACGATGAAAGGTAGAGGGTTAACTTACTAAGATAGCTATACTTTATAAAATAATGCAATCATTTGTAGAAATATTGCTGTTCCTACTGTCCTCGTTACTAAAACCACAGTGTTCATCAGCTGGCATTCCTCCCTTGCACTCACTTCCAGGGTTCATCCTTGTTTCTGTCACTCTGAAATCCAGCAGCTTTTAAGTTACCCATGTGATCTGACACTGAACTTTTCATGCTAGACCTTAAGCACCACTCATGCAACAGTAGAGCTGTTTTCTCCAACCGTCGTCTCATGTCCATGACCTTTGTGACGTAATGATTTATGTTTGATTCGTCACCGTTTGTAGTTGTACATAGATGTGGACTTTTGTTTTAGAATAAAGCCAATTTGTGTTCCTTTTTTAAGCCACATGCATATTGTTTAGCAGTTCTGACTCCACAGGAAGCACATGCTGCCTTCCAGTCTGTCTTATGCCTGCCTGTTTGTTTCCCAGACCAGCTACTCTTACTAGTGTCCTCTGTGAGAGAAAAATGTTTGACTATTTTAAAGAATAGTTTTGAAATACTTTTTGTAGTAACAGTATTGTACTTTATAGCTTAGAAATAAGGAATGTATTGATTTTTTTCTTCCATTATCATTATAGTGATTCTACAAATATACATTTATTTTTGAATGAAGTTGGCTTTTTAGCCAATGTGTTTTCCCCAAGAGTAATTTCTGCTCAGGGTTAAGCCATGAAAGAGCATCTCACGATGAAGTACATCTAAGGATTCAAGTAGGAGGTAACTCCCTTGTCTTTCCTAAGATGACTGCAGAAAAACTGTAACATCCACCTGCTTTACACACACATCCAAGGTGTGAAAGTGATTCTTGTGTACAAGCGACCAGAAATCCAGGTAAAAACCCTAAAAGGGAGATTCTGGTCAGGGGAGAAGAACCTGAGTCAGGAGAAGTGAGTTAGAGCGATGTGCTAACTGTGGGTAATGACATCTTGGCATTCCTGGACAGTTGTGCGAGTCGAATCTGTGTCCTCACCACAAACACAGTGTGATTCAAGGCTTTACTTAGCCACCCCATAGAGTGTGCATGTTTCAGTTACACATAGATACTATGACTACCATTTTGTCCAATTAAAACAAATTAAAATGTTAAATAAAAGAAAACCATGTTTTGAACAGAACATTATATATATGAAAGATAGGTGATAGACCTGACTTGCTTGCTTTCTTTGATGTTTTAATGTATGTTACTCATACTTTTAGGTCTTCCTAATCTTATGTTTAAGTTATATCAAAATGTTGGTATTAGTCTCAAAACCACTTACAAAGTATTGAGTAACAAAAAATTGTGTGATTCACGTGTCCCAGCTTGTGTATTTTGTAGTTATGCCTGTGCATTTGAACTTTCCTCACTGTCGCTGCATTCTCTTCTGCATATGTTGGATATATTGTAGGTGTTTAAGTGATTAGTGATTAGTGTGTGGGCGGATCGCATCATTGTAGCCTATGTTGCTAAAATGACACCCAGTAACATCTCAATCAGGCAGTCACTCAGGCAGTCAGTTTTTCCACATGGGCCCTATAAAGGATGTAACATGCAGTGTTTCTTTATAAAAAGAGCCTACCCACAGGGCACTGAGCTTCATTCTGGCATAGTACACAGGAGTTAGCTCCATCTTATTTCCATATAGATGCTGGCCTTTAGTATTCAATGAGAAAAGCTCAGGTGGAAGACATTTAGGTAGATGCCACATTTCCAAAAGAGCTGCAGCCAGATCTTTCCTGTGTCCACACTCAAGGGGAGCTCTACTCTGGCGGACACTGTTGTGAGGTTGTTTGCAGGAAAGGAAAGCAGGACAGATGCAGAGCTATCAGGCATTGCCAGCATTCCTGCAGAGAAGCTACTGTAGCTGCTTGATAAAGAGCTGCTTGGTATGATAAAGAGCATCTTGGGTATTTCAATGAGTGAGACTCCTCTCACTTCACACAGCCTCAGGCTCACTATCAATAATATCTATGTAGTAGTAGCAAAGTTAGTGCCTGCCACCTGCCTATTGTGAAAGACTTTTGATTATGGCCTCCCACCTCTGTCTGACTCACCTAATCTCATCCAAAACATTTACTGTGAAATGGCATTTGTAGGGTCCTAGTAAGGACACATTTCTTTTCAAACATTCAGATCATTGATTACCATAGTTAGGGACTTGAGCTTACAGCCTCATCTGAAATTTTTTCTGAGATGTTTTTCCCCCTTACATTATATTTATTCAGTGAACAACTTAGACCCTTTCTTGCCTTCTTGTTAATGACCTTTCCAAGAGAGGAAGTGACGTACTCAAGAGTTGGTTGCGCACAAGGAAACAAGAGAGTCCTTAGCTTGGGACTCAGCATAGGGCTTTATCTAGCCACACACAGGGAACTTTCCAGACTGTGGCCCTGAGCCAAGGGCAGACACCTTAGTGAATAACAGCTTCTGTTCACAGCTGCTCTGTTCTTTGCATTTTCAGAGAACATTTCCCCACCCCTCACTAGCCTGTTAGTTCAGGTGTTTGGAAATGTACAAACATAATAAACACTGTTCTTGGGCAGACTCTGCTCCTTGGCCTGCGTATGAGCTGGCACAGTGGAGTGGAGAGGTGAGCAGATGGCCAGTGTTGTCTCTGGAGCCACAACACTCTGAAAGTTCACAGACAATGAACAGACAGCAGTGGATGATTCTCTGTAAAACTCCCCTTGCTCGCCTTCCTCTTGGCATTTGGGTCCACATGCTTACTCTTCAGGGCATCACTAAACACTGTGGCAAGGTTTGATGGTTTTTCTATATTTATATATTCCATATCTAAATTTTTAATTTTTGCAGTCACTTTTTAAGACTTAGACTAAACACAAATATAAAGTTCAAAGACAAATTCTAGATGGCACCTGCAAATGAAATTCTTCACTGGTTGTGGCAGAAGATGGTGTTTGTGAACAGTTTATCTCCTGACTCCTTCAGAATGAAAATGAAGCCTTATAAGCCCCTAGTGCTGAGGTACTCCTTTTCATAATGGCTTTATAGTCTCCTATTGAATAACTTGTTTTGTTTCACAATGCCTATAATTACCTATAACCTGTCTGCCTTCTTCTGCTCTAGGTTTCTTATTCAGACAGTTGTTGTTAGTAAGGATCTAGTTTGTTTCACTATGTTGTGAATACACCCTCCAGCATATGCTGGTGGGAGGGGAGCAGGAGGGCACCTTTTCCACACCTCTGAGTTGGGTGTGAATCTGATCTGGTGCAGCAGGTAGACAGCCACAATGCTCAAAATACTCATACATATGTGCTTTATGGCTTGCTGGTACCCACAGTTTCAAAGGTACATCCTTAGGGCCATAGACAACCCCCACTCCCGTAAGAAGAGTCATTTGTTTGGAGTTTTAAATGGTGTCTCATAAAGAAATGCCCTTGGAGCATCAGCAATTATTATATGTACTGAAAAGGCGACTTAGAGACTAGAATAATTAGCAATTTAGTTTAAGCTGACATTGAAATTATACCATCATAACATACACAAATGCCTAACCTGAATACTTTAAAAGGCTTTTTTTTCTAGGTACTAGATTCAAAATGAATGGTTTTTTTTTTTTTTTACATAAATGAGATGGTTTTCTTAAAACTAGAATCTACTATATGTCTTATTAGACATTGGACTGGTGAATAATGAACTAATTTGTAAAGTAGGAGTTGCAATCCCTCAGAGAGCATTAAGAAAGAGAAAAGAGATATTAGAAACTGTACTCTGCCCTACCTATGAAGAGGTATTGGGAAACATGAATGTTTTGTTCAGTGTCATTCATCGTATACTTTAAGATCAGTAAAGCAGTACTGTTGTAACAGAAACCACAAGATGAGCAAGGATAACAATGAACTGGTTCTTTCTTTCTTCCTTTCTTTCTTTCTTTCTTCCTTTCTTTCGGTGTGTAGTTAATGATCACATAGACTAGGAAGCAGTAGTAGTACCCAGTGTTTCTAACTCCTTTAACCATGCTGTTGGCTCTTCTGCCTCACTGCTGCCCTCACTGTTATTAACAGGAAGTATAGTCTTTGGGGAGTCAGGACTGCAGCTTCCTCTGCCGGCTCAGTCTGTGAGCACAGGTAAGTCTGAGAAGCAGTCTGTCACAGCACACCCATCCCAGTGTCTGTCTGCAGCTTCAGCCATTGTTCCCTCTGGCTGCCTTTTTCATCACATCACGTGCCCCTCTACGTCATTGTCACTGCTGTTCTGTGTCCTTCATTAGGCAACACAGCTGTCAATATGCTCCCACATCAGCCCCTGATGACTTTTCCATAGATCCAGAGTAGTCACATGTCATGCTATTAAACATATATATGAGCTCTCTGTTGTCAAGTGCTCCTCATTGTCAAAAGGAAAGAGAAATCGACTTGATGAGTGTTATTCTTAATATGATGGGTCTACCTTAGAATATACAGTATTCTCTTCCTATGGTTCTCAGAGGTTGGCAGATATGTGTTAATGTGCTGATGTCAAGTTTAAAAGGCACTATTTCACCTCTTTTTAAAAGCCCAAATGATCAGTGCCTTTTCTTGTCATGTTTGTTCCTGTTTTCATTGAGAAAGTGCTAATATTTGTATTTACTATCTAAGATGTTGTTCTGTGATCCTTGTGTTTAATAGGACATAATAAGAAAAGCAAGAAGCCTCATTTGCCACTAGTCTTGGGTTCCTGCAGGCTGCATTTAGAACCTGCCAGGTGTTTGGATGGTTGACAAGCTGCAGACTGGGAAGTTGATAGCAACAAAATTAGAACACTACCTGGAATAGACGCCTCCTCCTGACAGGGCAACTGTGCTGCTTGCTGACTGTTCAGCTTGCCCAGCCTCTCATGGAATACTGCACTTAAAACAGTCAGTCCACATCTCTCATGGTGTTGAAAATTGGCACTTCGAGGATAGGAATAAAGATACTTTTCTTTTTACATTTATTTATTTATGTGTATGAGTGTGTACACACATGCTTATGCCATGTAAAGGCATCGTGGTTCTTTCCCTCCCCTGTCTCTACCATATGGGTTCTGAGGATTGAGCTTAGACCATCAATTAGCAGCAGGTGCCTGGACTAGCTGAGCCATCTCACTGGCCATTGAAAGATATATTTAAAAAGTATTACTAGCAAACAGTATTGAGATGACCGTTAAGTGCCTTACCCTAAAATAATTCTTAGATTTCCAGCCTCTAATACAAGGCCCGCAATTGAGAACACCGTTTCTGTGAAATTGTTGGACGTGTAGGTCTCTGAAAGCAGTTCCCCTGACCATATACAAACAAGCAGTGTAGAGAGGATTCTGGCTGGACACACAGGGTACGTTGTAATAAGCACTCAGTATTTCATGCTTGATGAGCAATAACCTCTGAGGAGCAGCACACAGAGTGACTGAGAACAGCAGCTCTGACACCAGCCAGGGCCAACCCCTAGGTGGACCTTTACTATCTGCATCTTCCTCCCTCTGCTTGCTTCCCTCCTGCAGACTGGAGTCCACATCTACTTCCTGCCCTGTAAATCAATTTGACAGGAGAGTAAGTTACTCTATAGGGTTTAGAACAGTGCAGGATGAGTGTGGTTACTTAAAGAATCTGTTATATTTGTCCATGACAAAGGCATATCATTTTTATAGGTTTCTCCCAATGATGTTTTATAACTTGATGGGTTTGTTTTGTTTTTTAGTAGTCCCAGTAATTTTTGCTTCCATTTCCACAGTGACTTCTTTTTAAAGAAACTAAAATGGCACCCAGCTTCTTCCTGCCACTCAGACACCTTCACAATACTGACAGGCAGCTTATGGTCCCTGAGAGGGCAAAAGCAGTGGGCACAAGGTTCCCAGGAAGCTATCTCTCATGGGTCCTGCCAGTTCCCACAGCCCTAGCATTCCCTGTGCATCAGTCAGTGTCTACAAGGAAGGACTTTCAGATTGTAAACCATGTGAAAATACAAATAGGCCAACATTCGGGCTCTCTAGGGACCCTGCCATCCAGAACAGACTCCAAGCTGACATTTTCACAGGCTACTTGCAGGAGCCCCAGTAGGGTAGGTCCAGGCATCAAGCTCCTGAACAGACCCCTCCATCACCCAGGGCTGGAGTGCATCTGCTCTCCCTCCCAGGTTCTTATTGAGGAGATTAAATCACTAGGTGTGGCTACTGAGATCCCGAAGGCCTGTGGTGTGGATGATGACTGCTGGGCAGAAGACATGCGGTATTTTAAAGTAATAAAATGTTTAGGGAGGTTTCTTCTTCTAGGTCATCATCTAAACTTTTTTTTACTTCAATTACAGGAAATCTCTGGCATAATCACATCTCTATTGTTTTTGTTATGACTTGATTGAGTTTTTTCTATTTAACAAAGAAGTTAGATTAGGTTCAGAAATGACCCACTAAAAAGTAAACATGGATGTTAAGAACGTGTTGGTGTTGCTGTGACTTGTTTCCCGTTGATTTTGACATGCACACAGTAGACATGCTTGCAGGGACTTAGAATGCTCTTCTGAGACATCGTGCAGTGATTTGCCTGAGGCTTTAGGTTCAGGCAAGGGGGCTGTGATTGGCTTTATTTGGATCCCTTTCAATACTTTATTGTGTACTAATATACTTTTCTTGTTTAGCATTTTATATGTATGTTCTATGTAAAATAACTTTATACACACATGTAAAACTAACAATAAATGTGGAGGGCAGAACCCAAGTGATTTGGAGGCTGGATTACTTCGAAATAGGTAATTAGGATTGATTTGACCTATAGTTGGGTGTAAATGCTAAAAGTCCTGGGGGTTTCCTGCCGGAAGCCCAAGTGACATGTCTAAAATTCCAGAGGCAGGGCAGGATTCCACACTGGAAATTAAGGGTGGGAGATGTTCTTAGAGGTTTCTTTATGTGTCCTCCTATTTCTTTTCAATGAGTTAACCCTTAGATGAATCTACAGATTTCAGCTATTAAGAGTTCTACACAATTGGAAATTTCTGTATCCATTTCTGTTGTAGTACTGTAATATGTTTTGAATAATGTTTTAAGGGATATGAACAAGTAGATGTGTTCTCAACTAAACCCCTTCAGGTTGGCAGTATGAATAAAATGTATTTTATCATATTCTGTTGGGGACCCAGGATAGTTTAGATGTCCCTAGTTTTAAAGGAAAAAAGAAAAAGGAAGGAAACTAAAGTGAAGTAACAAATTGGTCACAAGTAGTAACCGAATTGTGTGGCTCTTGGTCAATGTGTAAGCTATAAAGGCTGGAAAGGATGCATAGACGAGTGCTTTTCTCAAGCCAGGGTTATACGGCTGTGTAACTAGATACGGTCCTGATACCACCTCCACCTTCAGGTCTCTAACCCCTTAACCATGTGTGCATGTGTTAGCCTCCATTGTTTTTAAAAGAACTGGAATGTGATGATGAGCTAGAGAGCTCTGCTTGTGTAGCTGTGTGCTTGAGTCTTTGTAGCAGACAGAGTGTCTTCCCACAGAAGCACAGGACAGAGGGTTAGTGTTAGTTATTTGTCTGTTGCCTTGATAAAATGCCATGACCAGAAGCAAGTCTTTGGGCTTATGATTCTAGAGGGAGAGTCCATCCATAATGTCAAGGAGAGCCTTGGCAGCAGTTGCTCTAGCAGACTAAGAAAGCACATTCATCCATGGACATGGAGGGTAAAGAACACACTGTAAGTGGAGTGAGGCCCAAGCCCAGTGACATGCTTTCTCTAGAAAGGCCACACTCTGTAACCCACCAAAGTAGCACCTAGTGTTCAAATGTGTGAGCCAATGGGGACATTTCTCATTCAAACTATCACACTAACACCTCAGAGTGATGTACAAATGTCATAATTCTGAGGATTTTAAAGATAAGGAACTTGGCATTATACTAATGAAATCAAGTTCAGATTCAAATATGGACAGTTAAATAACTTGGGAATTGTAACTCAAGGCCAGGTAAGGTTTTAGAAAGTATTCTGGTTTTTATTTTCTTCACTAACACTTTCTTGTAGAAATGTATGTACTGTATAAGCAACTAATTCTCTTATGCACCCTTGAGGGTAGAACATTGTGTCTCTGTCAGATTTCACTTATGAAACGCTGTCTGCAGTCACCAGTGATCTTCTGTTTACTCGTTCACCATGTATTCAGAAATTTAAAGCTACCAGTTATCTTTGTGGCTTTATCTTTCTTATATATAATTCATTCTCTCTCTCTCTCTCTCTCTCTCTCTCTCTCTCTCTCTCTGTGTGTGTGTGTGTGTGTGTGTGTGTATGTATGTATGTGTATGTATGTGTGTGGAGGGGTTACATGTGAAAGTTGTAAGAGTCTGTGTATGCATGTGTGAACATATGGTCGTAATGTTGTGACTATTACCAGGCTGAGTGTCTGGGCTTGGGCTTGGGCTTGAGTTTTGCTGTCTTCATTTTAAAAGCACTGGATTTTTGGCTTTGGTAAGCATTGAGTAACTTTTAGGTCACCTCAAAGCCTTTTGTAAATTTTGCCTGTCAAGATCTAGGGGTACTTTTTTTTAACTTTGTATTGATTTTTTTGTGACTTTCCCATCATGCACCCCAGTCCCACTCATCTCCCTGTCCCCTTGTATCTGCCTCCTGCCCTTGTATCTGCCTCCTGCCCTTGTATCTGCCTCCTGCCCTTGTATCTGCCTCCTGCCCTTGTATCTGCCTCCTGCCCTTGCAATCTCCCTCCCTCCACCAAAATAATAAAAACCACACAAACAAAACAAAATAAAACATAGAAAACATCTTGTCATGGAAGCTGTAGTGTATCACAGAGTGTCCCCACAACACACTCCTCTCTGTCCACAGATCTTCACTTGTGAATGTTCATTACAATGAGTCATTGGTCTGGTTCAAGGTCTCTGGTTTCTGTGAAACCATCAGTATTGAATCCTCATTGGGCCTGGTTATCCTTTTGTTGCCCTGTGTCATGGAAATCCTGCAGTTTGAATCAACAGGACTGACACTCAACAGTTCACAGATAATGCAGACTTGGGGTGGGCTATATCAAGGCTCTGGATCTGGGCCTGGGTGGTAGCTGGGCTGGTCAGCCCGCTGACTCTCCCTTATCTGTACCACCAGGGCACGCTATTGAGCACTGCTCTGGCTAGGCTGCCCAATGCTGTCATCAACAAGAGGCAGGGCCAGCTCTTGCTCACTCTCCCCCTCTGACCGGGCTTTCACACACCTCACACTCCCAGCCCCCACCCCCATTGGGAGGGCCAGCTCTCCTGTTCTCCTGCTCTGTCCACCCCGTGGCAGCTCTTGGAGTGTGCTGGGGACAGTGGTTTAAGGGCACTGACTTTCATCTCCCTTGGCATCTCTGCTGTTGCCCTGCCATTTGCCCTAGGGAGAGCTTTCCACTCAAGTTGCTTGGAGCATGTGTGCTATGAGGATACTTAAGCTGGTCATTTTTTACTTAGCCTTGTGAGAAAATCCATCACATAGAGCACTTCCATCAGCAGAGACATCAGGGCACTGTCACACAGGTTTCTGGACTCTGACAGCACAAGTCTTTCTTTCAGAAACTTAACCTGCAATGTCCAAGCTGGCTCACCCTCCAGAGCACTGGGTCTTGATGCACAGCCTATTTTCTAGTGTGTGTGAGCGATGCCTCATGTGTGTGAGCAAATGCCTCATGTGTGTTGGGTTTTCTAGTTTCTCATGACAGGAAGTGCTTGTGACTGCATCGTGACCAAATCTGTGGGGTCTGGCACTGGCATTTTATTGTGAGGCTTGTGTGTCTTCTAGGGTGTGTAGGGCTGAGCCTCTGATCAGTCTACAGCCTCACTGTCCTCTCAGTGCTAGGTTTTGGTGCTTTGAGCAATGAAGGAAGGAACAATAAGGAGAGCAGCTTTCCATATCTTAGCTGGCAAGAGCAGCCTACAGGATCTTGGGACCCTCCTCAGCCTTCTGTGCCTCCTGGAGTCAGTGGCAGAATTACACACTTCTAGAAGCTCATTTTCCCTCAGTTCATAAACATCAGAGAGGAAAGGTTTCTCAGACTGGCGGAGTCTGCTCCCCACTAATAAAGAACTAATTATATGCTGTTTTCTCCTTAAAGAACCACTGAAATAAATTTAACAAGGAAAACACTTTGCCTCAGTATTTGAATTAGATCCAACTTGGCAAAAGAGTGACCCCTTAAAGATAACCACTGGATACACTTCTCATCTCACGGGTGTATCAAATGGGAACTTCGTTGTCAGAAACATCTGATTCCACTAAGAGAAAAACGAGGAATAAAATTATAAACTTATTATGAATGTACACTTTCCCACCCTCTCCCATCCTGACTACAGGAAAGCCTCCACCAAAGCCTGCTCCTGGGAGAAAGCCAGAGTGGAGCAGCAAGTTTTGTTTGTCAGCTGGCAACAGTCACACTGGTCTCCTTCTCCCTCCCCTCTCACCTAGTGCCCTCTTCCTGCCCTTCTTGCTCTCTTTAGTTCCCTACGCAGTTCCTCATCCAGGGTTGTATGCATCTCTGTAGAGTCTTAGGACTAATCATTGAGAGAAAGTGAATAATATTTGTCAGTCTGAAACAGGCTTATTTTTTAACATGTTATCTCCAGTCATATCCATTTTCCTGGGAATGACATGCTTTCATTCTTTATCAGTCTGTTTGTCTTGATCCTTGTGCCTCCACTTCCCAAGTTCTAAGACAACAGAGATGTTCCATCATGTGCAGTTCCTTTCTTTGCTATAGTATATATTCCTCATCATGTACACATAATGCTATCTGTGATGGTTTATATATGCTTGGCTCAGGGAGTGGCACTGTTATGAGGTGTAACCTCTTTCAACAAGATGATAAAAATGAAATAGGATATTACTGTGCTCACTGGACACACTGCTCAGCCCCTATCTCACCGTAATCCTGGGAACACTGACAGACTTTCTGTGGTCTCCTCTGCAAAGGCTGTGCCCAGTTTTGTTATTGGGCTATTGGTTTAAGGTCCACACCTCAGCTCATAGAGCTGTCATCACTGCCTACATGTGATATTGTAAACCCATCTCCTACGGAACCAGAGAAGTTGAGAGACCACAGAGAGTGTCTGGTAGCTGACTGAGTATACTGGACATCTGTGTCAAACTGCAAGAACAATGAAGATGAGCCACCTGGAGGCAGGGAGCTAATGTGTCCAGGTGGTGTTCTGTAGATCTAGATCCTTTGAATGTAGAAAGCCAAGAGTAAGCAGAGTAAAATTAGAATCAGCTCTTGATCGATACTTTGGAACTGTCGAGTTGCCAGACTGAGATTTTATCAAAGGAGTTTCATAATACAGAATTCTAATTTATTAACCCACATTCTATGTATATTGGTTTGGGTTTGGTTTTGTTTGTAACTTGTTTTGAGACAAGGCCTTGCTATGTAGTCCAGGCTGGCCTACAACTAGACATCCCCCTCCTTAGCCCTCCCAAGTGCTGGCACTGCAGGCATGGCTGCCACTCATAGCCGATCATTTACATTAAGGGTTTGGTTGCTGTAATATGCTAATACAGGATATTTTCATCTCCATACTGTGTCCTTCAGAAGCTGCTGTTCCCTTGCTCCTTTCTAAAGCGCGCAGTCAGCTACCTAACACTTAGCTTGGGGCTTCTTAGTCACTGTGCCACTTACAAAACCAAGTCATCTTCTTTTCTTCACCCCTTTGCTAATACAGCCAGTGACACCTACAAACAAGCTGTTGTCGGTTCCTTCTGTGGTGCTGCATGTGCCACCTTCTTCCTTTTTGCTGCACCATAGGCCTGGATCCCATGAGTACACAGCCAGATACAGCCCTGAGTTCTGCAGAGAAAGAGGTTTTCTTCCTCAAAGAGGCAAAGCATTGCACTTGTGAGATAGGATGTGACTTTCCCTGTAAGGAGGCTAAATAAGGCAGAGTGGCTGCTCTGAAATATAGTTTTATAGATAATATAAAGCTGCCGCAAGAGGTTATAAAGAAGGCTACAAAGCAGAAAATATTGCTTTTAGACAAAAGCTAAAGCCACCTCTAAGGTGGGTTTCCTCTTCTTGTTACATAAAATTGCTTAAAATGGTGTGAAGGTGGCCATACATAAAGCCAGGTGAGGCTGAAGGTTTTACAAAGAGCAGGTTTGCTTTAAACTTCTCCTGAAGGTGGAAGCATTGTCCTGCCAACTGCTGGCCTCATTGGCTTTGCCTCTGTTTCAGTTTAGCCAACAGCTATTGCAGATTCTATCTTACTTACTACTTAGTTGCTCTGACAAAGCACCATGACCAAGACAACTTAGAGAAGAAAGAGCTTATTTGGGCTTATGGTTCCAGAGTGATAAGAATCCATAATGGCTGAGCAGAGGCATTGCAAAAGGAGTAAGAATAGGAAGCTGAAAGCTCACACCTGACCCAAACCTGAAGCAGAGGGAGCAGACTGCCCATTGCCAGTGACATACTTCCTCCAGGAAGACATACTACCAAACTAGGCCACCA